>NC_081553.1:50828245-51150264 GCF_963082655.1 Stomoxys calcitrans
TTGGATTGGTCTTTCGGCTGCTAACGAAAAGCACATTATTCGCAGCACTCTTCCACTCTTAGTCTATCTTAGAAAAATGGTTATCTATCGTCAGTATCCTAAAGCCTTCTAAACACAATACCGATGCAGTCGCCATAAAACTTTCTGCATAAAGGTTACAGTTAACTTCTTGATCCACACATATCCCAGTTCTTCCTTACTCCCAATCAACCATCCTCCCTATTGAATGAATCTTTAGAACCGTTTCCATAAACGACATACATTCAGCCGCGTTATTTTCATCTAAAGGGTTCACCACTTGACCTTACTTCGTTTGATCTTTCGAGGTCTACAAAGGATCACATAGCTCACCGCATGCAATCACTCACCTTACTCAGAGATCGGATTATCTGCTTTCAAATACGATATTGATGCAGTCTCCCAGAGAATTTCCGAAAAACGTCCCACTTAACTTATCGATTCATACATATCCCTGTTATTCCTTACTCCTAATCAACAGTCGCTTGACGTTCATAGATTGGAAAAATAGTCGTTTCGGCGTGTGTCAAGGTCCTTCGCATAAGAATTTCTGGCTCCGGGTAGTTTTCAGCTCATGGGTCCACTACTTATTCTAAGTTGGTTTGTTCTTTCAACTTCTACCAAGAAAAACGTCGCTTACCACACCTATCCACTAGTCTATTATAGCAACCAGGCAATCTTTCGTCAGTGCCCCAAAGGTTTCTTAAAAAAATCTGATGCAGTCTTTTTACAACTTTCCGAATTATTGTCTCAGTTAACGTCTCCAACCGTCCAGCGCCCAGATCGTTCTGTCGTAACGCTCGTTCGTCTTTCTCCGGCAATGACCATAATTTCAATAGGATTGTACCTCAATACCATTCCTCATACGCCCTTCATCTAAATTGGTTGTTGTTGCAGCCACATTTGCATGTGAAGGCGGCGATACTCGTCAAGCTTCTGTATGTAAAAAAGCTCGTTCCGATCCAAAGGACCGATCGCCGCGGGAAAAAGTTGGCCATTGGTTATATACAAAATGCATATTTGCCCATGAACATTCCATTAAGGAGCAGGGGTAAACATCTCACATATCAATGAGTCCAGTCCGATTCAAGTTTAAGCTCAAGGAGAAGAATTTTGAGTGAGGAGAAGTTTTTACATGGCATAATACCTCACAAATGTGGCCAGAGTTAGGAGGGGATAACCACCGCCGAAAATTTTGGGATGCTCTCGCCAGGATTCGAACTCATGCGTTCAGCGTCATAGGCGGACATGCTAACCTCTGCGCTACGGTGGTTATTGGTAGCGCAGAAGTTTAAAGGCGCCAATAACTCACCTTGTCATATGGAGCATCATAGGCACTCAGTATTTTGGCAAGAGCCGGTGCAGCCCGGCCTCTCACTGAGACTCTCCGCTTGGTACCGCTGATTGTCCACGACTGTCATTGCAGTTACTCCATATGTAGCATTCAACTATCCGCAACCTGTGTACGCGCCCAGTAGCTCGTAACTAAGCTTCTCGTGACAGCTTTGAGCACCACACAGATCGGACCTCAAAGTTCCAACCTGTGTAGTGCTCAAAGCTATCCCGTGAGCGGGGCCTAAATTGGTAAGGAGTATATGTCGGCCAATTTGCAGTTGCAACGTCAATGTCACTAATGTTTAACAGGCCCTTCAAGGGTATACTTTTCAAGCAAAGTCAATCATACCATAAGCAATATTTCAGTTTACAAGATTTTGGGTTTCGGGCTTGCCCTAGATTATTTGGTCTTAACTTTGTCAGGTTTTTGAAAACATAAATTCGCTTAAATTGTTCCTCCCTTTAATTTACAGATTTCATATAAATTTTATAACCTTAAAAAGTTCTACTTACGCTGGTTCCTTTCCTCCTATATGGGGCTCCAGCAAACGCACTCGCACCTCCATACCAATGGCATCGCTCAAGGCCAACATCAAGGCATCGATTTTCTTCTCCACATCCACTGGCTTGCCAGCCACCACCACACGCACCTGTTTCTTTTCATCAATGACATAGACAAAGACATTGATGATATTGCTTTTGCCATCATCTGCCCCCGCCCTATCCATGGCCTTTACATCAAATCCATACACTCGATCAGTAGTGGACTCAATAGTACTGATAAGTCTAATCTTGCCACTTATCTCATCAATGGCAAATAGACGGGAGTGATCGTTGAGCAAACGATAGCGTATTTCAGCATTAAGGCCAAAATCCGGATCACTGGCCTCCACACGAGTTATGGGATAACCAAAATTTGCCGATCGTGGCACCACAGCTATAATTGGCTGCCCTGAGGTCTTAAAAACGGGAGCATTATCATTCTCATCCAGAATTTTTATTAAAATACGACATTCATTGTGCTCCAAGCCCTCGAGACGTTCATCCACCACGGGGTAGGCTAAGCGGGTATAAGTTCGACCCTCACGATTAGGTTTTTCACCTTTTAAACGCACTTGATAGCGTTCCATTTGTTCACGATCAAAGGACTTCAGAGCGTAGAGGATGGATAATTTGGGATCAAACTCAAAGGGTGGATAGGCATCTTCCAGTGGATCTTGACCTTCCTCCAGCCAAAGAGACCATTTCAGTGATTCAGGCTGAAAATCTTTGGTGAAATTTACTTTCATCAGCTCGGTGGGTGCTTCATTATTTTCCAGTATTTGTATTTCATAGTATTGGTGTTGGAATATGGAAGTATTGGTCAAGGCCATAATATCCAGAGGTTTGGGAGTGGTGGTTGTGGTAGTGGTCTCCACTATAACCTGACCCTGCAGGTTTATCAAGACTATGGCTGTTGATGACAGAGAGGGACTACCCAAGTCGGATGCAATAACAGTGACATTCAAGTGGCCATAGTTATTGTAGCCCCGGAAATTCGATATGGTGGTTATGATACCTTCCCTGGAGTCAATGTTGAAGAGCAATTGATTATCATGATGCTGTAATGAATACAATACCAGGCCATTTCCATTACCCAGATAGTCCTTGTCCAAGGCATTCACCTGCTTGACAAAGGACCCGATTTTGGTATTGCGATCCAAAAACGATTTATAGAGAGGCACTTTCATAGTGCGGTCCGGTATGTCGGGAATATACAACTCTGCCTTGACCAAATCATCATAGCCTATGAATTCAGGTTTATTGTCGTTCAAATCCAAGACATTAACCTCCACCTCAACCGAGGAGGAGAGACGATACAAGGGCTCAGCATTATCATAGGCTATGACATGGAAGTTATAGGTGTCCCTTACCTCCCGGTCCAGGGAACCAGTGATCTTTATGACGCCGGACAAGGGCTTTATCTTGAAAGGCAACTCCGAGTCACTTAGGGCATATGAGACATTGGAATTCTCTCCAAAATCCAAATCCACCGCCAAAACTTGACCCAAAACTGAATCTTTGTATTCTCCCTCGGCAGTGTCAAAACTATACCAGCTCTTCTTAAACACTGGAGCATGATTATTCACATCGATGATGGTAAACCTTAGGCAGGTGGAGTCTTGCAGATTGTCTATATCCGAGGCGGTGATGTTTAGTATCACCTCAATATTGGCCGCCAGGGGATAATTGACCATAATCTCTCCTGTCAGTTTATCTACAGTAAAATATTTGTGCTGGTTAAGTTTGCCGGGTAATTGAGTGCCAGCTCCATACAGTTTCTCCACATTCTCCATTACTATGTCATATTGAACCTGGGCATTCCGACCATAATCCTCATCAGTGGCGGTGATTTGTAGGATTTTCTTTTGCACTGGAGTATCTTCATACACAGCAAATAGGGGGCATTTACTTAAACCCCCCATGGCCCTGGCTATTCTGGGACGTCCCCTACTTCTGGCCAGAGATCGTGGTCTTGCTGCCGTTTTAGTCTCATTAAAGCCTCCCTCTGCAGGACTAAGACGAGGTGAACCTGGTATAAAATAGGGAGGCAGCACTATGTTGCTGTTCAGCGAGGCCATATTGGGCATTACATTCATTGAAGACTCCACAAAATATATCTCCATATCGGTGGTATATTCCCTTATCTCCACACGTGAATCCTTGAACACTGAAATTCTTTCAAAAATGGGGGCATTATCATTGACATCAGCTATGAGAATATTCAAATTGGCATAGGAACTCAGGCCGCCCGAGTCTATGGCAAATATCTTTAAATTATATATCTGATCTTTTTCACGATCCAAAGGTCTGGATCCCGAATAGGAGACCTTAAAAAAGGGCTGATTATGCATTCTTAAATTGAAAGGTTTCAGATCTGCTTGCATTTCCAGAAACTTCAAATCATCATTCCATTGATCTGAGAGATTGAAGACATTGAACAGTTCCGGCTTGCGAGGTAAATTATTGAGGATAGATGCATTCTCCTGCTCCACCCAGGTGATATCGAATAATTCACTATAGTCTCCTTGTAATATCACCTTAAATTCGGCATTCTTGCCCAAATCCTTATCCGTAATCACTATGGGCTTGTGCAAGGCCACCTCCACACCCTTCACACTATTCTCCTTTATAAGGCCCATGTAGTTTAGATCATTAAACTCTGGGGCATTATCATTGACATCATCCACTTTTATCTCAACCTGATATATGCCAGCGCCACTCACCAAACCAGTGGTGTATTCCACTATCACCGTCAGATCGTACGTGTCCTTTTGTTCACGATCCAAGCCCGTAAGAGTTAACAGAGTACCATCTTCAGTTATGGTGATCTTATTGATCACCTCTTGCTGATTGGCTATGATATAGCGCAGCTTGATGTTATTCTCTTGGGCCAGGCGTCGGGGCAAACGCTTCCTTGTTTGCCGTCTTGCCGAAGTTTTACTGCGAAATCGGGAGTTTAGGGTTACATTTGCTTCGGGTGCGGCGGGTAAACTTCTAAAAGACTCCAAATCGTTGTTGACAATGTTGATGCCATTCTTGTAGAGTAGTTGTCCTATTATGCCTCCTACGATATTCTCCTCGATGTGGAACTTGATGATGTTCATATTGATCTCCCTGCAAAGAATGCATAAAAAATTATATGAAAGTTTTTTTATGATTTCAATAGAATATAGCCCAGCTTTGGTCCACATTGTTTCATCAAATTCGGACCGGCCAAACACCCATCACCTCGGATATATATATTAATCACACAACTCCCTGTACTAAATTTCAGGAAAATCGAATAATAAATGCTTATTGGTAGCTACATATATCCAAATAAAGTCAGATCTAGACTATACTCGATACGATAGTCGAGGGGCCCGTCACAACTCATTGGACTAAATTTTAGCAAAATCGGGTAATAAATGCTTCTTTTATGGCCCCAAGACCCTAAATCGAAAAGCGGTATATATGACAGCTACTTCCACATATCGACCGAACTGAACCATATTAAGAACGGATATGGGGCCTAGCGTTATATAGCCCAAAACATTTTCGCTCCAAACGACAAATGTCATATCACCCAAACGATGCAACAATACCCAAAAACCATTTTTCCAAATGTCAGAAAGCCCAAATGAGTGTTTTTATATAGCCTCATTTATTATCCGATTTCGGTGAAATTTGGGATATGGAGTTGTGTTAGGCCTCACGACATCTTTGTTCAATACGGCCCAGATCGGTTCAGATTTGTATATAGCTGCCATATAGACCGATCTCTCGATCTTGGGTCTTGGGAGCAATAATTGTCCGATTTAGCAGAAATTTAGAATAGTGTCCGAAAATTGTTGCCGAAGTTTAAAATAACTAGTTGCGTTAGGCTCTCCGACATTCCTGATTTACACGTCTCAGATCGGTCTAGATTTGGATGTAGCTGTCATATATACTGATCTCCCGATTTAAGGTTTTAGACCCATAAAAGGTGAATTTATTAACCGATTTCGTTGAGATTTACCACCATGAGCTCTGTTGGGCCCTTCTACATTCGTCCCGAGTATGGTCAAGAGCAGACTATATTTGGGTATAGCTGACATATATACCGATCTCCCGATTTCCGTTCTTGGGTCAATAAAAGCACGTTTATTACTCGAATTTCGCAGAAATTTGAGACAGTGGACAGTGGTAGGCTCTCCAACATTCTTGTTCAATATAGTTCAGATCGGTCTATATTTGGTTATAGCTGTCATATTCACATACCGATCTCCCGGTTTAGGTTAGGCCCATAAAAGCTGCATATTTTAACAGATGAATTTGGTACAATTAGTTGTGTAGGACCTTACAAAGCCTTCCTGACTATGGTGGAGATCGGACCATATTTAGATATAGTTTCTATGAGTGTGTAAAAAAGTAAAATTAAATGCGCAAGGGCGTTTGAAGCGTTGACTGCGGCGTTTGCGAGTCTACTATGAGCACAACAAAATTTCAATTTTGGTATAAACGATTTAAGGAAAGCTGAGAAGATGTCAATGACGATGCTCGTCCTGGTCGCCCGAACACGCCAACAACCGATGAAAACATTGAAGCAATGAAGAAAATGATTTTCAATAATAGTCAAATCAATATCAGAGAGATTGCAGATGATATTGGCATATCGTTCCGCTCATGCCAAGCAATTTTTATGGATGTTTCAGGCATTAGCCAATGCGGCTTCCAGGGGCTAAAGAAGTTAAATCGGAGATTGGTTTATAGAGGATCTATATCTGAACCGATATGGCCCATTTGTAATCCCCAACGACCTTCATCAATATTAAGTTTCTGTGCGGCTAACTATACGCGTTCAACCGCTATCGTGATTTCGACAGACGGACGGGCGGACATGGATAGATCGAATCAGAATGTCGAGACGATCGGGAATATATATATACATTATGGGGTCCCAGATCAATATTTCGAGGTGTTACAAACGGAATGATTAGATTAGTAATATATCCCCATCCTATGGTGGTGGGTATAAAAATCAAGGTATTTCAGCAAGTTTTTTTTAATAAAGACTTATCTATGAAATTACTTTTTTTGACCAAAATAAGCAAAAAATACACTTTCTTCACATTTTTTTACTTCCAAACTGTATAACTTTAAACTGAGTTATCAGATGTTTCCACATTTTGCTCCAAAAATGTTGTAAATTTGGTTAGAAATCGAAATCATGCATACAAATGGAAATCGAACTACAAATGCGTTCGTAAATTGCAAAATACAAAGCAAGCCTCGCTCAAACTTGCAAAAAAAAAAATTAAAACTCGAATATCCCCAAAGCAAGGCGAGATATTGTAGACCTCAAGCGGCCTTTTCTTGTTGGTATTTTTGAGCACTATCCAGCAAATTGAAAACGGACCACAAACGAAGATTTGGCAGCCCCAATAAATTTTCGAAATACCGTGGAGACCAAATCTAGGTTCCTGCCAAAAGGCGCCTGGACAATCTAGAGCCTTGAAATTTTGCACACAATCTCGCTTAAACCTCAGCTCCTACCTAACAGTTCTCACATAGCATACTTTTTACTAGTTTTTTTCCGATTTGGTCCCACTGTGTTACGTTTCAAATGGGGATTTGGCAGCTGCGTATTAGTTGAGTCGGAACAATTTTGGTTTGCCGAAGGAGGTTTACTTTTTTAGTTGATATGGGCGTCAGATGGTCTTAAAGAATGGCATTCACTCTGTAGCTTATCACCACTTTCGCTGCCGTATGCTGTTGAATGCTGTTTAAGTCCGCCACATACACCTGCAGGTTAACCTTGTAGAGCTGACCCTTTCGCTCCAGACTATGAAGAGCGAACATGATGTGTCTGGGCCACCACCAAGGTGGTGATTTGGATGATTGCTGCGATAATAGTTCTGAACATTAGGTTTATGTTAGGTTAAAGTGGCAGTTTGTCATCAGACTCACTTAGATTTTTTCGTTCATTGTGATACCACAGGAACACGGAAAGGAAAATACCTATCCAGATCCCTTTAAAAAGCCCAAAAACTTGCAAATGTTCATACCCGCTAAGTCAGACAAGTTCTCAAAGAAATGAGAACCTAAAGTTGAGTACCTTCTGACTGCTAGTGCAGGATACACACGGTAGGTGTTCCATAGACTTTTCTTCTTCGATGTCCTCACAGCTTCTGCAAAAGTCGTTAATGGCAACCTTCAGCCTGTCAGCATGTTTTCCGATCAGATAGTGACATGTCATGTCATGTACTACACAATGAATGAGATGTCTGTTCTAGCCAGCGATAGTAAAGGGGTAGACCTCTTCAATTCAATATTAGACCACATAATTTTGGAATGGTTACAGCTCCCTCTTTGTGACCATCTATCATTCGTTGTCCTTCGGGCCTGATACTGAAGACTTAGCTGACATATCGCTAGAAGCATATCCATAGATTGCAGTTCCCCTAGAATACATGTTTCTAGTTTGGCAAGCTCGTCTGCTATACAATTCCCTCAGATATGTGTATGGCCCGGCACCCAGAACAGTTCAGTTATGTCGTTGAGATATCTGCGAAAGTCGAGGGCGGTTTTTGTGTTCAGAAATACGTTCTTCGGCTATTTAATAGCTGCTTGGTTGTCTGAGATGTTTATGCCAATCCACCACTACTTTAATTGCTAAGATCTCCGCTTGATACACACCGCAGTCGGGTAACTTTCTCCATATGACCAAAGCCCTGGTGTCTAGTTTGGAACCTTCTATTACCAGGGCTATTGTAGTTCCCATCTGTTCTATCAGAAATAGTGGTACAGTACTTTTATCAAAAAACGGCGCAGAGTGTAATCTACACTGCCTGGAACATGGAAGATTGTATCAAGGAAAACACACAAATCTCCCCTTAGCCTCACAGCAGTGGTCACAGCAATTTGTCTCTCCATAATGTCCAGAGGCATTTGGTGTAGCAATAAATTGAGTACATCAGATTGTGTCGTTTTGTGATGCACAAACAAGTGCATCCTTTGGATCCGATTGAGTATTCAACAGTAGGTGGACTTTTGAAGCGCCATCCACCAGACCACAACACCATATAGCATTATAGGTCTGAGAACTGCAGAACCAGGGTCTTCATGATTGATGTCGGTTTTACATTATTATCAATGTCAAGAAATTCTACCATTGTATATTCCTTGACAGCGAGAGAACCCTCTATGTAGCCGACTAGGTCGTGAAGGGCTATTTAGCTATTTGCCTTTACTATTGTACATGCATGCTGCTGCCGAGACGGGCGATCTCTAGGGATCTTTGCCCTAAGATATGTTTCTATCAACCTCTCAGGAGTCTTCAGCATGAAATATGACAGACTAATAGGGCGGATTTCCTGCTTTTTAAATGAAAATGACCTTTTTGTCCCCCCATCCCAAAGAATACAGGCAGAGTATATCTCCATAAGCCAAGAAGCCAGTCGGTCACACACTGTTTGTAATTCAATCGGAGATACATCATCAGCACCTGGCGACTTAAGGGGTCGAAAATTTTTTCGCCCAAAGGATTTTCGCCCCAGACACTATTTCCCAAATAAACTTCGATGAATGCATTCCGATGACAAGCTTTTCTAGAGCCACCTTGTTGTTCGTTATAGAGTTTCCCGAGAAATGTATGCCAATGAGTAGTTGTAGCGTTTCCATACTAGACATTGTTCATGCATTCTCTGACTTCTGAATATATCCCATCGTAATAGGTCTCGAGGATAAAATCTTCCTTAGCCTAGAGGCCCCGGGTGTATCCTTCACGGAGCCGCAGAATTCTACCCAGGATTTATCTGGGCCTTCCTCAGCTCGCTCTTGTATCTTCTAATCTTAGCCTTAGAGACGTCCGAACCGTGTGGTGCCCTTGTGGCTTTCTCTCTGTTGAAAAGTTGTCTGCAGTCCTTCCCTAGACCAACCAGTTCTGGGGTCCACAATGGCGGTCGCTGTTTGCCCCTTAGCTTGCCACCAGGACATGCTGATGCAAGCAAGTCATTCAGGACCTTCGTTTGATCATTATGTCTGTATCTTCCGCCGTTTCCACTTCCTTTTCTGATTTAGAAGGATAGTCGTGAAGATGTGTGTGTCGAAATCTATCCCAATCCGCCATTATTCTGTAGTATTTTCGCCAAGGCCCAAACCGATGATCGGAGAAGCTGTGGTCGGCCCGGCCTAACTTAGGTTTTTATACCCTACACCAATACACCACGCCCGATTTTCACTCCACTGCAAGCACATTTATTGACCAATCTTGCCAAAATATTGCACAACGCTTTTCTCGATGAATACCACAATATGCATAGAGTTTGGTCAAAATCGGTTCAAATTTAGATATAGCTCCCCGAAATTCGGCAGGAGGGAATTTTTCTTGACTCTCAATATTACTGGTGAATTTCATGGAAATCGGTTCAGATTTAGATATAGCTCTCATATATCGACCGATTTAAACTTTTAGAGTCACAGCAAGCGCATTTATTGATCCATCTTGCCAAAATTTTTCAAAACACTTTCCTCGACGACTGCCACAGTATCTGAAGAGTTTCCGCGAAATCGGTTCAGATTTAGACATAGCTATCATAAACATGTTCGTCTGATTTTGAGAAATATTGCAAAAAAGTGATCATTTGTTATCCGATTCTGTCGAAATCTTGCAGGAAGGATTTTCTTATGACTCTCAAAATTACTGGTGAATTTCATAGAAATCGGCTCAGATTTAGATGCCATAGATGTATATCGCCCGATTTAAGAGCCACTGCAAGCGTATTTATTGACCAATTTTGCCAAAATTTTGCACAAAGCTTTCCTCGACGACTACCACATTATCTGAGAAGTTTGCTGGGAATCGGTTCAGAATTAGATATAGCTCCCATATATACGTTCGTCAGATTTTGGGTAATGTTGTCCGTAGTTTTTACAGTTTGAACATATTTGCTCCCCGAGGTTCATCAAAATTGGTTCAGAATTGGATATAGGTCCCACACATATACATAGAGGGTAGGTGTATGGTATAATACAGTCGGCACCGCCCGACTTTTGCCCTTCCTTACTGGTTTTTAACTTGTTACTTGTTTTCGGCAATTAATACTCACTCTATAACCGGTCTTAATGGCACTTGATTTTCTGGCTTTGAAATAACATGTATTGTGACATTCGTTATAAGAACACCTTCGTCGGTTAAATCCGGAGCTGGTACCGTAGTCAAGGGCTGATTACTGCGAGCCATCACCAAAGGTTGAGTGGCATTGGCAAAAAGCTGAAAATATTAAAAGAAATTAATAAAACATTCTTTTTTTAGGTTTTTTAAAAACAAAACTTACATAATTTGCCACCGCCTCAAAATGATAGACCTTTCTCTTGAACTCTTGCAACTCCCTTATGACGGTAATTATACCGGATCTTTCTTCAATGGCAAAGGGTACACCCTCAGAATAGGTGTGCAGTAGATCATACATAATCTCATCATCACTCTCGTAGATAAGGGTGGTTCTAACTTGACCCACTGAGGTGCCCAAGGGAGCATTTGAGCCAATCCAAAATTCATAGGGAGCTCCTATGAAATCTATGGACTGATCATCCAAAGTTGCAAAGACCTCTATGGTTATGACGGCCAAGGAAAAGCGGCGTTCCGAGGGATTAAGGGGCTAAAAACAAAATAGGTATAATCAAATAAAAAATTTTAGAAGGAGCTCCTTACCTGATCACTGGCCTCCACAAACACTGCTATTCTTCCTCTCCTCAAAGGTCCCGAAACATAAATCGTTCCATTTTTATTATCCAAACGAAAAGGTATGTAACCACTTTTCTTTGGCCTCTGCATATCGTAGATCAGCATACCATTGGGCCCCTCATCGGGATCCAGAGCCAACACTTGTCCCACCATATAGCCCACAGGTGCTGTGAGGGGAACTTTAAACTCATAGAGATTTCCATGTTCAAATTTTGGCGTATTATCATTTTGATCGAGTAGTGTAATTTCGACTTTAACAGAATTTGGTGAAGGTTTTTTGAGATTGACATCATCCATGTATGAGGGCATTCTTTCCAAAGCCTCTACTTCCAAATGTATGGCCTTGCGTTTTTCACGATCCAAAAAACGATCATCACGCACTGTGATCCAACCCGAGCGAGAATCTATGCAAAATGCCCCTTTGGCATCGGCATGTTCCTTGAGATTGTAAAGGAATTCGGCATTTTCGCCTTGATCACGATCCACGGCATTCACTTGCAGGACACTAAAGCCAGTCGGTAGATTTTCCACAATGGATATATTGTAGAAATCAGCTTCGAATTCCGGAACATTGTCATTGAGATCGAGAATTTCTACTTCGATTCTGAAAAAAGGAAGAAAATAGCGAGAAATTTTAAAGAAATTGTCCTAATTATGTGTTTACGGCTGGAAATCTCACAAATATTGTCAGAATCAGGTACCCCGATAAACCTTCATTAGAAAAGTGACGCCAACCGCCGCTTCGATGGATATGGTCAACAAACGTATGTTTCATATTGCCTTAATAAAGGGGCCTCGGACGCAACAGTGCTGCCGCGGAAACAAGTAAAAGCGTACTAAGTTCGGCCGGCCGAATCTTGGGAACCCACTACCATGGATTCTGCAAAAATTGTTGGGAGTCATAACAGAACACTATGTGCAAAACTTCAGCAAAGTCGGACAAAAATTGCGGTTTCCAGGTGCCCAAGAAGTCAAATCGGGAGATCGGTTTATATGGGAGCTTTATCAGGTTATAGGCCGATTCGGACCGTACTTGACACAGTTGTTGCAGAACGCTATGTGCGAAATTTCAGCCAAATCGAACAAAAATTGCGGCTTCTATGGGCCCAAGAAATCAAATTTGGAGATCGGTTAATATGGGAGCTATTTCCAAATCTGAACCGATATGACCCATTTGCAGTCCCCACCGACCTACATCAATATTAAGTATCTGTGCAAAATTTCAAGCGGTAAGCTCTGCGCGTTCGACCACTATCGTGATTTCGACAGACGGACGTACGGACCCACGGACATGGCTAGTTCGACGCAGAATATCGGACGATCAAGAATATATATAATTTATAGGGTCCTACATCAATATTTAGAGGTATTACAAACGGAATGACTAGATTAGTATACCACCATCCTATGGTGGTGGGTATAAAAAGGTGACGCTTATCTGGCATCATTATACCCTCCACCATAGGATGGAGGGTATACTAATTTCGTCATTCTGTTTGTAACACCTCGAAATATGCGTCTAAGACCCCATAATGTATATATATTCTTGATCGTTGTGACATTTTAAGTCGAACTAGCCATGTCCGTCCGTCTGTCTGTCCCCAGCACGCTAATTTTCGAAGGAGTAAAGCTAGCCGCTTGAAAATTTTGCACAAATACTTCTTATTAGTGTAGGTCGGTTGGGATTGCAAATGGGCCAAATCGGTCCATGTTTCGATATAGCTGCCATACAAACCGAACTTGAGTGTTGACTTCTTGAGCCCCTAGATGGCGCAATTCTCGTTCGATTTGACTGAAATTTTTCACGTTGTGTTCTAATATTGCTTCCAACATTTGTTCGAAGTATGGTCCAAATCGGTTCATAACCTGGTATAGGCGCCATATAAACCGATCTTGGGTGTTGACTTCTTGAGCTTTCAGAAGGCGCAATTCTTATTCGATTTGGCTGTAATTTTGCACGTGGTGTTTTGGTATTACTTCCAATATTTGTGCGAAGTATGGTCCAAATCGGTTAATAACCTGCTATAGGTGCCATATAAACCGATCATGGGTCTTGACTTCTTGAGCTTTTAGAAGTCGTAATTCTTATCTCATTTGGCTAAAATTTTGCATGAGGTGTTTTGATATGACTTTCAAAAACTGTGATAAGTATGGCGCACATCGGTATAGAACCTGATATAGCTGTCTATAAACTGATCTTGACTTCTTGAGCCTCCAGAGAGCGCAATTCTCATCTGATTTGGCACAAATTTTGTGCAACGGCTTCTCCCATGGTTTTCAATATACATGTGCAATATGGTCTGAATCGATCTATAGCTTGATACAGCTCCCATATAATCCGATCTCCCGATTTTGCTACTTGTGCCCCGCATCGGACTATAACTTGATATAGCACCTCCTCCGACCTTATACATTATTTTTTGTTTGCCTAAAAAGAGATACTGCGCAAAGAACTTGACAGATGCGAACCTTGGTGGAGGGTATACAAGATTCGGCCCGGCCGAACTTAGCACGCTCTTACTTGTTTTATTTTTTGTTCGACTCTTCGGCACCACTGATAACTGATGAGGAAAACCAAATTAATGTCAACAGGATTGCGAAGGCGATATAGGGGTCTACCGAAGAAAGTTGTCCGCTTGGAGGAAGCAAATCATCTCTAGACCTAGGATATCATCCCTAGACCTGGTAAATTCGCAACCTTGGGAATAAAGTCCGCAGACCTTATAACAGGACATGTCATAAAAGAATGGCAGTTTACAGGGACGTGTATTATATTTTGAATTTTGAATAATTGAATATTTTCTGCAGAAGGATGCAAACTCCTGGAGCCCCATTTAGCTGCTATGTTCACAGTGTGCCTAAGTCCCGTCTATGCTCCTAATGCCTGACATGAGGGAAGGGTGGTTTTTATACCCAATCCCGGCAAGACAAGTTATGCGGCATCAAAGTCCTATAGGCCTATAAGTCTTAAATCCTATAGACCTATAAGCCTTATCTCCTTTCTAATTAGAACCTTGGAGAGTATAGAGGAAACCATGCAGCAGTAGGAAATCTGGGGAATTATTCAGATACAGGTGGCATGCCTAAATCATAGGACATTCGTTGCAGACCTAGTGCAGAGCGGTCTTCAACGAATTTTGTGCAAAAAATCCTTGAGCTTACTCTAAATAATCTGAGGACCAACAAATGGATCCAATTCTTAAAGCAGTCCCAGGTCGACTCAGTCCTTAGAGACAGTATAAGCCATAAGACCGTATAAGAACATGTGGATAAGTCGCATGTCCCATGGCATAACGATCAGGGGAAGTGTAACACAGGCCATCGCCACTCCTCTGGGCCACCATGAGTGGCCTACTACGAATCCTGGCAGTATAGAATCACGTTATAATACTCTTAGTGATAGGATTCGAAATTAGGTATGCCAAAAAAAGTCTTGGAGATAGCATTCGGCTTGGCTATGTCTGAAGTTTAGTCCAGAGATGACTGAAATCTGCCTTTTACGAGGAAGAAGAAGATATCCAACAAGGCAAACTATTTGGAAGTGATCTTCAATAGGAAACTGAACTGGTACTGTCCCATCCAAGACTTACTGACAAAGCTTTCTGATGTAGGCTTACAGAATAGGCTGTCGTAACCTGGATATGGAGCCGAAAATAGTCCACTGGCTATGCAAGATTCGTCAGACCTAGGAGTCTTAACGCTAATCAAGAGAAAACTCAACCACTGCCTTAATATGAGCTTGATTGGGCCAATCGTAACTTACGCCGCGGTAGTATGGTGAACGGCCATGAAGACGAAGAACAATATAAGGATATGGCAGCAGGTTCAGAATACGTGATGTCTTGGCATAGGTGGAGCGATGATGACTCCATCAACTAGGGCACCCGACAAAATTCTAGATTAACGACTCACACATATACAGATTATGTACGAATGGGACGGGGATGGCACACTGCATCTTTACAGTGGTTATTCGGCAGTTTCTTGCCTGTGGATGTCTGGTGTGGTATCAGGCTCTGGACTCAGGGTACGCGGTGATGCTGATTTCTAGAACAATAAGGACTGCTCCGAGAGATGTGCTGTGTACCATTCTCAATCTTAGGATATTCTCAAAGATCCTTGACAGACTTAGGGTGCTAGATATCGGGTGCACTTTAAACTGTGGAAAATTTTCCGTTCTTCTGGGGAAAGAGATAGAGCGACTTGCGATTGATTGTATACTAGGGGATTCCTAAATTATTGTCGGATTGGACGTCGCACAGTAGTACTAGAAAATCATAAAAAAAAGTAGTAAAAAATATGCAGTATGAGAATGGGTAGAGATATCACTTTGAAATTCGGAATGGTTTGAGCTGAGGTGATAGCGAGTTTGTGTTCAAATAGAAATCGGACCACAAACGGAGATTTGGCAGTCCCAACATATTTTCGAAATACCGAGGTGCCCAACTCTAGGGGTCTGTCCAGAGGCGCAACCTAGGGCAGGCCCTGGACAACCACGATCTTGCTAACACCATTCCAAATTACAAAGAGATATCTGTACCCATTCTCAAGCGGCATATTCTTTGCAAGTTTTTTTTGGTCGTATCCCACTGTGCGTTGTCCAGAGCCCAATGCCACAGACATTCATATGTGGGAATGAGTTTCCTTATGACCCATTATTCTACGTTTCGTCTTCAGCTAAGTCTCTGGTCAAGAATCACGTCCATGAAATTTGCGTCCGGAGAGAGCTGCAGCTCCATCCCATCCAGGACAGTTCACTTGAAAAAACCCAGCTTCAGACTATCTTAGGTTTATGCCAGCCTATGACCCCAACTCCTACCAATTGAGTGTCCTTATAACCCCTTGTTCTACGTTTCGTCTTCAGCTATGTCTCCGGTCAAGAATCACGTCCATGAAATTTGCGTCCGGAGAGAGCTGCAGCTCCATCCCATCCAGGAGAGTTCACTTGAAAGAACCCAGCTTCAGACTATCTTAGGTTAATGCCAGACCACTGATGCTGACGACGTCATCCTTAAACCACTCTCTCTCTCCCTCTCTCGAAAAATCTCAAAATCTCATTGATAACCAGAAGCCACAAAAGAGACAATATAACCACATAGTGTAAGATTCCCAAGTTAGGGTTGGACATGTTTTAACAACTTTTCTAGAAAGAGATCAGTTCTTTACACTTATAACCAAACATTATCAAAATCCAAGCTTACCTTGCTAAAGCCTTCTTCAATGGATTATCCTTCTGCCTTGCCTCAATCTGCAAAACGAAAGTATTGCCCGGCAGACTCTCTTCCTCCAAATCGATTTCCTTTTGCAAATACACTATGCCATTGTTGGGATTGACGCGAAATAGCTTACGCTCATTGCCAGAGATGATGTCATAAACCAAGGAAGCATTCAAAGAATCCTGGTCAAAAGCCATAATGGGTGGACTAAAATACAAAGGTATTCTAATGGGCATGCCCTGAAATTAGAAAAGAAAATTGTTCATAAAAATATTCTGGTGATAAAAAAAATTCTCCCTAAATCTTACCGTCATTGGATAGAATTCATCTATCTTCGAACGATATACACCTTCGGTAAATTTTGGCGGCAAATCATCCACATCTCGCACATTAATGGTTATGGTGGTGTTGACCTGATTCGCCGGAGTTCCCCTATCCCAGGCAAATAAAGGCAATTTAAATAACCGTATGCCATTATCAAAATCCAATTCCTTTTTCAATATCAACAAAGGACGATGTGGAGATTTAAGGGAAAAATAAGGACTGCCATCAGCCGACAATTGTTCCGGCACGGTAGACATACTAAAATGAACCTCCGAATTGGGTGTATTAGGTTTATCGCGATCAAAGGCCTGAATACCCTCAAAGACTATGGTACCCGGTGGGGTATTCTCTTTTATATCCACTATATAGGGAGTGTTCAGAAACTCTGGCTTATTATCATTGACATCTTCAATATACACTGTCACAGACAGATAGCTGCCCTCTTCGAGTTTCTCATTTTTTGCAGCACAAACTATGCGAAATTTTAGTAAATTTCTTGGCACATCTCGATCCACGAGATCTTCCAGTGATCGTGTCAGAGTCACAACCACTGAGGTTAAATTATACTCATGTATGGCAAAATATTTGTGATCTCCTGTATTCTCAGGCGATTGCAGAGAGATCTTTGAACGGGGATAGGCTTTTATGGTGAGTATGTCCTTGCCTATATTGGCATCTTCACGGAGGCGTATAAAGCGTACACCCTCACTTTCTGTAGAACCACCATCGTGAAAGGCACATCCTTGATGAGCTGGAAAAGAAAAAAGAGGAAGTTGTTGTTAATTACGAACAAATATTTGAAAACAGAAAAATACTGGAAAATCCCCTTTGGACCAGATATAGAAACGCTACAACATGAAATCCTAGAAAGGCTGTTCTCAATTTTTGCTATTGCTTTAAAAATCTTTTTAAAAGTAAAGTACTACCTATAACCAACCATTTTTCAAATTCACGTTCCATCAGATCATTAACTTTTTTGATATTTAACTCTAAATTATAACAGAAAGTGAAACTGTTGAACTATTTTTCTCTTAATTTTCCTTTTTCAAAGTTTTTCTTTTTTGCCAAGTGACAAGAGTCCATTATCCATGGCAACGATTTGTGGTAAAGTTTCTCCTCTTTTCAGCCTTCTGCTATAAATGGTCGTCCAAAACAAATTTCACCTACTTAACATAAAAATTTACCAAAACACAGACTTGTGGCACAAGCTGATCTCTGTGCCTCCCTCAGATCTTGTGCCGCTGCCATTGGCCATTGTTTTTATAAGCCGCAATAAAGCCCCATGTTAAAATAAAAACGAAAAACAAATGCAATGGAAAATGACAAAGTCTTGTTGCATTACAAGTATAGCAAATTTTCTCAAAAAAGTGGAAAAAATCTGCCACACCATAAATAAATGGAAAAACTGCATTAGACACAACTGAAATCCAAACAAAAACCAATACCAAACTTGTGTTTCCGCTAATCCGTCATACAATTTTTAATTTTTATCTGGTATTTATTCTAGGCAATAAATAACGCCAATGCAATACAACTCGATGTGTAATTTATAGCAAAACAAAATTTTCATGCACCCAATAAACATTATGACAAAAAAATTAAAGCTACTCCTTCCCTGGGGAATGACTAGCGTAACTATCCCGTCCGTGGGGAAACACTACTAAAACTATCCTTTCCCTGAGGAAAAGGTACTTAAACTACCCCTTCCCTGGGGAAAAGTTCTAAAACTTTCCTTTCCCAGGCGAAAAAGTACTGAAGCTTAACTTTCCGTAGGGAAGGGGTACTACAACAAACCTTTCCCTGGGGAAAGGAAACTACAACAAACCTTTTCCATGGGAAAGGGTACTACAACACACCTTTCCCTGGGGAAAGGCCACTACAACAACCCTCTCCCTGGGGAAAGGCTACTACAATTACCCTTTTCCTTGGGAAAGGGTACTAAAACTACCCTCTCCTTGGGGAAAAAATAATAAAAATTTCCCTTTCCCTTGAGAAAGGATGTAACAAGTATCCTTCCCTGGGGAAAGGGTACCATAATTACCCTTATCCTTGGGAAAGGGTACCATAATTACCCTTATCCTTGGGAAAGGGTACCATAACTACCCTTCCCTATGTGAAAGGGTACCACAACTGCCCTTCCCCATGTGGAAGGGTACCATAACTACCCTTCCCCATGTGGAAGGGTACCATAACTACCCTTCTCCAAGGGAAAGGGTACCATAACTACCCTTCCCCAAGGGAAAGGGTACTATAATTACCCATCCAAAAGGTAAAGGGTACTACAACTACCCTTTCCTCACCTAAAACTTACCCTTTCCTTAGGGAAAAAGTACTGAAACTTCCCTTTTCCTGGAGAAAGGGTACGACAACTACCCCTTCCCTGAAGAAAGGATACTAAAACTACCATTTTCCTTGGGAAAAGGTACTAAAACTACCATTTTCCTTGGGAAAGGGTACTAAAACTACCATTATCCTTGGGAAAGGGTATAAAAACTTAATTTTCCCCTGGAAAGTATGCAACAACTACCCCTTCCCTGTGGAAAGGGCACTTAAACTACCCTTTCCGTGGCGAAAATGTACTAGAACTTAACTTTCAACAGGGAAAGGATTCTACAACTAAACTTTCCAGAGAAAAAGATACTACATCTACCCTTTTGCAGAGGAAGGGGTACTTAAACCACCCTTTTCCTTGGGAAACGGTACTAAAACTTCATTTTCCTTGGGAAAGGATGCAATAACTACCCCTTCCCTGGGGAAAGGGCACTTAAACTACCCTTTCCCTGGTGAAAACAGCACTAAAACCATTATTTCCCTGGGGAAAGGGAACTTAAAGGGTTACCAAAAAAAAAGTACTAAAACTTCCCTTTCCCTGGGTAAACGGTACTACATCAACCCTTTGATTGGGGAAAGGCTACTACAACAACCCTTTCCGTGGTGAAAGGATACTGCAACAAGCCTTTTCCTTGGGAAAGGGTACTACAACAACCCTTTACCTTGGGAAAAGGTAATAAAACTACCCTTTTCCTTGGGAAAGGGTACTAAAACTATCCTGGGAAAAGTAAAAGGGTACGACAACTACCATTTCCAGGGAGAAAGGGTACGACAAAGGTAATAAAACTACCCTTTTCCTTGGGAAAGGGTACTAAAACTATCCTGGGAAAAGTAAAAGGGTACGACAACTACCATTTCCAGGGAGAAAGGGTACGACAAAGGTAATAACACTAACCTTTTCCTTGGGAAAGGGTACTAAAACTATCCTGGGAAAAGTAAAAGGGTACGACAACTACCATTTCCAGGGAGAAAAGGTACGACAACTACCCAATGGCATTTGGGAGTTAAGAACGAATTTGATATCTATTTTCAGGGCAAAGGGCCGGTGGCCGCTCCAGCCACAAAACACCTTCAAAACATTTCATATTTACTGACCATGACAATATGGGGCTCATATTAAATGGATTTGGGAGTGCAGCACGAATTTTATATCCATATTTGAGCCGAAATGTATGAGTGCCATCCCTCACCTAAAAAGCACTTCTCATTACCCTAATTTTCAAAATCACCAGATCTCAGAGATTGGTAATGCGATTCGTTCGAATTTTTTTTGCACTCTCACAGTCAAAACAATACATGGTTTCTATTGTTGGGTTTGGGTGCCTCGGGGGCGGTCCAAATCCCGCCAAATGGGTATATAGACCAATCACGACAACATAGATCTCCAACGAAAGGTGTTTGAGAGAAAACAAGTAAGAGCGTGCTAAGTCCGAGCGATATCTCTTTTTAGGCGAACAAAGAATATTGAATATCAAGAAGCAAAATCGGGAAATAGGTTTGTATGGGAGCTGTATCAAGCTATTGATCGATTCATACCATATTAGACACGTATGTTGAAGGTCATGAGAGAAGCCGTTGTACAAAATTTCTGCCAAATCGGATGAGAATTGCGTCCTCTAGAGGCTCAAGAAGTCAAGATCCCAGATCGGTTTATATGGCAGCTATATCAGGTTATCAACCGATTTGAAGCATATTTGGCACAGTTATTGGAAGTCATAATAAAACACCTCGTGCAAAATTTCAGCTAAATCGTATAAGAATTGTGCCCTCTGGTGGCTTAAGAAATAAAGACCCGAGATCGGTTTATATGGCAGCTACATCAGGTTATGGACCGATTTAAACCATACTGAGCACACTTTTGGAAGTCATAACAAAATACCACATTCAAAATTTCAGCCAAATCGGATAAGAATTGTGCTCTCCAGTGGCTTAAGAAGTCAAGACCCGAGATCGGTTTATATGGCAGCTATATCAAAACGTGGACCGATATAGCTCATTTACAATCCCAACCAACCTACACTTATAAGAAGTATTTGTGCAAAATTTCAAGCTGCTAGCTTAACTCCTTCGAAAGCTTTCGACAGACAGACGGACGGACAGACGGACGGACAGACGGATGGACAGACGGACGGACAGACGGGCGGACGGACGGACGGACGGACGGACGGACGGACGGACGGACAGACGGACGGACGGACGGACGGACGGACAGACGGACATGGCTAGTTCGACTTAAAATGTCATGACGATCAAGAATATATACACTTTATGGGGTCTTAGACGAATATTTCGAGGAGTTACAAGCAGAATGACGAAATTAGTATACCCCCATCCTATGGTGGAGTGTATAAAAATGAAAACAACTTCTTTTTTATGGAAACGGTAATGTAATGATATTTTTCCTGGGGAAAGACTAATGTAACTATCCCTTCTGTGGGAAAACACTGCTGTAACTATTCCTGGGGATAGGGTACTGTGACCATCCGCTTCGTGGGAACAGGGTAATAAAACTATGTAAATCTCTCGTTGGAGAAAAGTACTGTAACTAACCCTTCTCTGTGGAAAAGGTACTGTACCTGTTCCATCCTGGAGGAAAGGCTACTGAAAATTTTCCTTCCCTGAGGTTAGGGCACAGCGAAAAGGGGTTTTAAAAGACCCTTTTCTTGGGGTTTTAAAATTACCTTTTCCTGTGGGAAAAGATTTTAAAACTATCCATTTCTTGGGGAAAATGTGTTAGAACTATACATAACTTGGGGAAAGTACTTAAAAACTACCCATTCCAACTTCGTTCTTAGAGAAAGGCGTTTCAAAACTACCCTTTCCCTTTAAAAAGGGCGAAAATACGCTCTCCCTTTGGAAGGGATATTAATAGTGCACTTTCCCTCTGGAAATACCCTTTCCCTTTCTAAAAGTACCCTTTACCATTGGAAAGTTTATTAAGAGTACCTTTTTCACTCCCATTTCCTTTGAAATTCACTCCCATTTCCTTTGGAAATGGTATTAACATTACCCTTTCCATTTAGAAATGGTATATAAAGACCCTTTCCCTCTGAAAAGGGTTTCAAAAGTAATATTTCCCTTTTGAAAGGGTATTAAAAGTACCTCCCCCATACCCGTATTTTCAAGAACCCCAGATCGCGGAGGCCACCGTAACGCAGAGGTTAGCATGTCCGCCTATGACGCTGAATGCCTGGGTTCGAATCCTGGCGAAACCATCAGAATAAATTTTCAGCAGTTGTTTTCCCCTTCTAATGCTGGCGACATTTGCGAGGTACTATGCCATGTAAAACTTCTCTCCAGAGAGGTGTCGCACTGCGGCTCCCCGTTCGGATTTGGCTATAAAAAGGAGGCCCCTTATCATTGAGCTTAAACTTGAATCGGACTGCACTCATTGATATGTGAGAAGTTTGCCCCTGTTGCATTTTGCCAGGACGCGGAGATGGGTGCACCGATTTAAGCGAAATTTTGCATGCCACCTTACGGTATCCCAAAAACACGAAATTGATATAAAATTTTGAGGTCAAATTACCTGGGGGGACGCCCCATCCCAAAACCCACCCGAACGGTCATGTTTGCCGATTGGGACAATATGGGTATCTAATGAAAGGTATTTAGGAGTAAAGTACGAATTTGGCATTAAAACGTCACCCTAATTGTCGGGGGGTCCCCCACCCCCAAAAACACCACCCAAACGAACACTTTTACCACTTTGAGCAATATGGGTATCAAATGAAAGGTATTTCAAAGCAGAGTACAAATGTGAAAAAAAAATTAAACATAAGTGTCTGAGGGGCATCCCCACCTCCCAAAACCCTCCAGCAAAACATATTTACCGATTGCGACAATGTGTGTGTCAAATATAAGATGTTTGGAAGTCGAGGCCTCCTCAACCTCCAAAATCGCCAGAACGGGCGTGAATGTTCAACGTCACAAAATGGATATCAAATGAAAGATCATTGTGAGTTGACTACAAATCTGGTATACACATTTGGGACAAAGTCTGGGACCGCCCCACCCACTAAATACCCTGCATAGGACGTGTAGTTCTATCAGGATAATATGGATATTAAAAGAAAGGTCTATGATAGTAGAGATCGAATCTAATGTTGATATAAAGATTGAAGTAAGTGGATCACTTACTGCCGTTTAGCAGGATAAATAGCTTGCGACAACAAAGGACTCAAATAAGTTATCTCCCAATACAAACAACATTGTCAAGTAGGACGACCGAGAAAATACTGTACTCAAATGCATGTATGTGACCGTGGGTAATCCTTCTCCCCCTATCCTAACCAAAAAAAGGAATTGAAAAAAAATATAAAGGCTAGAATAGGACAGCAACAAAAGGTCTTTGGCAGTAGAGTACATATTTTACCCTCAAATTGGGATGGACACAGCAGGATTTGCTGATCTTTTAAAATAACTAGTTATAGACCGAATTAAACCGTACTTGGCGCAGTTATTGAGAGTCATAGCAGAACAATATACGCAAAATTTCAGTCAAACCAAGGATTTCAGGGCCTCAAGAAGTCAAATCATATCAGGTTATACACAGATTTAAATCGTACTCTCTGACTGGAATCTAAAGCCCTTCCCCATACGAGACCTTTTTATGCCAGCTTTGATCTCACAATGACTGTGTAAATAAGAGGTTCCAGAAAATCGTTGAAAAATACCCCCATTTCGACGGGGTTGTTTTCGGCTTGTGACCATACTCTCTCGTAAGTAATCATTGATAACTCTGTCGCAAGCATTTTATTCGTCCATTAAGAACATTAAGAATTCAAGTGAACTCCTTTTAGATCTAGGGCGGCGATTACCAACTCTAACTCCACTTTGTTGATATCCAGGAAGACCGCCATGGAGTACTCTTTCATTTAGAGAGACGTCTCGACTTCCCGTACCACCTAGTGGAGGTCCGTCTCCATCGACCTACCCTTAATGTATGCGTGTTGTGACCCACTGTAGTAGAGTACGACAGTCAAATCTGGGATCATGTGCTTTAGGGGCCGCCCTTACTTTTGAAACTCATCCCACCTTTTAAAACTTAAATACTGAAAAAAAAAAAACAATTTTGCAAAAGCCTTTTTAGACCAAGTAGTCTACAGTATTTAGTATATATTCTAGCTTCCATGCCTGATGGTAGGTGGGAACAGTGGGAATATTAGCAAATCCATTTTAAACTTCTGCCTCGATCTTTATTATTGAACAGTTGGTAATATATTGGGTTGCCCAAAAAGTAATTGCGGATTTTTCATATAGTCGGCGTTGAAAAATTTTTTCACAGCTTGTGACTCTGTAATTGCTTTCTTTCTTCTGTCAGTTATCAGCTGTTACTTTTAGCTTGCTTTAGAAAAAAAGTGTAAATAAAGTATATTTGATTAAAGTTCATTCTAAGTTTTATTAAAAATGCATTTACTTTCTTTTAAAAAATCCGCAATTACTTTTTGGGCAACCCAATACTATACCGTTAGCTAAAAAGTAATGCATTATAATTTCATATACCCAGAACCAAAAAAATCTTCTTTTAACTATAAACATTAATTGCCTTAAGACAATTAGTGCGTTGGGATATCATGAAAAGGCGTTGCATAAATTCTCCCTGTATTTAAAGCAAAAAACCAAAACTTCAGACCAACATGCAAACATGGTGCGAAAGAAACAATCGGTAGCAGCAATTGAATATTACAAACGGATGTGGCCGATGGCTGGGGAAAACTAAGTGTCTGAAGAGCTAATTATGTCATGAGGGTGGGAATTTTTTCAGACATGTCATGCAAGCAGACGAAATAACAAAATCTTAAAAAAAGCAACAACAAAACAAAGATATATGCAAGCCCAATTGTTGTATATGCACATATTTTAGCGAAGAAGATGAATGGGTAATGGGTGGAAGGAAGAGATACATATATGGCTGGTGGTTGGTAGTGTTTCGCAAAACAGTCAAACAAATGCAGGCCCAGATATTTGTTGGGGGTGTTGCAATTGTCATAAAAAAAAAATACCTCAAGTTTAGAGCTATGCTTTTCCACCACTAGCCAACATAGTCGAAAAGTCACAACAAAATATCAACACAGCTTCATCTTTTGAGCAGCTGTTGCACTATCTTATCTTTTTTGCATCTAGCCTTTAAAAGAAAGTTTTCATATTTTAATGTCATTTTCCTCTTCTCTAGCTATGCCGTTGATGCAGTTGGCGCGTTTGCCATTGTTTTTTTTTCTGCCTTAGGTTTCATTATGAATTTCTATGCACTACAAAATAATTTCGTGTTAAATTTCTGCAACGAATGCGATTATTTTGCGCAAGATTTTCGCACGATATCTGCTGCTAATGTCAACCTTACTGTGAATAGCGCCTATGCAGTTGCAGTTGCCGTTTCATTGTTTTCACTTAACCATTTTCACAATCGAAAAGGGAAAAAATTCGACTGAAAACCTTGTGAAACTCTTTCCCTTTCCGAGAAACATAAAATCGCATACAGAAAATATTTCAATTGATGGGGAATGTAATGTTTTGATGTGAGCATAGTTGTGATAAAACGCATATTAATTTCTGTGAAAAATGCGGATTTCTCCCAATTCATTTTCTTTTTTTTTTGAAAAAATTTTCGGAAAATATTTTTTGTCTTATGAATATTGCGTGGATAGTGGGGGAGTGGTTGAAATTTCGTGGGTAACCATAATTGGATCCATAGCAGTGATAACGCAACTGTGAACTTTTGCAAACAATTCACTATGTAGAAGAGCTATAGGCTCGAAATAAGGCCTAAATACAAATGGAGTCCTCTGCCTCAACAGGTAACATAAGCCAGAGTAGTATAATAAACTACACAGAAGAAAAGTTGCCTGAAAATTTAAGAATTTCCTTAAGGCACTATGTAGAAGGGCCATAGACTCGAAATAAGGCCTAAATACGAATGGGATCCTCTGCCTCAACAGGTAACATAAACTAGAGTAGTATGATAAACTACACAGAAGAAAAGTTGCCTAAATATTTAAGATTTGCTCGAAATTGACGAAATAAGTCTTATAATGGGAAAAACTAACTCGCTGCTCTTCTGGCCCAATTTTGAAGATAACCTACATGTCCCTAGAGGCACACCCACAGTTGCATGCAATGTGTAAGAAATTTCCTAAACTCTCTTACCTATATCAGTGGTCGTAGAAATTTGTTATGCCACAATGTCCAGAGGTAATAGGTATAGCAACCAATGCAGTGCATCAATATCGTCCTCAGAGCGGCAATGATGCAGAAACAACACATTCTTTAGATTCGACAAAGTAATAAACACTAGGTGGACTTTTGAAGCGCAGTCCACCTCACAATAACACCATATTATATACATATCCTAATATATATGCCATATAAATCGCTTTTCAAAATTAAATTCTTAACCTCTAGCGATCATAAATCATTCTTTAGATTCGACAAAGTATTAAACAGTAGGTGGGCTTTTGAAGTGCAGTCCACCTCGTAATAACACCATATTATATACATATCCTAATATATCTGCCATATAAATCAATCTTCAAAATTAAATTCTTAACCTTTAGCGATCATAACTCCATGATAATTTCTGCTACGACCTCCAACATCTAAACCAAGTATAGCCTAGACCGGTCTATAACCTGTTATAGCTCGCTTTAAAACCTTAGTCTCAGTTTGAATTCTTGAGAATCTAAGGAAAGTAATTCTTATGCAAATGCAGGGCTGCCAGATTTATTTGGAAGAAAATCAGCACTTTTGAAAAAAAAAAAAAAAACAAGGTAAACGGCATGTCCCACCACCTCGGGTATATATGTAAAACGCCTTTCGTCATTGTCCGGTGAAACATGCTTAAATTATGCCCCTATAGCAGCTATAGCAAAATATGGTCCGATTTGGAACAAATTCGGCATGGACATTGAGTGGTCTAATAAGTACAAGTCATTGTGTAAATTGCCTTGCATAAGTCACTGTGTCAAATTTCAGCGAAATCGAGTTATAAAAGAGCCTTTTATGGGGACAAGATTTTAAATCGAGAGATCGGTCTAAATGGCAGCTACTTGCAAATCTGGGACAAATTAAAAAGGGTTGTCGAGGGGCCTAACACAACTCACTGTCCCAAATTTCGGCGAAATTGGACAATAAATGCGCCTTTTATGTGCTCAAGACCTTAAATCGAGAAATCGCTCTATATGGCAGCTATATCTACATCTGAACCGATCGGGGCCAAATTGAAGAATAATGTCGAGTGGCCTAACAGTTTCAGTTGTCGAAAAACACAGTTTTAGTTGTCGAAAAACATTGAAGTCTCATTTTTAATTTTTAATGTAGGGGCAAAAAAAGAACTCATTCGGAGCCAAGTCAGAACTATACGGCGGATGACTCATCAAATCGATGTTTTGAGTGCTCAAAAATCCAGTTGTTTCGTATTTTTGGAGCATTTCTTTCGACCATTCGACACGAGCTTTTTTTCGAGCGATTGACAAATTGTGTGCGATCCCAAGCGAACAAATTTTTTTTGACGGTCAAATGTTCATGCAATACTGAATGTAAGCTGGTGCCACTAATGCTTAAGTTTGTCTCAATTTCACGATAGGTCACATGACGATCTTGCAATATCAGTTGGCGCACCGCATCAATGGTTTTTGGAACATCAACTGATTCTGGACGACCTTTACGAAATTCGTCTTGGAGTGAACTTCGACATCGGTTGAAGTCACCATACCCTCGATAAACACTGGTCCTTGATGGAGCTTCATCGCCATAAATTTAATTAAGTTAATCGATGCACTGTTGGTGAGTTAATCCTCGTCGAAAGTTATAAAAAAAAAAATCGAACTAAAATGTTCATGATTTAATTAAATTTTTTGGGCGAGATGAATCTTTTAAATTACTGTAAACAACACAAATAGCGCTCGTATATCAAAACGTTCTGAGTACGAATAACCTCAAAAATTTCAGACTTTACGATAGAGCTGTCAGTTGGCAGATTGCTACACAAGAGTTGTCCAATCCCAAAATATAAAAGCCAATCCTCCATGTCAGTCCTGTGAGATTCTTTGGCTTTGACATTCTATGTTGGTATAGCTCTGCCCGACCGTCTGTCCGTCCGTGCGTCAGTCAAAAGCACGCTAACTTTCGAAGGAAAGTTAGTGCTTGAAATTTTGCACGACTACTTCCTATTATAGTGTGAATCAGTTGGTATTGTAAATGGGCCACATCGGTCCATGTTTTGATGTTGGCAGCTACATCAAAAAACCGATCCTGGATCTTGACTTCTTGAGTCGCTAGAGGGCGCAATTCTCATCGAATTTGGCTGAAATTTTGCATCAGGTTTCTTTTTTTTTGTCTTCCAACAAATGAACAGCTACCATATAAAGCGATTTCGGATTTAGATTTTTCGAGCCGTTAGAGGCAATTATAAACCTATTTGGCTGAAATTTAGCACGAAGTGTTTTGGTTTGACCATCAACAACTGTGTTGACGGTCTAAATCGGTTCATTACCTGATATAGCTCTTTTATAAACCAACCTCAGATATTTACTTCTTGAGCCGATAGAAGGCGCTAGAGGTCGCAATTATTAACCGATTTAGCTGAAATTTTGCATGAAGTATTTTGGTTTGACCATCATCAACTGTATGTTTTAAAGCGGTTCATAAGCTGATATATCTCCCATATAAAACTATCTCAGATCTTGACTTCTGGAGGGCGCAAATATTATCCGTTTTAGCCGAAATTTTGCATGAAGTGTTTTGGTTTGACAATCAACAACTGTGCCAAGTATGGCTTTTATGGGTTCACAATCTGATATAGCTCTCATATAAAACGATATCGGATTTTGACTTCTTGAGCCGCTAGAGGGCGCAAATATTTTCCGTTTTAGTTGAAATTTTGTACGAACTGTTTTGGTTTGATCATCACCAACTGTGCCAAGTATGGCTTTAATGGCTTCAAAAACTGATATATTGACAGAAGAAAGAATGCAATTACAGAGTCACAAGCTGTGAAAAAATTTGTCAACGCCGACTATATGAAAAATCCGCAATTACTTTTTGGGAAACCCAATAAAACGATATCGGATTTTGACTTCTTGAGCCGCTAGAGGGCGCAAAAATTATCCGATTTGATTGAAATTTTGCACAAAGTGGTTTGTTTTGACTTCAACTGTGCCAAGTTTTGTCTAAATCGGTAGATAACCCGATATAGCTCCCATATAAACTGATCTCGGATATTTACTTCTTGAGCTGCTAGAGGTCGCAATTATTAGGCGATTTGGCTGAAATTTGCTTTGTGCTTTGGTGTGACCGTCAACAACATTGACAAGTGTGGTCTAAATCGGTTAGCAACGTGATATAGCTCCCAGGAAACCGATTTCCCGATTTTATTGCTAGAGGGTAATTCTTATCCGATTTGGCCGAAATTTTGCACAATGAATTCCACCAATCGGTTCATAGCTTGGTATAACTCAAATATTGCTATTTGAGCAATTCTTATCCATTATCCTTTGTTTGCCTATAAAGAGATATCTGCCATAAAAGTTGAAAATTACTATCCATGGTGGAGGGTATATAAGATTCCTCCCGGCTGAACATAGCAGGTTTTTACTTGTAAATTTTAGGTTTCTTGAGAAAAAATTCGACGTATATTCCGATTTTGATAACCGCTTTGTGTATAAAAAAATTGATCCACCCCAATCCTCATGTCTTCGAAAGAACTATATCCTCAAAGGATTAGTTTTATCGTTTCTAGATGAGTATACTTACGCATCCAGACGCATTTGAAAAGGCACCTTACTAGTTTCCTACTTCGATCTAGCCCACATAGACACTAATCACCAGATTTGACTACCTGACCCTCCAGACACCTCAATATCTATCGGATTTGGCTTAAATTAAATACGTAATGTACACATTTTCCTTCTTACAACCATACCAAATCTCATCCAGTAATGCCTACATACAAACCGATATGGGATCTGAAGACATCAAAAGCATAATTGGTCTAAATTTTTAGCGTAATCCATGGTGTGGGATACAAGTGATTCGGCTCGACCGACCTTCCAACTTTTTAATGGTTCTTTCAACTTTTCTGTAGAAAAAGTCATTCATACTTAAAGTAGCAGCTTAGAATGAAGCACTTCTCGTAAAGGTTCATAAATTAGGTTAGGGTGCGGTGTAGGGTACCGGCTTGTTGTGCGCTCTAATCTAAAACAAGCAAAAGCGTGCTAAGTTCGGCCAGGGCGAATATTTGGAACCTACCACCATGGATTCTGGTAAAATATGGGAGCTATATCTAGCTATGGACCGAATGGGACCGTACTTGGCGCAGTTATTGAGAGTCATAACCGAACACTATATGCAAAATTTCAGTCAAATCGGATAAAAATCGCTGCTTGTAAGGGCTCAAGATGTCAAATCGGGAGTTCGGTTTAAATGGGATCAATATCAAGTTATACACAGCTTTAACCCGTACTTAAATAGAACCCTATGAGGAAAATTTCAGCCACATTGGACAAAAATTACGGCTTCCAGGGGCTCAGAAAGTCAAATCAGGAGATCGGTTTATATGGGAGCAATATCAGGTTATAGAACGATTTTAACCGTACTTATCGCGGTTGTTGGAAGACATAACGGAATACTATGTGCAAAAATTTCAGCCAAATCGGATGAAAATTGAGGATTCCAGGGGCTCAAGAAGTTAAATCGTGACTTTGGTTATATGGGAGCTATTCTATATATATCAGGTTCTTGACCGATTTGAACCGTACTTGGCACAGTTGTTGGAAGTCATAACAGAACACTTTTTGCAAAATTGCAACCAAATGGGACAAAAAATTGTGGCTTCCATGAGCTCAGCTCAAGATATGAATATATTGGGTTGCCCAAAAAGTAATTACGGATTTTTCATATAGTCGGCGTTGACAAATTTTTTTCACAGCTTGTAACTCTGTAACTGCATTCTTTCTTCTGTCAGTTATCAGCTGTTTACCTTTTAGCTTGCTTTAGAAAAAAAGTGTAAAAAAGTTCATTCTAAGTTTTATTAAAAATCGCATTTACTTTATTTTAAAAATCCGCAATTACTTTTTGGGCAACCCAATAGTTCTCATATTAATATGGGAACTATATCCAAATCTGAAGCGATATGGCCCATTTGCAAGTATCCAATGACCTACTTCAATATTAAGTATCTTTTAACAAGCGGCTGGCTCTACGCGTTCGACCGCTATCGTAATTTCGAAAGACGGACGGACGGACATGGCTAGTTCGAATCAGAAATTCGAGGCGATCAAGAATATGTATACTTTATGGACCCTAGATCAATATCTCAAGGTGTTACAAACGGAATGACTTGATTAGTTTACCCCCATCCTATGGTGGTTGGTATACTTACAGAATCCCTAAGTAAAAGCCGGGCAAATTGACATAGGAAATGCTCCATCGTCATTAGAAAAATATTCCAACGTCATAAAGACATACAGGAGAAAATTCCTGCTGTAATTATATGCACTTACACTTAATCACATATATGTCAACATCTTCTATAAATCCAGCACATCTTAAATTAATTTTGTCGCCATACTTGAAATCACTCTTTGGCATTCTTCATATCAACACCTGTAAGCAGCATAATTTTTAACATTTACAACATTTTATCTGCCATATCGATCGAATCAAACGTTACTATGCCTGTTACAAAACGCCTACAAAGGAGTATCATAAATCAAAATACCCATTATCGAAGGAAACATAAATTTTAATTAACCGCCATGGTCATTAGTGGCAGGTTTGATAGAGACACACTTAACCAATAGAGCATGTAAGCAAGCATATCACCATACCAACATGATGGCAAGTGACACAATATGGGGAAACAAGCATTCCAGGGAATAAAATATTTAAAATCTGGTTTCTTTTCGCAATCAAGAATGACCGACATTACTGTGTTTTGTATGGAAGCCCAAATGCTTTGAGAGTATCACAAAGCCATCGCACAGTGGGCCAAATGGCAAAAAAATTGGAAATAAGTCTACAACTTTTTATCTGTTGATTTTAGCCATACAAAATGTTCTAGACATTTGTAGAGGAGGACATAGGCTTTCAGAAAAGTGCTGTTGTTGGTCCATATCTTTAATACAGGGTGAGCTACAGGGTGTCAAAGTTGACCACTTTTGACTTCTCCAAGCTTCTGGGGGCCATAACTTTTGATCTACTCAACCGATTTACATGATTTAGGACTCTAGAGAAAGAGCTTGACAAGATCTAAAAAACTTATGCATAAAGTACCATGCCATCGTGTACTGTTAAGGAGTTATGAATTGTTTAATTTTAAAATATGAAAATTTGGCCTTGGTTTTTTTCAGTGTTTTTTTAATAACTCCGTCAATTTTAAAGCTATAAACTTCATACTTCACACAAATTATGCCAGCATATGTGTGCATAAAATACAAAAGGAATCACGTGAATATCTTTGGCGGTTTAAAAATGGCATCGTTTTCAATATGAAAAATATTTTTTTTGTCAAAAAATTGCAAAATTTTTCAAAAAAGATACTCCCATTTCCTTTAAGTTTTCGCAAACTTTGGCCGTCAAAGCATTATCATTTCTTTCCATTTTCACAAAGTCGAGGTATTAAGAAAAGTTTTAAGTGCTAATTTGGCTAATTTCGATATCAAACAACACCGTTATCTTAAGACCAAAATGGCCAATTTTTTTACTAAACTTCAAAAGTTTCTCACTGGAAAAAAAGTTCCACGGGGATTTTTTCGCTTTTTTTGAACTTAAATGAAAGCTTAAAATGTTCCCAACATTTTAAGGTATGTCTCGCCATATCCTAGCCATAAATGAGATCGTAGCGATCAAAATACTGAAAAAAGTCAATTTTCAAGTAGTGCTATATTCATTGCTAAAAAACAAGTATTACGTCACATTTTATTGCAAAGATGTTAAATAAACTTTTATTTGGTAACACTTCTTCTACAAAACACAAAAAGAATCATGGAAATATCTCTATTCTATTCCATTTTATGGAACCGGCAATAAAAAAGTCAATTTTTCAAAAAAGTCGAATTTCCCAAATTTTGTTTTTGTTGTCCTAATTGCACATGACACACTATAGCCATATTTACGCAACATACCTTATCGTAAAGGAAATTTTCATACCTTTCCAACGATGTATAAAACATTTCTCAACTCGGATTCTATCTACTCTAAAATTCATTTACACTTCATTAAACTCAATATAAAAATGTCTATTTGTGAAATGGAACCTTATATGGGGCCTACACTAAAACATTGATAGATTTGCCCAGGGTTTACAATACAAATGTGTTAGAATAAAAAAAGGTCTCCTGCCAAAGTTTAAAAAAATTGGAATAAAAATATGTGTTTTAGAGCGAAAACACTTCGCATCGGCGTGCGTTTATATGTATATTAGCTACTCCCAAAATAAAAAAGCATTTTAGTTTTGTATTATTTGATTTTATTCTCTACCAAATAATCTAAGGTATCAAAATTTAAAAGCTCTTTAATTTGAATGGCATCGGGATCGTCCTTATCTATATCGTCACATATTTTTGGTAGCCATTTAGTTCTGATGCTGTATAGTACCGGATCAGACGATAACAATAAATATTGAAGTAAATCATAATTTTGGTTAAATTTGGTGCTCTTTCGGGTATTGAAAAGCCGGAACTGTTTAACATCTCTATTACGGGATTCCTGAGCTTCTTCTGTAAGTTCTCCTAACGGAAGTATGTTGTATTCCACAATTTCCTTGCCATGATGTAAGACTTTATGTACTGTCGGTGTTAAAGCTTTCCACGAATATAAATCAGATAAAATGTTTTTTGTGTCATTACTATAAGCTTCAAATTTGGTTGAATTTATCATCTTTTTGCTATTGATTACAGCCAAAATCACTTTGAATCGTCTTAGCAAGTGTTCATCAAGACCGGTTATTTTAGATGTCGATACGGGGTCCTCAAAAAACCGCCTTGCCGAGTTGCCATCATTTGTGCTTCCGTATCCGTAAAGAGGTTTATCTATTATAAGTCCCTTTTGTTTAAACTCCAACTGGATTCGATTCTTCTCTTCCTGCCTCATTTTGTGAAGATCTTGGTTGTTTCTAGCAGAGACATCGCGGTTTCCAGGGCTAGTCCGATATTTAAGGTCATACGATAAATGCAAACAATACTCCATGAATCGAATTCTACAGTGCAGGGGCGAAATACCGAAATTGAGCGCATTTTCGTTTACAAAATTTTCATCAGACTTGTCCTCGAATTGCCCATTCTTCTTGCCACAAATATTGCATCTCCAATTGGACATAACGCCAGTTAATGCGTTTGCCACCTTTCCATCGATCATAGTGAGTTGTAGTTGAAACGAAACTTTTATATTTCTTCCCAATTGGTTTATAACAATCATGGGTAATGCAGCAATTTCTTCCTTTATTTCGTTCACCAAAGATCGTGTTGTGTTCCGGTCTTCCTTTGTATACTCAAACCGAATTGGGCGACATAAATATTTTGACCCAGGTGTTCTATTTATCCATATATCTTGAAATGCATTTTCTTTCGATGATGAAGATTGGTCCTTGTACAATCTCATTCTCAATGGTACTAATGATGCCATGAAAATTGATGCGAAGTTGGTATCTATTTCTGTTTGTTGCTTATATTCGGAAAATCCAGATGATCCATCACAACCCCATTTGCTGATCAAAACCACTTCGGAATTATTACATGTGTTCAACTGTTCTTCAGTAAAATTAGAAATAATTCTAACAGCTGTATTTTCAACAAGATCAGCAAGTTTCACTCTTGCTTTTAATTCGTCCACGTATATATTTGATGGCACCATTTTCGTCCTGGTGTTGTACAATTTATGTTTTGAGGGTAAACAACCCCATCCTTTTTCACGAAGAGCCTTCCTCATTGTTGAGTATTTGTTTCTTGAGAGGCCTAGGTTCAAAATCAGGGCCAGTGCATCTTCCTCCGTGAATTCTGTAGTCGATTTTGGAGTTGGAATACTTTCTACCATTCTCTTTACCCTTTTCGGAGATGCTAATGGTAAAACATCGACAATTCGTCCAACATTTTTTGGTTGTGTTTTTAACAATGCTGTTTTGAACGTATCTTTTATTAAATTTGGCGGATGTGCCGCCAATAGTTCCTCTTGTTTTTTCTTTTTGGTTTTCTCCGTAACTTCGTCGTATGCTTTGCTAGGCCGGCCGGGAATCAGCGGTTTAATTTCAATAAGTAGATCCGATTTCAGCCACTTCTCATACATTTTGAAAAACTTGATTTTTGCGAATGAACATTCTGGCAACCTTCTCTCAAATGATTTGTAGAATTTTTCAAGTTTGTCTAAAGCGTCTTTATTTAGCCTTATTCCATATATGTGGTCCAAAGTGTAAACAAGTTCCTTAAATGACTCCGTGTATGATTTGGAATCATTTTTGATGTCCCATACAATTTTCGAAAGAGTGGAATACTTCAGTATGACTTCCATAACTTATAAATGTCCTTTACGCCTCTACAAAATATAATGAAGAAAATTTGGATTTTGTTCAAATATTTATGCAATATATTCACAATTAATGACCCATTTCAGGTATCAGACGCAATCGTAAAAAGGGGTCCAAAGTGCCTCTTTTTACTTACTCTTCTATAATTATTTACCTGGACTCGAATTTGGTTAAAAAAAATGACAATGAATTTTTTATGGGTAGGTTTTTTCACATTCATTGATACGGTGGATTTCCTGGGAATTCGACATAGCGAAACAGGTAACATTTGTCTGCATCAAATCTTAACACAAATATATATATATATGCAGGTATATTTCTAGGTTACTTTTTATTCAAAAATCATCAGCTTACATTAAAAATAGATGTAGGTACTATACAAACGCACGCCGATGCGAAGTGTTTTCGCTCTAAAACACATATTTTTATTCCAATTTTTTTAAACTTTGGCAGGAGACCTTTTTTTATTCTAACACATTTGTATTGTAAACCCTGGGCAAATCTATCAATGTTTTAGTGTAGGCCCCATATAAGGTTCCATTTCACAAATAGACATTTTTATATAGAGTTTAATGAAGTGTAAATGAATTTTAGAGTAGATAGAATCCGAGTTGAGAAATGTTTTATACATTGTTGGAAAGGTATGAAAATTTCCTTTACGATAAGGTATGTTGCGTAAATATGGCTATAGTGTGTCATGTGCAATTAGGACAACAAAAACAAAATTTGGGAAATTCGACTTTTTTGAAAAATTGACTTTTTTATTGCCGGTTCCATAAAATGGAATAGAATAGAGATATTTCCATGATTCTTTTTGTGTTTTGTAGAAGAAGTGTTACCAAATAAAAGTTTATTTAACATCTTTGCAATAAAATGTGACGTAATACTTGTTTTTTAGCAATGAATATAGCACTACTTGAAAATTGACTTTTTTCAGTATTTTGATCGCTACGATCTCATTTATGGCTAGGATATGGCGAGACATACCTTAAAATGTTGGGAACATTTTAAGCTTTCATTTAAGTTCAAAAAAAGCGAAAAAATCCCCGTGGAACTTTTTTTCCAGTGAGAAACTTTTGAAGTTTAGTAAAAAAATTGGCCATTTTGGTCTTAAGATAACGGTGTTGTTTGATATCGAAATTAGCCAAATTAGCACTTAAAACTTTTCTTAATACCTCGACTTTGTGAAAATGGAAAGAAATGATAATGCTTTGACGGCCAAAGTTTGCGAAAACTTAAAGGAAATGGGAGTATCTTTTTTGAAAAATTTTGCAATTTTTTGACAAAAAAAATATTTTTCATATTGAAAACGATGCCATTTTTAAACCGCCAAAGATATTCACGTGATTCCTTTTGTATTTTATGCACACATATGCTGGCATAATTTGTGTGAAGTATGAAGTTTATAGCTTTAAAATTGACGGAGTTATTTAAAAAACACTGAAAAAAACCAAGGCCAAATTTTCATATTTTAAAATTAAACAATTCATAACTCCTTAACAGTACACGATGGCATGGTACTTTATGCATAAGTTTTTTAGATCTTGTCAAGCTCTTTCTCTAGAGTCCTAAATCATGTAAATCGGTTGAGTAGATCAAAAGTTATGGCCCCCAGAAGCTTGGAGAAGTCAAAAGTGGTCAACTTTGACACCCTGTAGCTCACCCTGTATTAAAGATATGGACCAACAACAGCACTTTTCTGAAAGCCTATGTCCTCCTCTACAAATGTCTAGAACATTTTGTATGGCTAAAATCAACAGATAAAAAGTTGTAGACTTATTTCCAATTTTTTTGCCATTTGGCCCACTGTGCATCGTCAATTTATGTGGACACAGTTATAAAGCTGACCAAAAACCAGTCCAATAAAAACCATTTTAATGTCATACTTTGTTGGTTCTAAGTTAAGTACATCGTAAATGGATGAAAGTCTAGTTGAGCCTGAGCTGAGTTACAGTTAAAAATTCCACTTGCCACTGGGTAAACATGGCTCAAGAAACAAAAAAAAAAAACTGAACATTTTATTGTATAACACCTTTTACCAAATACAAGTTTTATCAAACATTAAAAACCAACTGTTTATTGATCTGTCTTAGCTAGGGGTGTTAAAGCGCTTCATCTGCGGCAACACTTTGCAGGAGTTTCCAGGAAGAAAATTCTATGATTGGGCCACCAATCATCCACCTCTTCCTCTACACAAATTACTAGTTAGCCTTACAAAATAAAGACATATATCTGTTTTTGGAAAGCGGCCGCCCATAATTTGTAGCCCACTCTTTGTTTTCCCCTGTTGCCTGCTTTGATTTTCCTCTGCTTTGCTGATTATGATTTAATACTGGAAAATCAAGCATTTTATTACATCTATCATCCTAGATGCTCATAGATGGACACATGAATGGTGGTGGACAGCAAAGAGCAACGGCAGCTAGACCAGATCCGGCAGCAGCTACTACTACTCTGCCTGTCTAGCTGTGTCCAGCTTGTAAAAAGAGAGTGCATGTACATGCGATTCGCATAAAAATGGGGTTACTTAACGGATCACTGGAAACCAGCTCACAACCATACCAAACCAAAGAGACGAGCCAACATGTGCTGAGCTGTTTTACTAAGCATCCCAATCAAAAGACTTAAGCGACAAACTTGTTTTATACTAACCAGGGATTTGTTGAAAAGCTTCAGCGCCTTTGGCAAGGGGTATTGGCCCGCCAACAGAGAGTTGCAAAGTAGAGTTTGCGGAGTCTGTCTATTTTATCTATTGATCAAGATGAGTAAAATGGATTTGTTAAAATGTGTTCACTTCGATTTATTTTGATTATTTTGCAAATATTAAAAAAAAGTTTGATTTTTTTTTTGCAGAAATTATACCCAGCAAAGCATTTTAAAGGATAAATACAATTCTTTTTGAATTTCAATAAAGGTTAATAATGTCTATTGTATGAAGCAGCTTCCTCTGAGGACAAAATTTGTGTTTGATTTCCTAAGCCACCAAAGTACACAACATATCAGTTTTTGGATACGAATTAATATAGCGGACTTTACTGCCCTTAAAAAATTTTACGTAAACAACCAAATTGACTTGTCATACCCGAGAGACACTAACAGAAACAAGTAAAAGCGTGCTAAGTTCGGCCAGGCCGAATCTTACATACCCTCCACCATGGGTCGCATTTGTCGAGTTGTTTTCCCGGAATTTCTCTTTTTTGGGAAACAAAGGATAAAAGAATAGAAATGCTATGCTATTACAGCTATATCAAGTTATGTTTTAATTCGAACCATAATTGAGTTGAATATTGGAGACCATAGTAGAAGTCAAAATTTCAGCCAATTCGAATAAGAATTGCGCCCTTTAGGGGCTCAAGCAGTTAAATAGTGAGATCGGTATATATGGGAGCTATACCAGGCTATAGACCGATTCCGACCACATTTGGCACGTATATTGAAGGTCATGGGAGAAACCGTTGTACAAATCGGATAACAATTGCGCCCTCTAGAGGCTCAATAAATCAAGATCCCAGATCGGTTTATATGGCAGCTATATCAGTATTTAAACCATACTTAGCACAGTAATTGGAAGTCATAACAAATTTCAGCCAAATCGGATAATACTTGCGCTCTCAGCACATTGGTTGAAAACCATAACGAAACACCTCATACAAAATTTCAGCCAACTCGGATAAGAATTGCGCCCTCTAGTGGCCCAAGAAGTCAAGATTCATGATCGGTTTATATGACAGCTATATCAAAACATTGACCGATATGTTTTCCATGTTTTCCCAACTGACCTACACTAATAGAAGTATTAGTGCAAAATTTCAAGCGCCTAGCTTTACTCCTTCGTGCTTTCGACAGACGGACGGACGGACATTGCTAGATCGACTTAAAATAACGATCAAGAACATACATACTTTATGGGGTCTTTGATGAACATTTCGAAGAGTTACAAACAGAATGGCGAAATTAGTATACCCCCATCCTATGGTGGTGGGTATAAAAATTGGGTTTCCATAAGATTTTGATTTTTGTACCCTACACCACTACTGTGGTACTGGGTATTATAACTGAGTGCATTTGTTTGTAACACCCAAAAGGAAGAGAGATAGACCCATTGATAAGTATACCGATCAGCTCAGAATCACTTTCTGATTTGATTTAGCTATGTCCGTCTGTCTGTCCGTCTGTCCATGTTTTTTTTTTTGTCAGCCAACACGCAGGGGATGTCCCCTATGAATGCAGTGCCATTTGTCTTAAATGTTTGAATGTTGAAGTGGGTGGGAAAAACATTAGCCGCAAGTCGATTGCACATACGAACGGTTTGGGCGAAATAAGAATTCTCTCTATAATGCATTGTGCGGTCCGCTGGTCAATCAATTACAAACGGGTGTAAGTTTCTGGAATGTCTCGTATCCCTGACATACATCCTTACATCAGGAATAAGAAGACGAATATCAGACGAACACACACCATGAAAGTACCGATAGAACAGCGCCAAACAAACCACATTGCGACGATATTCAAGGGAGGCAATTAAGTTGGATACCCTACTTTACCCAATCAATGCCATCGCTCTTCTCTGTTCACGGTCCAGTAGCTCAAGGTATGATTTTGAATCTCCAGCCCATACATGGGAGTTGTACTCCATTTTCGACCTTATGAAAGTGGTGAAGATGTTAAGAAGATCAGACGGAGGAAGTAATTCTTGCACCGTTTAAGGAAGCCTAAACCCTTGAATGCTTCTTTCGACACTTCGAATACATGTTTAGCCCAACGGACATCACTTTGTATTTTCATGCCCCTCGAACATCAAGAACTTCTGATTGCTCAACATCTACACCGTTGATATACAAAGATGGTCGTAATGGGTCAGCAAATCGTTTGTGTGACAACAAGCGGCAATGCGTCTTGCGTGCATTAAAATCTACTCGATTCATTTGACCCCACTCAGAAATGGCCAGCGAATCCTGGCTGAGTGTATCGTCCATAACCCGCCTCTTGTACTCAAACTCTCGAAGACTCGGCCTATGGTCAAATAATTACGAATGACAGAGATTACTGTCATCCGCAAACGAGTAGATCGGATTCAATTTCTGCCCCACAGATCGTTGACGAAAAAAAGAAAAAGAGAAGAAGATAGAACAGAGTCCTGGGGTACACCTGCGGTCAATATGCGCTCATTGGATGAGAACCCATCTATAACGACTCGAATAGTGCGATCTCTGAGAAAGCTCGAAATAAATCGAACGAAGCCATTAGCGACACCAAATGCGACAAGCTTTGATAGTAGTGCACCGTGCCGGACTCTATCAAATGCCGACTCGAACGTTCCGACGGAAGTGCCATGAGGTCGCCCGCAGAGCGATTTCTGTGTACAAACTACAGCTCGCAATTTTCATCCGATCATCTTGAAATTTGGTATCGGCATGTTTTTTGGCCTAGAGACGAAGCCCTTTGAAATTGGAAAAAATTGGTTCAGATTTAGATATAGCTCCCATATATATGTTCGTCCGATTTGCATTAATAATAAGTAATACAGCAATAAAATGGTTATTTGTTAAACGATTCTATCAAAATTTGCCACGATAGATTTTCTTATGATTCTGGATATTATTGGTGCATTTCATAGAACTAGGCTCAGATTTGGATATGGCTTCATTCTTCTTAATATTACAGGTGAATTTCATAGAAATTGTATCAGGTTTAGATATAACTATCATTTACGTATATCGCCCTATTTTCACTTCTAAAGCCACTGCAGACGCATTTATTGACCAATCTTACCAAAATTGTGCACAACGCTTTCCTCAATGACTACCACAATATATAGAGGAAGCTTGGTCAATATCGATTTAGATTTTTATGTAGCTCCCATATATATGTTCGTCAGATTTTGGGTAATTTGTTGTTATATGTCAACCGTTGTTATTACATTTGGAACATATTTGCTGTGCTCGAAATTTGATACAGTAATTTAAGTAACCCATCTGAATACATCCGCTAACGTCCATCAGAATTGGTTCAGAATAAAATATAGCCCCCCTTTGTATTTATAGTGTAGGTGTAGGTCGGCACCGCCCGACTTTTGCCCTTCCTTACTGGTTAATAATAATTTTTAAAAAATTTTTTAGTTTTGTTGATCTACTTTGTCATAGCTCGACGTTTATATGCATTCAAGATCATTTGTTTTGGTTGGCAGTTACTGCAGGAATAACTACCAAACCAATGCTGGCCCAACTTTTTTATTAAAAAAAATTAATATTTAAAATTTTTTTTTATACCCACCATCGAAGAATGCGGGTATATTCATTTTGTCATTCCATTTGCTACACATCGAAATATCCATCTCCGACCCCATAAGGTATATATATTCTTGATCAGCATAAAAATCGAAGACGATCTAAGACTAGTCTGTCTTGAAATCACGCTACTGTCTTTAAAAATAGAGATATTGAGCTGAAACTTTGCACAGATTATACTAACACAGGGTACACTAATTTCGTCATTCTGTTTGTAACACCTCGAAATATGCGTCTAAGACCCCATAAATAAAGTATATATTTTCTTGATCGTCGTGACATTTTAAGTCCAACTAGCCATGTCCGTCTGTCCGTCTGTCTGTCGAAAGCAGGCTACTTTTGAAGGAGTAGAGCTAGCCGCTTGAAATTTTGCACAAATACTTCTTATTGGTGTAGGTTGGTTGGGATTGTAAATGGGCCAAATCGGTCCATGCTGCCATATAAACCGATCTTGGGCCTTTGACTTCGATTTGACTGAAATTTTGCACATAGTGTTTTGATATCGCTTTTAACAACTGTTTTAAGTATGATTCAAATCGATCCATAACCTGGTATAGCTGCCATATAAACCAATCTTGGGTTTTGACTTCTCGAGCTTTTAGAAGGCGGAATTTTCATCCGATTTGCACATAGTGTTTTGATATCACTTCCAACAACTGTGCGAAGTATGGTCCAAATCGGTCCATGTTTTGATATAGCTGCCATGTAAACCGATCTTGGGTCTTGACTTCTTGAGCCTCAAGAGGACACAATTCTCATCCAATTTGACTGAGATTTCGCACATTGTGTTTGATATCACTTCCAACAACTGTGCGAAGTATGGTTCAAACCGGTCCATAACCTGATATAGCTGCTATATAAACCGATCTTGGGTCTTGACTTCTTGAGCTTTTATAAGGCGCAATTGCTATCCGATTTGGCTGTTTTTTTGCACGTTGTGTTTTGGTATCACTTCCAACATTTATGCGAAGTATGGTCCCGATCGGTCTATACCCTGATTTAGCTCCCATATAAACCGATCTGGGATCTTGAGTTCCTAAGCATCTAGAGAGCGCAATTCTTATCCGATTTGGCACAGATTTTGTACAACGGCTTTTCCCATGGCCTTCAACATACGTGTGCAAAATTATCTGAATCGATCTATAGATTGACGCAGCTCCCATATAAACCGATCTCCCGATTTTGCTGCTTAAGCCCCGAATCGAACTATAACTTAATATAGCTCCACCTCCTCCTCCGTCCACATTCATTATTCTTTGTTTACCTAAAAAGAGATACTGCGCAAAGAATTCGACAGATGCGATCCATGGTGGAGGGTATATAAGATTCGGCCCGGCCGAACTTAGCACACTCTTACTTGTTTGTCCATAAGCAGGTTAAGTTCGAAGATGGGCTATATTGGACTATATCTGGATATAGACCCCATATAGACCGATCCGCCTATTTAGGGTCTTAGCCCCATAAAAGCCACGCTTACTATCCGATTTTGATAAAATTTGGGACAGTAAGTTGTGTTATCGATATCCTTCGTCAATTTGGCCCAGGTCGGTTCAGATTTGGATATAGCTGCCATATAGACCGATTTCTTGATTTAAGGTTTTGGGCCCATAAAAGGCGCATTTATTGTCCGATGTCACCAAAATTTGGGACAGTGAGTTAAGGTAAGCCCCTTGACATACTTCTGCAATATGGCACAGATCGGTCCAGATTTGGATATAGCTGCCATATAGACAGATCTCTCGGTTTTAGGTTTTGGGGCCATAAAAGGCGCATTTATTTGCGAATGTCGCTGAAATTTGCGACAGTGAGTTTAGTTAGGGTCTTTGAAGTCCTTCTTAATTTTGGCCTAGATCGGTCCAGATTTGAATATAGCTGCCACATAAACAGATCTCTAGCTTTAAGGTTTTGGGCCCATAAAAGGCGCATTTATTGTCAGTTTTGCCGAAATTTCGGACCGTGCTTTGTGTAAGGCTCTTCGACATTTTTCTGCAACTTGGCCAAATCATTCTAGATTTGGATATAGCTGGCATGTAGACCGATTATCAATGCGCCCCAAAAAAGGCGCATTTATAATCCGATTTCACTGAAATTTGACACAGTGAATTATGTTAGGCTTAGGACATAATGTATGCAATTTTCACCGGATTTTGCTGAAAGGTGGTTACATATATACCCGAGGTGGTGGGTATCCAACGCTTTTTAACATGTTTTTACACTTTTTATTTGTTTTTTTTTTTTTTAATTAAATTTATATTTTCAATCTTCAAATATTGTTGATTCTTGAAAGAAATTTTGATCTGATAAAAGATTTTGATATGCTATAAAAGTGGCGTCGAAAATATGATTAATTTATTATTTTGTTGAGACTAACAGAAAAATGTTGGTTTTTTTTTGCTGTGTAGTTTGTTTACCGAAATTTGCTTTGTTTTCTATAGCTTTCATCTTTCCAAAGCATGTGTTTAACATTTAAGAATTTGTTAGCCCTAATCCAGTTACTTTCTCGTTAAGCTTTGGGTGTGCCCTACCTTTGTTCTCAAATTTTGTTTTTATATCATACTTAAGTTGTTTACTTTATAAGGCCGACTTAGGCGTATAGTTATTTTTATATAAACGAAAAGCATTTAAAACACACAAAAATTATTGCAATGCAAATGGCACCAATATTCCTAAGGAAAGTGTTATATTTTTGTTTTATTTAATTTTTTTTTTACATATATACATTGTTGCAAATGGTGTATATAATACGTTAAGCACTACCTGAGGACGGTGGTAAGGAAATTGACCAAAAAATATGTATGGGAGCTACATTTAAATCTGAACCGATTCTTATCAAAATTCAAAGGGTTCGTCTTTGAACGAAAAGTTTTATGTGGAAAATTTGGTGAGAGTTGAATAACAAATGCAATATTCTCTTTGATTTCAAATACAGGGCAGACGAACAAGCCATACGGAAAGAAAACGCGGAAAGTCGGACAATACTTACCTGAATTAGGATAAGTTTTTGAGTTGCAACATACATTTCCACACTGTAGGGTATAGGTTACAGTTCATATTTAAATAACAAATACAAAATAAATGTCTTCTTTGTTTACTTATTCCCAACTGGATTCTTTAGAAAGTACTACTTCCAACTTTGTATGTCGCACAATAAAATAGTATCAAAAAAAAAACTAGTAAAAAATATGCCATTTGAGAACGGATAGAGATAATTGATATGATTAAAGCTGAGGTGTTATCGGGATCATGTGCAAAAGTTTAAGGTTTTAATTGGACAGAGTGCTTCTTGCCAGGGCATTAAAATCGGGCACATCTTCATCCAAAATTAATTTTTTGCTGGATAACGCTGCTGCTAGTCACTGGTTTCCGGAATATATATTTTTTTTTTTAATTTTGGTCGAAATTTGCTTCGTATTTTCAGATTTAGGGAGGCCGTGATTTGATCTCAAAATTCGAAGCCAATCTTGCCCAACATTTCAAAAAAAAAAAAATTAAAAATTGCCGTGCATGTGTGTCAAATTAAAAGTCGAACATTCCCGGAACCAATGGAGAAGTTGTATGCCTCAAGCGTACTTTTTTTATACACACCACCGAAGGATGGGGGTATATTTATTTTGTCATTCAACACATCGAAATATTTATTTGCAACCCAATATTCTTTATCGTCTTAAAAATCTAAGAAGATTTAGCCATGTCCGTCCGTCTGTCCATCCATCTTTTTGTCTGTTGCAATCACAATACAGTCTTGAAAAGTAGAGATATTGAGATGAAACTTTGCACATATTTTTTTTTTTTCTCCATAGACAGGTTAAGTTCGAAGATGGACTATATGGACGATATCTTGATATAGCCCCCATATGAACCGATCTGCCGATTTAAGGACTTGGGCCCATTAAAGGAACATTTATTATCCGCTTTCTCTAAAATTTGGGACAGTGAATTGTGTTAGGACACTCGATTTGTTCAATTTGGACTAGATCGGTCCAAATTTGGATATAGCTGCCAAATAGAGACCGCTCTCATGATTTAAAGTCTTTGGCTCAAAAAAGGCGTATTTATTGTCCAATTTCGCTGAAATTTGGCGTTGTGTTGGGCCCTTCGACATCCCTGTTCAATATGGTCACGATCGGTATTTATTTGGATATAACTGCCATATAGACCAATACCATCAATTTACGGTCCTGGGCATATAATAGGCGTATTTTTTGTTCGATTTCGGTGAAAATTGGGATAGTTAGTTGTATTAGGTCCTTCGATATGGTAGATCAATAAAGCCAAGATCGCTCTAGATTTGGATGTATCTGCCATACGTAGGTCCATAAAAGGTTAAACAAGTAAAAAGGCATTAAGTTTGGATACCCACCACCTTGGGAATTCGTTACAATCCGAAGAAAATTGGATAACTTATGCACCTAAATTCGGCACGGCACTGAGTGGTCTTATAAATATATATATTTGTATTTCAAATTTCAACAAAATCGGGTTATAAAAAAAGCTTTTATAAGCTTCAGACCCTTAACCGACTTATCGGTCTATATGACAGCTATATCTAAATACAGTTTTACCATATTTAGGTCGAATGGCAGGTGGCCTAAAACTATACGGCAGCTATATCTAAATATAGTCCGATCTGAACCACATTTGGGTCCCATGTTAGGAAGCGTAAAACTACCCAATGTTTCAAATTTCAGCGAAATTGATAAAAATTAGAGCTTTTATGGGTCTTAGACTTTTTATCTGGAGATCGGTCTATATGGCAGCTACACCTAAATATAGTCCGATTAGATCCAAATTTGAGTCAGATATCAGGAGGCTTAAGATAACCCTCTGTTTCAAATTTCAGCGAAATCGGACAATAAATAAAGCTTATAAGGGCTTCAGACACTTTATCGGCAGATCGGTCTATATATGGCAGCTATATCTAAATATAGTCCGATCTGAAGCATATTTAGGTCCTATATAAGGAGACATTACTTACTCATTCAAATTTCAGTGAAATGAACCTTTTATGGGCTTCAAACCCTTAATCGGGAGATCGGTCTATATGGCACCTGTACCTAACTATAGTCCGATCTGAACCATATTTGGGTAAAACTACTCAAAGTTCGAAATCGGTAAAAAAATAAAATTTTTATGGGCTTTAGACCCTTTATCTGGGGATCGGTCTATATGGCAGCTATATCTAAATATAGTCCGATTTGGTCCACATTTAGGTCTGATATCAGTTGGCTGAAGATAACGCTCTGCTTCAAATTTCAGCGAAATCGGGTAATAAATAAAGCTTTTATGGGCTTCAGGCACTTTTCCGGCAGATCGGTATATACGGCAGCTATATATGAATATAGTCCGATATGGACCGTATTTGGGTCAGATGTCGGGAGGCCTAAAACTACTCACTGTTATAAATTTCAGCGCAATCGGTTGTAAAATGGAGCTTTTATGTGCTTCAGACCCTATATCGGGAGATCGGTCTATATGATAGTCCGATTTGATCCATATTTAGGTCCGATGTTGGGAGTCTTAAAACTTCCACTGTTTAAAATTTCATTGAAATCGGATGAAAAATTACGCATTTATGGGCATTAGACCGCTTATCGGAAAATCGGTCTATATAGCAGCTATATCCAAATATGGTCCGATTAGGAACTTAACAAGCGTGCATCAAAAAGACGTATGTGTGCCAAATTTCAGCTCAATATCTCGATTTTTTAAGGCTATAGAGCGATAAGAAAAGACGGACGGACAGACACACGGATATCATTAAATTTTCTTAGATTTTTACGCTGATCAAGAATATATATACTTTATAGGGTCGGAAATTGATATTTCGATGTGTTGCAAACGGAATGACTAAATGAATATATCACCTATCCTACGGTTGTGTGTATAAAAATAGAGATATTGAGCTGAAACTATGCACAGATTCTTTTTTTGTCCATAAACGGGTCAAGTTCAAAGACGGACTATAGCGGCCTATATCTTAATATATCCCTCATATAGACCGATCCATAGATTCGGGTTCTTAGGTCCATGAAAGCCATATTTGTTATCCAATTTTACTGAAATTTGGGAGAGTGAGTTGTGTTAGGCTCTCGAATTCCTTCTTCAATTTGGCCAAGATTGGTCCATATTTGGATATAGCTGCCATATAGACCGTCCTCTCAATTTTAGGTCTTGGCCCATAAATGGCGCATTTATCGTCCGATTTTGCCAAAATTTGGGATAGTGAGTTATGTTAGAGCCTTCGACATCTTTTGTCAATTTGGCTCAGATCGTTCTAAATTTGGATATAGCTCTCGATCTCTCGATTTAAGGTTTTAGGCCCATAAAGGCCACATTTATTTGGGACAGTGATCGGTCCAGATTTGGATATAGCTGCCATATAGACCGATCTGCCAATTGAGGGTCTTAGGCTCATTAAAGGCGCACTTGTCCGATTTTGCAAAAATTTGGGACAGTGAGTAGTGTTAGGCCCTTCGACATCCTTTCTCAATTTGGCCCAGATCGGACCGGTTTTGGATATAGCTGCGATATAGACCGATCCTCCGATTTTGGGTCTTAGGCCCATAAAAGCCACATTTATTTGGGACAGTGAGTTGTCTTAAACCCTTCGAAATCTTTCTTCAATTTGGCCCAGATCGGTTCAGATTTGGATATAGCTGCCATATAGACCGATCTCTCGATTTAAGGTTTTGGGCCCAATAAAGGGCCCGTTGTCGCCGAAATTTGGGACAGTGAGTTGTGTTAAGCCCCTCGACCCATTTCTGCAATTTGGCAAAGATCGATCAAGATTTGGATGTAGCTGCCATATAGACCGATCTCTCGATTCAAAGTGTTGGGGCCAAAAAAAGCACATTTATTGACCGATGTAGCCGAAATTTGGGGCAGTGAGTTTTGTTAGGCTCCTCGACATTTTTCTGCAACTTGGTCCAAATCGGTCCAAATTTGGATATGGCTGCCATATAGACCGATATCTCGATTTAAAGTCTCTGCCCAATAAAAGGCGCGTGTATTGGGTTGCCCAAAAAGTAATTGCGGATTTTTTAAAAGAAAGTAAATGCATTTTTAATAAAACTTAGAATGAACTTTAATCAAATATACTTTTTTTTATTTTTTTTTTTTATTTATTTGATAAAAATGTAATGATAGTACAACAAGCATTACTTATAAATTACAGTACTATCCGATATATGTCAATAACTAATAGTTTCACAAAAATAATACTATTACATAGGTATTTAAGTATAAACAAAGAAATTAATGATTAAAGAATTATACAGAAGATAAATAATTATTAGTGTAATTTGATGTATATATTAATAAATGTGAGCTAATATTTAAAGGGTCAAAATTAAATTACTTCCTAAGTGAGATGATGTTTTAGCTTAAGTTTAAAGTTCTTTTCATTAGGACTATTTCTTAAATTGATTGGGAGGGCGTTCCAGAGACGAATGGTGTAAACAAAAAATTGTCTGTCACATACCAAGTAGTTACTTTGCAGTGGAACCATGCAATTGGTTCGAGAAGATCGTGAGATTTCCAACCGGTCGTAAAGATATTTGGGTTCATGTGTATAAATTAAGCGATGCATGAAAGTCAGTGCACGAAATTTCAAAAAATTTTCAAATTCCATCCCATAAAACTGTCTAGAAGCCGATGATATACTATCCGCACGTCTGATACTATAAACAAATCGTGTAATGTCATTCGAAACTACTTTTAATTTACGCTTATGGACGTAGTCACATTCTGCGTATATCTCACAACAATACAAAAGTTTAGGTAGTAAATAGGCATGAGCAATTGCGTGACGCACACTGAATGGAATATATTGGTGAATAGACCAAAGAGTCCGTAACATACCATAAATCTGTCCTATAGCCAACTCAATATGCCTATTCCAGGACAGAGTATTGTCAAATAATACCCCTAAATTCCTTGCAGTCTGCACATACTCTATGGTCTTGTCACCTAAGGCAAGCCTAGGCAAAGACAATGTATCTATAGACTTTCTCGAGATAACAATGCACTTCGTCTTGTCAGGATTCAACTTCAAGCCATTCTTGGTTGCCCAATCACTGATGGCAATTAACTGCAAATTAATCCACGCCACATATGACCTTGTATCACTCGTCCTGCAAGAGAAACACAATTGCACATCATCAGCGTATATGTGCATGTCATATCCATCAGGTATGCTTGCAATATCATTGACATATAATGAAAATAATAGTGGTCCCAGCACAGAACCCTGAGGAATACCACGAGTAAGCTCCAAGAAATCAGACATCATACCGTTAGAGTAAACAGCCTGTGTGCGCCTGTCCAGATATGATGCAATAAACCGAACTGCTGTGTCGTCAAAATTAAACAAGGTTGTAAGTTTAGATGCCAATATCGTGTGATCCACGGAATCGAATGCCTTAGAGTGGTCTAATAGGACAAGAAAGCTTACGTGGTTATCATTAATATTGCGTCTAATATTTTCGACTACATCAATAAGTGCAGTCGTACAACTACGGCGTTTACGAAACCCAGATTGCCTATCTGATAAAAGGAAATTCCTGTTTAAAAATGTATTTATCTGATCATACACAATATTCTCAAATGCCTTAGACAAGAATGGCAAGATCGCAATTGGTCTAAAATCATTATTGGACTTAGGTACCGGAATAACCTTTGCCCTCTTCCAGCCACTGGGAAAGATCGATGACAGAAGTATATAGTTAAATATATGTGTAATAAATGGTAAAAGATTCGGTAATATTGGTTTCAGAAAGTTAGGGTCAATACCATCGACACCTGTGGCATTGGATTTTATCCTCAAAATTGACTCCAGAACGTCACATTGATCAACAAGTCGAAATCTGAATTGCTCGTCAATGCCATTCACGTCAGTCTGCAATCCGCCCAAGTAAACATTACCTTGCGCAAACGGTACATTAATGGCCAAAAATTGCCGGTTCATATCATCAAGTTCGGGTTTGGAAAGATTCGCATCTTCGCCAGTCTTCTTTCCAATTCCGATACCAATGTCTCTGATCACGCCCCATTTTTGCCTGCAAGTGACAGCAGAGTTGTACCTTTCACCATAGAACGACATCTTGTTCTCCCGGATCTCCTTTACAACCTGATTCCTGAGTGTTCTATATTCGTCATGGAGTCTTTCAGTCCTGAACCTCTTCCACCTACTGTAAGCCCGATTTCTTTTAGAAATCAATTCAGTCACTCGTCCGGTTATCCAGGGCTGCTGCCTTGATTTGACAACCCTACGTTTCAAAGGCACGTATCTCTCGTAGAGGCGGATCACATTCTCTTCAAGAAATCTTACTTTCTCGTTCACATCCACGTAGTGGTATATCGCACTCCATTCCACTGAGAGCAGATCCGTCAGTAAGTTCTCGTTGTCTACATGTCTAAAGTCTCTATACCAAATAGTTTTATCCTCGTATTCCATAGTAAAATTATAATTTAAGAAAATAATGTCATGCCTGGAGAAACAACTAGCAGAAAGTTGGTCATAAAGCAGCACCTTATCCACTGACCCAACAAGAAAAAGATCCAATAGAGTCTCAGATGTATTTGTATAATGAGTTGGAGTATCCGAATTAACAGAATGTAAGCCATATGTATTAAAGTCACTAATCAAGTTATTATCTAAAAGCAAATTCGAGTTGAAATCACCTGTGATGATAATTTCATTGAACGACATAGAAACCTCATGTATTTTCTCCATCAGTTCATCCGTGCGAACCAATTTATTCGGCCTATAGACATTACCGATCAAAAGCGTTTTATTGTCTCTTCCGACTGAAATAAATATATATTCCATATTATCCTGCGGGTCTGAAACACTTTTTTTCTAAAGCAAGCTAAAAGTAACAGCTGATAACTGACAGAAGAAAGAATGCATTTACAGAGTCACAAGCTGTGAAAAAATTTGTCAACGCCGACTATATGAAAAATCCGCAATTACTTTTTGGGCAATCCGATATAATCTGATTTAACTGAAATTTGACACAATGACTGTTTCACTTTAGTGTCTTTTATCGTTGAGATAGGTTTATTTTTAGATATAGCTACTAAAAAGATCAATATTTTGTCATACACAATTAAACAATGACTTGTACTTATTTGGTCCAAATCGGAAAATATTTCAATATAGCTGCTATGGGGCTAAGGTATGCATTTTCACTGGATTTTGACGAATGGTGGTTTATATATAAACCCGAGGTGATGGGTATCCAAAGTGCGGCTCGGCCGAACTTAACGCCTTTTTAATTGCTGATTTGTTTTACTTCCTTTAATGTTTTTTTTTTAACTTTTAAATATTTGTATTTTTTTTTATAAAGATTTTGTGTTTTGATTTCAAAATATATTCGACTCTGATTTTTTTATTGTTATCAATTTTTTCCCTATAACCATTTTAAGTATTCAAATTTATTATTGCCAATTAAGTTTGCTGGGACTTTAATTACCCCAATCCAATTACCACAAACACTCAAAGTCTTATGACAATATAAAAAAACAAATTATCCACAATCTAAAGACTTGCCTTTGGCGAATGGTGACAGCAAAATTAGAGAAATGCTTATAAAGCAAATATAATTTTGAGGTTTTAAATCCACAATGAAAAGGTGAAAATGCATTTTCCGTTTTGTTAACTTGTACAGCTCAATGAAGATGGTGATGATGATGTTGATGATGGCTTTTTGATAATTGCAACCATGCACTGCTGCTGCCCTTATACGGCTACTAATGGTAGTCTTTATAGACACCCGCACACGTTTATGGTTGTTTAAGGTCGTTGAGCCTACTCGCCACTCGCGGAAACATGCAGCAAAGACAGCATAAAATAAAAGTTGCTTGGTTTGCAGGTGGAGTAATCCTTTAAAGGTAAAGTGGGTTAACAAACTTGACCCATAGCGTCAAGGCATTTGGAAAGACATAATGGCACCAGCGACTTTTAGTCAATGAAAAGCGGATGCACTTGAAATTTGTGTGTGTTTCAAAATTTTCTTCTTTAAAGATTTTTATATATTCTGGATTTTTTTTAATTTTGGAATTTTTTTTAACTTTATCTTTTTTCGGATTTTTATATATTTCTTTTTAAATAAAAATTTTTGTTATGTTTTCTTGTTTTTCCATTTTGCACCATAAATTTTCACAATTGCATTTTTCTTTTCTTTTAATCCGTTTTTCCGCTTAGCTTGTATTTCAGCTGCCGCTTAACACTTGCAACACGAACCGCACTCAAACATCAACTGCCGCCTGGTTTCAGTGGCAAAGATGTTCGCAGCTTACCATCATGACCAAAAGCCAAAACTCGAGCTCAAAAAGAACCTGATGAGACCATAAGCAGCGTAGCTGGCTTTAGCCCCAGCCATAGAGTATTGTCGTCCGCATAGTTATTGTTAACGCTGTTGATGTGCATGTTTACCACACTATAGACAACATGTGTGTGAATGCGATGGGCAATCAAAAAAGTTAAGAAAAATTTAACTCTAACAAATGCCGACATTATAAAGTTTTTAAATTTGCTATTCGAATTTTAGATTTTTTTGTAAGTTAGAATTATTATTCTGAACCTGGCTTTGTCTTTTCATGTGAACAACTGTCAAACTCCATATAAAAACAGGTAAAAACGTTCAGCCGTGCCTTGGTGGGTACCCACCATGGATAAATTATGGGATTAAGACCCTATCGGTCTATATGGCAGCTATACCTTAATATAGTCTGATGTGAACCTTGTTCTAATCGGATGACGGGAGGCTTAATACAAGAAACTGTGTCAATCTCCAGTGAAATCGGGCAAAAAATTAAGCGTTTATGGGCTTAAGACCCTTAATCGGCAGATCGGTCTATATGCCAGCTATATCTTTGGGTTGCCCAAAAAGTAATTGCGGATTTTTCAAAAAAAAAAAAAAGTAAATGCATTTTTAATAAAACTTAGAATGAACTTTAATCAAATATACTTTTTTTACACTTTTTTTCTAAAGCAAGCTAACAGCTGATAACTGACAGAAGAAAGAATGCAATTACAGAGTCACAACCTGTGAAAAAATTTGTCAACGCCGACTATATGAAAAATCCGCAATTACTTTTTGGGCAACCCAATAAATATAGTCCCATATTTAGATCGGATTTCGGTAGGCTTAGAATAACTCACCTTTTAAAATTTCAGCGAAATCGGATAATAATTGCGGCTTTTATGGGCTTAAGACGCTAAATTGAGAGATCGGTCTATATGGTAGTGAAATCTAAATATAGTCCGATCTGAACCATATTTGGGTCGGATAACGAAAAACATAACATAACTCAAAGTTTCAAATTTCAGCAAAATCGGGAAATAAGAAGCCTTTAGGGGCTTAAGGCCCCTAATCGGCAGATCGGTCTATATGGCAGCTGTATCTAAATATACTCTTAACCATATTTGGGTCGGATGTAGGGAGGCTTAGAACAACTCACGATTTCAAATTTCAGCGAAATCGGGTAATAATTGCGGCTTCTATGAGCTTAAGACCCTTAATCGGCAGTTCGGTCTACATGACAGCTATATATCTATGTATAACCCGATTTGACTCAATCAAGAACTTAACCTGCGTATGGAATAAATACAAGTCTATGCAAAATTTCAGCTCAGTACCTCAATTTGTAAAGACGGTATCTTGATTACTACAGACGGACACACGGACGGACGGAGAGACACACGGACATCTTTAAATCGCATTAGAATTTTACGACGATCGGAAATATATGTAGGGTCGGAATAAAGGAATATAGGCCCTATCCTATGGTGGTGAGTATAAAAAAAAACAAGTAAAAAGTCGTTCGCCCGGGCCGAACTTTGGATACCCACCACCTTGGGTATATATGTAAACCACCTTTGATCAAAATCCGAAATCTACATCGAAATACTTTCTTATTTGGATCAAATACTAATAAGTACAAGTCATTGTTCAATTGTGTATAACAAAATATTGGTCTTTTTAGTAGCTTTATCTAAAAATAAACCGATCTGAATCTTATACGACACGGATGTCGAAAAGCCTAACTTAAGTCACTGTGTCAAATTTGTATATCTTATATATAAAAATCAATTTGTGTTTGTTTGTTTGTTTGTATGTTTGTGTGTTCCTTATAGACTCAGAAACGGCTGAACCGATTTTCTTGAAATTTTCACAGATGTTAAATATTGACCCCACGGTGAAAACCGGACCTTTCCCCCTTACCCTAATTTTCAGAAACGCCAGATCTTGGAGATGGGTGGTGCGATTTAAGCGAAATCTTGTCTGCTCTCACATAGTATCCTAAAAGTAAAAATTTGGTATCCAAATTTCGGATGGGGTACCTAGGGGGACTGCCTCACCCTAAAACCTACCAAACATATATTTAGACCAATCACGACAATATGGGACTCAAATGAAAGGTATTTAGGATAAGAAAACGTATCTGGTATCCAATTGTCGGACCAAGTGCTAGGGGGACCATCCCAAGCCCCAAAACACCCCTAAATCGGACATATTTACCGACCATGGCAATATGCGACTCAAATGAAAGGTATTTGCGAGTAGAATACGTATCTGAAATCCAAATGTGGGACCACGTTTCTGGGGGTCCGCCCCTTTCCCAAAACACATCCCAAATAGGACTTATTTAGTGACCATGGGAATATGGGGCTTAAATAAAAGATATTTGAATGTAGAATACGAATCTGATATCAAACACATTCCCCAAAAGGGGAAAAACTTACGACCATAGCAATATGGGGCTCAAATGAAAGGTCTTCGGGAGTAAAGCACGAATTTGATATCAATATTCGCTAAAAGTGTCTACGGGGCCACCCCACCCCCAGAACACCACCCAAATAGTAAGTATTTGCTGACTATTGAAATATGAGGCTCAAATAAGAGGATTTTTAAAGTGGAACACCTATCCGATATATATTTCAAGGCCAACTCACTGAGTGGCCGCCCATCTTACAAAACACCCCCCAAGCCGGTCATGTTTGCCGACTATGGAAATATGGGGCTCAAATTAAAGGTATGTAGGAGTAGAGCACGTATCTGATATCAACATTAGGGGCCAACTGTTTAGCGGACGTCCCACCACCATAACAACCCCCAAATAGGACATATTTGCTCACCAAGGCCATTTGGGTCTTAAAGAGAGTGGGTCTAAATATATATATTTTTAGGGCGAATACCCCAAACCGGACATATTTGCTGACTTTTTGCAATAAGGAGGTTAAATGAGATTAGAAAACATATTTGAATATCCAATTATGAGGGCAATGGCAATATGGGGTTCAAATAAATGATATATAGATATATGAGAATAGAGCACGTTGCTGATATATTTTCCGGGCTTAGTGTTTGGGGGACGACCCCAATCTCCAAAACACCCCTAAATCGGGCATACTTACCGACCATATCAATGTGGAGCTTTAATGAAAGGAATTGGGGGGGTAAAGCAAAAATTGATACCCATTTTCGGGACCAATTTTCTGGGGGTCTACCCCTTTCCCAAAATACCCTACAAACAGTTCAAATAAAGCTATTTGGGAGTAGAATACGTATATTATATCCAAATTTAGGACCATGTATTTAGGGCATCACCCCTTTCCCAAAACACCCCCAAAGAAAAAAAAAATTGTCGACCCTGCCAATATGTGGCTCAAAAGAAAGGTATTTGAGATCAGAAAACGAATTTAATAGCCTATTTTGGGACCATGTATTTGGGGGACGCCTCATCCTGTAAACTACTCTTAAGCCAATGGCAATATGGGGTTTAAATAAATGGTATTTGAGAGAAGAGCACGATGCTGATATTTTTTCAGGGCCAAGTATCTGGGGGACCTCCTCTTCCCCGAAACACCACTAAATCAGACATCATGGGAATATCGGGCTGAAATGAAGTATTTTAAGAATGGAGTACACCTTACATCCAAACTTAAATTCGTAGACCAATAAAGATAATGTGGGATACAGATAAAGGCACTTTTATATTGTTAAACTGTTAGTCAAGTTTGCATGGTATTTCATTAAAAGATCTTTAATTGTCGAAAATAAATATTCCAAGGAATCTTGTTTCATATAAAGTAAAAGAAGGCGCAGCAAAGCGGGCCCGGGTCAGCTAGTTTGTTATAAATGCGCCTTTCATGGGACCAAGACTTTAAATCGAGATATCGGTCCATATGGCAGCTCTATCCAAATCCGAACCGATCTGGGCCAAATTGCAGAAATATGTCGAGTTGCTTAACTAAACTCACTGTCCGAAATTTTGGCGCCTTTTATAGCCCCAAAACCTTAAATCGAGAGATCGGTCTATATGGCAGCTATATCCAAATCTGGACCGGTCTGTGCCATATTGCAGATGATTGTCGAGGGACTTAACATAACTCACTGTCCCAAATTTCGGCGACATTGGGCAATAAATGCGCCTTTCAAAGGCCCAAAGCCTGTAATCGAGGGATCAGTCTATTTGACAGCTATATCGAAATCTGAACCGATCTGGGCCAAACTGCAAAAAGATGTCCAAAGGCCTAACACAACTCACTGTTCCAAATTTCAGCAAAATCGGATAATAGATGTGGCTTTCATAGGCCTAAGACGCTAAATCGGCGGATCAGTCTATATGGCAGCTATATCCAAATCTAAAACTATCTGGACCAAATTGACGAAGGATGTCGAAGGGCCTAACATAACTCACTGTCCCAAATTTCGGCGGCATCGGACAATAAATGCGCCTTTTATGGGCCCAAAGCCTTAAATCGAGAGATCGGTCTATATGGCAGCTACATCCAAATCTGGACCGATCTTGCAAGACTTGCAAGAAGATGTCAAGGGGTCTAACACAACTCACTTTTCCAAATTTTGGCAAAATCGGACAATAAATGCGCCTCTTATGGGCCCAAGACCTCAAATCGAGACATCGGACTATGGCAGCTATATCCAAATCTGAACCTATCTGGGCCAAATTGAGGAAGGATATCGAAGGGCCTGACACTATATGGGGGCTATATCAAGATATAGTCCGATATAGCCCATCTTCTAACTGAACCTTCTTATGGACAATACCACAGTAGACTTAGACTAATGTCTTTGGATTAAATCTAATCCAAGCTCTCTACAAACTCAGCCCACGGGTTTTTACCAAACTTTTTAGCCAACCCTCGTTTCCATTCAAACTACTCAGAGAGTTGTATGTGGAAATGCAATATAAACAGAAAAAAGCAGTAAGAAAAACTCTAGAAAGATGTCTTGTTTCTAGGCTTTTTTTAGTGCTCTTATTGTTATCATTGTTATTGCAGTTTGAATTTTTTTCAATCAAACTTCTGCTGGGAAATTGCATTAATTTTCTTATTTCAATTGAGGCCTAGAAGTAAAAACGCCAAAGAGTTTGATAGCCATGGCAAACAAAAAAAAAATGTGGCATCTTTAGCATTTTGATGCTGCATTTGAAGTGTTTGTATGAAAAACCCCGTCACCAGATCTCACATAAAATTAGATTGTGATGATCAGCCAGCCATTGTAGCATAGGAATATGATGATGGCAATATAAGACATGCCTCTTTAGATTTTGGCATAGCCTATACTGTTTGCGGAATAGTAGCATCAGACAACATTCATCTCTGCTCTGACAGCAGTGACAAGTGAAAATTGTCATGACAGTGTGGAAATGTACAACCCATGTCGCATTGTATTTAACGACAAGAGAACGCTGTATATACTCAAAGTTAATATATTAGCAACAGAAGAATTACACACAAAATGGTCTTATTTTAGTTTGGCGCCTTATGATGACAACAAAAAAAATTTTGTGAATCTCCTATCCAATTGCTGCCTGTTTCCAAAACCATAAAAACTTTCACTAGATGTCTTTTCCATTTTATAAATGCCTGGTCAATATTAAAGGCATGACTAAAAGAAAGTGAGAGTTTTCACAAGGATATGCATGGGAGCAGTGAATGTCATATGTGCACATGATCTTTGGAAGAAGAGCTCATAATGACAATATTTTAATTTTTGTATTAAAGGAGATTGCATTCAATAAAATGGCAATGACCATATGGGTTACATAAACGAACTAAGTCTTGGAAAGGAACTTTTCATCAAATATTTTATTTTGAGCAAAGTTATGAAACTAATGTACAAATGGAAGTTCGTGTCTTAAGTCTTTGGTTCATCTCTTTAGTCTTTGGTTCGTGTCTTAGGTCTTTACATCCTTGTTAATAGTTTATGCCGCATTTGAATACATGCCATCTTTTATGAAAGTCTATTAAGCATCCTTTCCTTAAATACAACTCTTTTTTAACATAGTTTATGTAAATTACTTTCAAAATGAACTTTGTAAAAGTTCCAAGTTCATTACCCAAAAAAAATTAAAGTTCGTGTCTTAAGTCTTCTGTTTGGCGAACGTTCACAAATATGCTTGATTGCCAATGTCAGTGAAAAATACCCAACTTTGGTAATATTTGAAAGTCTTATTCCATTGCAAGTTGGTGGTCACATTGGGGCATAGGTTTGCATAAGCGTCCTACGTCATACAACGACCGATCCAAGAGACAAAGCTAACCAACACCTGCTGCTTGCACAGTTGACAGGGATACAATGTGCTACGTAAGGATCGCTCAAGGAATGGAGGTGGAGGATAGGCCTTCGTCATACACCAATCCGTGCAGTATAGACCCATCTCGCCTGCGCCTGAAGTGCATGGGGATAACAGTCAGGTCTGACTGGTACCCTAAGTAACGACCAGCGGGGCATAGCTTTGGCAGAGCAGATTGAAAGCTCCACGTTTTGCACGACGAATGAGGATGCTCCACTAGGGTTACGAAGAGGAGCAGCTCGCCAGACGTTTCCATTGCATCCCCTGATCTCTTGAGTGACGTATCCTGTCAAGTAGTAATTTCTTTGGGATCAGACCACCTCCCCATCGACTTCATAACCTCTGAACGCCGGACGTTTATCAATCAGAAGAAGGCCGATTGGGCTGGCTTCAGAGAGTACACCAATCGCCGTTTCAATTAACTGACATCCCCGTCGAATGTGCTAGTTGCCGGGAGCCAACTTTAACTCATTAACGCAGCACCCACTCGCTTTATACCAGCCGGTCAAATACCCTCGCAGACAAGCGTGATGGGATTAGTTGAACGGACTAATCCCAGAATCAGCAAGCTGAAGTCAACAAACATAGGCGGAATTTGTGGCTGGAACACTTGGAGCAATGTAACTTAGGCACCGGTTTAGGCAAGCTGTGGTCTACTGTTAAACCACTCTCAAACCCCGGTAGACGGGATGACAGGACCTCTGTCCCTTTTGGCGACATAACCGTGACTGATCCGAAGAGATGCGTTTCTTTTAAAATATTACACCTCCAAATTGATTTTCGACGGCCTCAAAGTCAAATTGGATATAACTTGGGTAAGGTAAATCTAGGGTTGCCCAAAAAGTAATTGCGGATTTTTTAAAAGAAAGTAAATGCGTTTTTAATAAAGCTTAGAATGAACTTTAATCAAATATACTTTTTTTACACTTTTTTTCTAAACCAAGCTAAAAGTAACAGCTGATAACTGACAGAAGAAAGAATGCAATTACAGAGTCACAAGCTGTGAAAAAATTTGTCAACGCCGACTATATGAAAAATCCGCAATTACTTTTTGGGCAACCCAATAACTTGGCTGAAATTTGGCACGTAAAGCACACATACGAGTATGCCCTCCAGAGCACGATGAATGAATCTAAGGACTATGTGCCGGCCAGGCAATTGGGTGAAAGTCCAGGATGTTCGTAGGGACACAACTGACATTTCAAGCACTTTTATGGAAGCTGGAAAGAGAATGAGAGATGAGAAGAGCAGAACATTGCGAACAAGAACTAGTAAAAAAGGTCTAAGTTCAGCTAGGCCGAATCTTCAAGATACTATAATATCAGGCTTAAATTTAACCTTCTAGAGCCGTAGAATACTAATCCGGAGATTCGTTTATACTCAGCAATAATATCAAGAGGCCAAAAATCGAATAATAATATATTTGTTCTTTTTATGGACCTTTTATCAACACGGGATAACTATGAGCACCACACAGGCTGGAGCTCCGACTTGTGTGGTCTTCATCCTTATCACAGAAAGCTTAGCTGAAAGCTACCGAGCGCGTCTACAGGTTGCGGATAGCGAAAAGCTTCGTTTTTTTTGCGAAGTAGTTGCAAATGCGGCCCCGGGGCAGTTAGCGATTTCGAGAGGCGGGTCACAGTGAGGGGTCAAGAGGTACTGGCTCTTGTTTAAATACTGGGTGCCAATGATACTCGAGATGACATGGCGAGCGATTGGTCCCTTTAAATAACCAATGGTCAACATCAGCGGCTGTTGCGACATCGAGATATACCAGCTGAACCAGTAGTTCGCCCCCGGAAAATCATTAGAATTACTATGAGTAACAAAAAAATAGTAAGAACGGACTCCCCCAACATTGACGACCCACGGTGGCGAACTATACTATAGTTGCCATGGTACGAGGTATGAATTTGGCCGTGGATCGTGGATTTGTGGTAAGTCGGAGGCAGCCTTACTACGGCAAATGATAGGCTAGCCACAATCCGCATAAAAGCCAAATTTTTCAACATGAGGTAACGTCCAATAATGGGCTGAGGCTAATAGATTTCGTCGCATCAGAAAGCATGGTAGTTAGCAGCACCAGATTTCAACATAAAAAACTCACAAACCCACATGACTGTCGCCCGATCAAAACAGGAGAAACCAAATTTATCACTATATGGTGGATGGAAGGCATTCATTCAGCGTGTTAGATGTACGATCGATCCATGAAGCGAATATAGATTCGGATCATTACCTTGTTGCAACAAAGGCTTGTACCCGTGTGAGCATGGCGAGAAAAGTACGATCTGACACTTCCCGGAAGCTGGACATTAAAAAGCTGCAAGCACAACAGATGGCAACGGCATACTCCATTCGACTTACCCAACTGCTTGATGAAAGCACTCCTTGTTCCAGTGGCAAACTATTGCCCACTCTATGGAAAAATCCGTACTTGGGTACCGGAAGCCTCCTCCAAGAAACCCATGGTACGACCAAGAGTGTCGAGATGCTACTGAAGTCAAGAATGCGGCATATAGAGCAACCCTGCAATCAGTAGCAACGCGCCAGATGAAGGAGAGGTATCGGTAGAAAAGGGGAGAGGAGAAAGGTCTACATCGCAGAAAGAAAAAGGAAATGGAAAGACATGAGTGTGAGCGAATTGAGATGTACAGGAGTCAGAATGAAGTCCGGATATTTTACCAAAGAATCCCCCTGCGGAGACAAATAAGGAAATCTGATTACTGACACAGATAGCACGTAGCATGTACGATTGATCCGTGGAGCCAGATGAAGGAGAGGTATCGCGAGAAAAGGAGAGAAGAGAAACGTCTATTCCGTAGAAAAAAAAAGAAATGGAAAGACGTGAGTGTGAACGAATTGAGATGTACACGAGTCAGAATGAAGTCCAAAAATTCTACCAAAGAATTAAACATCAAACCGATGGCTTTGGTGGAGGGACATCCTCCTGCAGAGCCAAAGAAGGAAATCTGGTAACTGACACAAATAACATGCTGAGGATATGGAAAGAACATTTTACCCAACTGCTAGTGGCCGATGTTGGCGGCGAAGAGGATACCGCAGAACCAATCCCTGATGATGGTATAGAATGTTTACCTCCCAGGTCAGAATGAGGTCCAAGTAGCAGTGACCCGACTAAAGAACAACAAGGCAGCAGGAGACGACGGGTTACCCGCTGAACTATTTAAGATCGGAGGCAACACTCTGCTAAGGCGTATGCATCAGCTTATCTACGCAATCTGGCTAGAAGAACGCATACCCGATGATTGGAACCTCAGCTTACTATGTGCCGTACACAAAAAGGGAGACAAGACGTAAAGTGCTAACTAGAGAGAAATAAGTCTCCCTCCCCGTCGCATACAAGATACTCTCGAGCGTACTGTGTAAATGATTAAAACCTAAAGTCAATGAGATAATTGGGCCATATCAATGCGGCTTTGGACCTGTGGAGTGGATTTCACTCTAGACCAGATATTAACACTGCGCCAAATCCTGGAAAAGACTCTAGAAGGACAAATCAACACCTTCCATCTCTTTGTTGACTACAAAGCCGCTATCTATACCCCTTTATGTTCAAAGGTATTTCAAGTCATGTCTGAGTTTGGTATCCCTGCAAAATTAATAAGACTCTGCAGGATGACACTTGCTGATACGCATTCCTCAGTAAGAATAGGAAAGAATCTCTTCGAACCATTTGATACCAAACGTGGTTGCAGACGAGGAGACAGCTCATCGTGTGATCTCTTTAATATTCTGCTGGAGAAGATTATACGAGATACAGATGTGTATATATATGGCACACTAATCACAAGACAACACATGCTACACGCCTATACCGATGACATCGATATCATAGTTTGGTCGCTGGAAGAAGCAATTGCAGCCTTTGAAAGTATCGAAAGAGAATCAAAGAAAGTGGGTTTGGCAGGAAATGGAGATAAGACAAAGTGGATGATATCAACTGCCACAAAGCCCTGTAAACCCGATTTATTTAAACAGGCTGGTGGGCCATAAATAGATAAGAATTCCTTTCTGTAGTTGCTCAAGAAGTCAAATCGAGCAACAATTTATATGGGACCTATGTCAAGTTAAGAACCAAATTAAAATTGGGAAATTGACACCAATGTTGGAGGTCATAGTGGAAGTCATTGAGCAAAATTTCAGCCAAATCGGTAAAGAATTGTTCTTTTTAGGGGCTCCAGAAGTACATTTGGTAGATTAGTTTTCATGGGAGCTATATAAGGTTATTGACCGATTCTTACAATACCTAACACGAATATTGAAGGTCATAGAAGAAATCATTGTGCCATATCGGTAAAGAATTGCGCTCTCTAGGGGCTAAACAAGTACATTTGGTAGATTGGTTTATATGGGAGCTATATCAGGACCTATTCTGACCATATCTGCCACGAATGTTGGAGGTCTTTGTAAAAATCATTGTTCAATATTTCAGAAGAGAGAATTTCCCTCTCTAGTGGCTCAAGAATTACATTTGGGCGCTACATCCAAATCGGAAACGATATGGTCCATTCCCAACTACCTTCATGAATCAAAAGTTAATGTGCAAAATTTTAAATAGCTAACCTCATCCGTTCGACCCCTATTGTGATTTTCACAGACGGTCATACGTACATGGCTAGATCGACTCAAGAAGTAAAGACGATCAAGAATATATATACTCCATAGGGTCACAGATCCATACTTCGAGGTGTTACAAACGGAATGACTAGATTAGTATACACCCATCCTATAGAGGAGGATATAAAATTTGGGTGATTCATATATTGGGTGCCCAAAAAGTAATCGCGGATTTTTCATATAGTCGGCGTTGACAAATTTTTTCACAGCTTGTGACTCTGTAATTGCATTCTTTCTTCTGTCAGTTATCAGCTGTTACTTTTAGCTTGCTTTAGAAAAAAAGTGTAAAAAAGTATATTTGATTAAAGTTCATTCTAAGTTTTATTAAAAATGCATTTACTTTCTTTTAAAAAATCCGCAATTACTTTTTGGGCAACCCAATACATGGCATATATGTATATAATCTGTACCCCGTACCGCAGTAGTGGTATAGGAAAAAAAATTTTAGTGATTTTTGAATTCTTTGACAAAAAAGGTATCTTAGTTAGATTCTGAAGAGTTTTGTGAAATTTAAAGGTGGCAACCATCACAAAAAAACATGAATATCTGGATATAGATTTCTGTTACAACTTTTTGTTTAGAACTTTCACTCATTCTGCTTGTCATTCAACTACTGCAATTTTTACAACATGCGTATAAAAAAGAGATGTTTTTTAGACTTTGCATTTTAACAAGATATGCATGTACAAAAAAGAAAACTACCTAGCAGACATACATAAAGTTTTCTGTAAACTACCTCATATATTTAAAATATTTTCACTTGAAATACGGATTTTGGAGTAGTCTGCAACTAACTTTTTTTTCGTTTAATTTGTTAGATTGTAGCGTCAAAGTAAATGCAGCCAACAACGCAACAAAAATTAAAAATGCAAACAATTTTTAACCACTTTAGCATGGGTTTTCCGTTGACTTCAGAGAAGGAAAGGCAAATCAAAAAAACCAACCCCGCTCATGTAACTGGTTGCATTCACCTTCCAGCACGGGCTACTGACAAGCGTAAGTCAATGCATGAGATTTGGATGCATTACGCACGCAATGATGACTTTTTACTAATGCAAACGCATTACTAAATGAATTTGTTAAAATTTTCTTTGAATTATGTTGTGAGGTTTAACATTAGCTATTCATTGGAAAATCATTCACAAAAAAGTTCATACCCATTTAGTTAAATGTTGCTTTCATTTTTATAAGACAAGGAAAGAGGGTTGATATATAAAAAACTAGAAAAAATTATCATTAACATCATGCTTTACTGATAACAAGCAAAATGCCTCACGTGCTTAGAAGCCTAAGAATAATCGTTTTGGTGTAATACTAACAAGTAACAAGAAAAAGCGTGCTAAGTTCAGCCGGACCGAATCTTGGGAATCCGCCACCTTAGATTCTGCTAAAAATTTATACAAAATAAATTTAGTTGAGGGGCACAACTAGAATATAGAATAACTTAATACCAAACTTTTGTCAAACAAGCAAAAATTCAACATTCTAGGAACCGCACAAGGATGATCAAGAGACCGGTTTACATGGGAGCTATATCAGGTTATAGACTGATTTGGACCGTACTTGTTACAGTTGTTGGAAGTCAAAGCAAAACACTGCATGCTCAATTTAAGCCAAATCAGACAAAAATTGCGACTTGTAAGGGCTCAAGAATTCAAATCGGGAGATCGGTTTATATGGGAGCTATATCAGATTATTGACCGATTCGGACCACACTTGGCAGATTTGTTGAAAGTCATAACAAAACACTACATGCTCAATTTCAGCCAAATCGGACAAAAAATTGCGGCTTGTAAGGGCTCAAGAAGTCAAATCGGGAGATCGGTTTATATGAGAGCTACATCAGATTATTGACCAATTTGGGCCGTACTTAGCACAGTTGTTGGAATTTTTAACGAAAAACCACATGCAACCGATTTCAGCCAAATCGGACAAAAATTGCGGCTTCCATAGGCTCAAGAAGTCAAATCAGTAGATCGGTTTATATTAGAGCTATATCAGGTTGTGGGACGATTCTGACCGTACTTAACACAGTTGTTGGAAGTCATAACAAAACACTACATGCAAAATTTCAGCCAAATCGGATGAAAATTGTGGCTTCCAGGGGCTCAGGAAGTCAAATCGGGAGATCGGTTTATATGGGAACTATATCTGAATCTTAATCGATATGGCCCATTTGCAGTCCCCAATGACCTACATCGATATTAAGCATCTGTGCAAAATTTCAAGCGGCTAGCTTTACGCTTTCGATCTCTATCGTGATTTCGACAGAGGAACGGACGGACGGACATGGCTAGATCAACTCAGAGCGTCGAGACGATCAAGGTCTTAGGCGAATATTTCGAGGTGTTAAAACCGGAGCGACTGTATTAGTATATGGTGGTGGGTATAAAAATGTGGTAAGAATCTTGGGAACCCATCATCATCATCACGGATTCTGAAAAAAAAAATCTACTCTAATTAACTTAACTGATGCGATACGTCTACTTTAAGTTCCAAATTTCTGCCAAATTAGTGAAAAATTTAAGTCTCTTAGAGCTGTAGACGACTAATCGGAAGACTGGTTTTAATGGGAGCTATATCAGGTTATAGACCAATTTGAACAATACTTACCAAGCATGAAAAACATTTACCTTAATTAACTTAACTGATGCGATACGTCTATTTTTAGTTCCAAATTTCTGCCAAATTAGTGAAAAATTTAAGTCTCTTAGGGCTGTAGACGACAAATCGAAAGACTGTTTTTAATGGGAGCTATATTAGGTTATAGACCAATCAGGACAATACTTACCAAGCATATTCGAAGTCATAATATATCACTGCGAGCAAAATTTCAGCCTTATTGAATAACAATAGGGGCTTCCAGAGGCTAACGACGTTTTATTATTGTACTTTTCTTTCATTGGCTATGACAGAACATTTGTTCCACTAGCCGAACGTTGAATAGCGTTCCAAGCGCCTCGATCTTCTGTGCTCATTTTAAAATCTCTAACACCAAGTTTCGAGGTGTCTCCCACCACTTGATCTTTCCATTGAGTTTTTCGTCGGTCCAGGTTTGCGTGTACCACCGTGTTTGCCTTCAAAAGACTTCTTTGCTTGAACTTCTTCATCCATTCCGACAACATGACCTAGGCAACGCAGTCGTTGTATTTCGATACGTATAATTATGCAATCGTCGTCATACGACGCCTATATTCTCCATCAACGCAAACTGGTCCATATCTTTTACAAAGAATCTTTCTCTCAAACACTCCAAGCACTGCATAGTCTGCTTTCGCAAAGCAGTGCTTGGAGTGTTTGATCATTCCTCGGAACCATATAACAACACTGGTGGTATCAATGTCCTGTATAGTGTTATCTTCGTCTGTCGAGAAGTGGCCTTGTTTCTAAACTGCTTACTTACTTTATCCAAAGTGGCAGCTGTTTGCCAGTACTATTCTTCACTTTATTTCAAAACTGGTGTCATTCATTTCGGTTACGGCGGTGTCGAGGTAGATAAAGTTGCTGACTATCTCAAAGTTGTGGTTTCCAACTTTTTTCCATTTTCTTTATCTGATCGGTTGTACAAGGCGTTTTGGGAGTTGATACCATCTATTTCGTTTTATCTCCATGTACTCCCAGACCTATTTTCACTGACCCTCTTTGGATTCTTTCAAAGGTTGCAGTTACTACTTCCGATGACCGACCTATGATATCAATGTCGTCGGCATAGGCAAATAGCATGAGTTCTCTTGTGATTAGTGTGTCATATCTATTCACATCTGCATCTCGTATAATCTTCTCCAGCAGAATATTAAAGATATCCCACGATAGGCTGTCTCTTTGTCTGAAATCTCGTTTGGTATTAAATGGTTCCGAGAGATTCTTTCCTATTCTGACTGAGGAACGTATATCAGCAGGTGTCATCTTGTCTTATTAATAATTAATTTTGCAGGGATACCAAACTCAGACATGGCTTGAAATAGCTTTGAATGTATTGAGCTATCGAAAGCGGCTTTGTAGTCAACAAAGAGAGGGTAGGTGTTGATTTGTCCTTCTTGGGACCTTTCCAGGATTTGGCGCAGTGTGAATATCTGGTCTATGGTGGATTTACCAAGTCTAAAGCATTGATAGGGACCAATTATCTCATTGACTTTAGGTTTTAATATTTTACATAGTACGCGCGAGAGTATCTTGTATGCGATGAGGAGGAAACTTATTCCTCTGTAGTCGGCAAATTCCGTCTGGTCTCCTTTCTTGTGTATGGGACACAGTATGCTGAGGTGTCAATCATCGGGTATGCGTTCTTCTAGCCAGATTGCGCAGACAAGCTAATGCATACGCCTTATCAACGTGTCGCCTCCGATCTTAAATAGTTCAGCGGCTAACCCGTCGGTACCTGCTGCCTTGTTGTTCCTCAGTCGGTTCATTGCTACATGGACCTCATTCTGACTAGGAGGTAAACAGGCTATACCATCATCAGAGATTGGTTTTGCGGTATCCACTTCGCTGCCATCGTCGGACACCAGAAGTTGGGTAAAATGTTCTCTACATATCCTCAGCATGATATCTGTGTCAGTTACCAGATTTCCTCCTTTGTTACCAGATTTCCTCCTTTGTCTCTGCAGGAGGATGTGCCTGTACCAAAGCCATCAGTGTGAAGTTTGATTCTTTGGTAGAATTTCCGGACTTCATTCTGACTCCTGATCATCTCAATTCGCTCACACTCACGTCTTTCCATTTCCTTCTTCTTCCTGTGAAATAGACGTTTGTCCTCTCTCGTTTTCTCCCGATAACTCTCCTTCATGTGGCGCGTTGCTAATGATTGCAGGGTTGCTCTGTATGCCGCATTCATGGCTTCAGTAGCATCTCGACACTCTTGGTCGAACCATGCGGGGAATTTCAGCCAAATCGGTTTAGAATTGCGCTCTGTAGGGGCTTAAGAAGTATATTCGGGAGATCGTTTTAAATGAGTGCTATTTCATCTTATATGACTATACATGGTACGAATGTTGGAGGTCATAATAGAAATCATTTTGAGAAATTTCAGTCATATTGGTTTAAAATTGCTTTCTCTAGTGGCTTAAGAAGTAAATTTAGGAAATCGGTATATAATCCGAGCTATATCCGGTTATGGACTAATTTAGACCATACTTGCCACGAATGTTGGAGGTTACAGCAGAAGTCGTTGTCCAAAATTTCAGCCAAATCGTTTAAGAATTTCGCTTTCTAGGGGCTTAAGAAGTACATTTGGGAGATCGATTTATATGAGAGCTTTATCAGGTTACCATTCAGACCATATTTGCACGAATGTTGGAGGTCACCGTAGAAGTCATTGTGTAAAGTCGGAAAATAATTGCGGGCTAAAGAAGTCATATCGGTGAATCGTTTTATATTCAAATCGCAACCGATATGGCCCATTTGCAATCCTCCAAAAACCTACATCAATAAGAAGTTAGTGTGCAACATTTCAAGTAGGTAGTAGGTCAAGTAGGTTCGACCGCTGTTGGTGGATGGACGGACGGACATGACTAAATCAGAATGTAAAGATCAAGAATACATATACCTTACAGGGTGGTAGATCTATATTTCGAAGTGCTACAAACAGAATAACTAGATTAATACACCCCCATCTTATGGTGAATGGGCATAACAATTCATAAATTTTAAATTTAACACAATTTTTTTTTAGAAATTATTTTTTTTAAATACATAAAACTTTTTTCTTTTCTGCCGAAATAATCTAATCCGAAAAATCTATCTGTTTTTTCTAAAAGCCAATATTATTATGAGCCAATCTGTCTCTATTGGGAGCTTAGAATAACTTCTTCTCATTTTCTCCATATCCATATCATGAATGAAAAAAGAATGAATAAGTAAAACTTCTAGAGCAGAATGAATAAAAGACCACCTTCCTCTAAAATTTTTCATAATTTTTTCAAAAACTATCATGATCTATTTTATGCTACCCACACAAAATCTAATATTCCTCCACAGGTTCTATGAGCCCCCATCGTTTAGGTTTTGTTTTTTTTTATTATAGCCTCAACTTCAAGAATAAGGTGTTAAATAATTTGAACAAATCCTCAAGTCAATAAAATGAAAAGAAAAAGAACTTTTTCATTTTCAATGCATCCGACCACCACCAGCATACAAACTCACTAAAGGTAACATCATTCTTCATGCTGTTGTTTTCTTATGAATAACGGTTCTGCAACACTAACCCTGGCTAGAAAGAAAAACCTCAAAACAAAGAAAAAATGCATTTTTGTTTTCATTTCTAGCTGCGCTTGACCGCCATTCATCCATACATAACCCAACAACGACCGGCAACCAAGCGAGCGACCACTCTTGGCCTTTTTATGAGCAATTATGATATTGATCTTCATTCGCTAGATTTACATGGCCAAAAGCAATGGGCCAAGAGCTCACCGGTCATTCAGCCATGCATATGAGAAACATATGAATGATAAGCTCTAAGAAAACCGTTTTTAAGAATAATAACAAAACAACGAACAAAAGATGAAAAAGAAGCTTTTAATAAAATATGGAATCAAAACAAAAGACAACACATATACACTACACTCGATATGTTATAACATGCTTAAGAGAGAGGGGATAATAAAAACAACGTTCAACAATTTCAACAATAACATAATACATACCAATGAATTCGTCAATATAATGTGCCGACTACACACAGTGGGACTTTATGACTCACACTACAAATTTTAGTTAAGTTTGAAAAAATAAAAAATTGTGGGTATACTTGGACTAACTAAATTAAATAAAAAAAGAAACAAGTCATAGTCCGATTCAGACCATTAATGAATTGAATGTTAAAAACTGTAGTAAAAGTCATTGGGTAATATTTCAGCCCATTCGGATAAGAATCGCGCCTTGTAGGGACTTAAGACGCATAATCGGGAAATCGGTTTATATGGGAGCTGTATCAAGCTATCGATTCAGACTATATTGGACACGTATATTGAAGGTCATGGGTGAAGCCGTTGTACGAAATTTCTGCCAAATCAGATGAGAATAGCGCCCTCTAGAGGCTCAAGAAGTCAAGATCCCAGATCAGGTCATAAAAGAATATTGCTTGATGTTGTAAACGTTATAACAACATAAATGTGTATATCATTTGTCTTACAAATGTGTAAAAAGAAATGGTCAATTTAAAAGTTAAGGAGCGGAGCAGAGTTAAAAACAAATAAGAGTGTGCTAAGTTCGGCCGAGCCGAATCTAATATACCATCCACCATGGATCCCATTTATCGAGTTCTTTGCGCGTTATCTCAGGCAAACAAAGAGTAATGAATAAGAACTGTTAGGGTATTGGAAGCCATTGTGTAATATTTCAATCCATTCGGATAAGAATTGCGCCTTGTAGGGGCTCAAAAAGCAAAATCGGGAGATCGATTTTATTTGGCAGCTATATCAGGTTATACAACGATCTGCGTCATACCTAGCACAGTTGTTGTAAGTCGTAACAAAACTACCTTAATCAAAATTTCAGCCAAATAGGATGAGACTTGCGCCTTCTAGCGGCTCAAGAATCCAGATCGGTTTATATGGCAGATACACGAGGTTATGAAACGATTTGAACCATACTTAGCACAGTTGTTGGAAGCCATAGAAAACACCTCATGCAAAATTTCAGCCAAATTGGATGAAACTTGCGCCCTCTAGCGACTCAAGAAATCAAGATCCAAGATAGGTTTATATGGCAGCTATACCAGGTTATGAACCCAGTTGAACCATAACTATTACAGTTGAAAACACCTAAACAAAATTCCAGCCAAATTGGATGAGACTTGCGTCCTCTAGCGGCTCAAGAAGTCAAGATCCAAGATCGCTTTATATGGCAGCTATACCAGGTTATACACTGTTTTAAACCATGCTTAGCACAATTGTTTGAGGTCACAGCAAAACACCTCATGCAAAATTACAGCCTTATCGGATAAGAATTGCGCCCTCTAGAAGCTTAAGAAGTCAAAACCCAAGTTCGGTTTATATGGCAGCTATATCAAATTATGTACCGATTTGAACCTTACTTAGCAAAGTTGTTGGAAGTGATGCCAAAACACGACGTGCAAATTCAGTTAAATCGGATTAAAATTGGGCCCCTAGAGGCTCAAGCAGTCAAGACCCAAGATCGACTTAAAATGTCATGAGGATCAAGAATATTGGGTCTTAGACGCATATTTCGAGGTGTTACAAACAGAGTGACGAAGTGAGTATGGACAAACATGCACTCATAGAAAAAATCAAACTCGGCGTTGACAAAGTGGCCACATTCGATCATAAAAGTGATTCAACACACAGATGTTATTAGATCAACAACAAATGTTTATAAACCAACAACAGTTATGTTGAAGCGTCCAAAGCCGTTTACATTCTGACAACCTCTGTGCACCGTTTATTTAAAGATTACAACAAGTAAAAGCGTGCTAAGTTCGGCCGGGCCGAATCTTATATCGGTTTATATGGCAGCTATATCAAAACATGGACCGATTTGACCTATTTACAATCCCAACCGACCTACACTAATAAAAAGTATTTGGGCAAAATTTCAAGGGCCTAGCTTTACTCCTTCGAAAGTTAGCGTGCTTTCGACAGACGGACGGACGGACTGACATGGCTAGATCGACCTAAAATGTCATGAGGATCAGGAATATATATATACTTTATGGGGTCTTAGACGCATATTTCAAGGTGTTACAAACAGAATGACGAAATTAGTTTACCCCAATCCTATGGTGGAGGGTATAAAAATTGACGGAGCGGAGCCGAAAATTTTCTGCCGGAGCGGAGAGTAAAAAAGTTACCCGCCACGGATCCCTGCTCTGAACCACAGTAGGGTAAAATTAAGTCTTCCTTTCTTACAATATTCCCAAGGTAATCCTCTACTGGACCGACAAATATTCACAAACATACACTCATAGAAACAATCAAGCTCGACGTTGACAAAGTGACCACATTCGTACATAAAAGTGAATCACCACACAGATGTTATTAGATCAACAACAAATATTTATAAACCAACAACAATTATGTTGATCGAAACGTCCACAGCCGTTCACATTCTGACAACCTCTAGTGCACAGTTTATTTAAAGATTACAAATAGATTTTGTGTACCGCTGAGTATCGAACCTGTGTTCCATCAATCCTACTTTGTGTTCACAAAAGCCTTACCACATTGCACCACGGCCGGCTATACACATACAAGGTTTAAGAGTCACTTATACTTAAGGTTGGAATACATACACATTTCGAAGAGATGACGCGTGTTCACAAAATCATTCACCCCTGTTTACAATATTTCCAACAACGCCCGTGTATGATAGTGACAACTTTGGCAATCCTCCCAATTTGTAGATACCAACGAACTACATCCATAATCTGGGCCAAATCAACATGGAAACCGAAACAGAACATTACGTGGAAAATTCTGAATCCAGAAGCTTAAGAAGTCAAATTGGGAGATCGGTTTGTATGGGAGTTACAACAAAACATGAACCGATTTGACCCATTTGCAATTTAAAACGACCTGCACTAATAAGAAGTACTTTGGAAAAGTTTTAAGTTCTTTCTTTCTATTTCGATGAGAAACCTACGGTGGAGGGTATAACAAGTCAAAAGGCGTTAAGTTCGGCCGGACCGAACTTTGGATACCCACCACCTCGGGTATATATGTAAACCACCTTTCATCAAAATTCGGTGAAAATTTAATTTCGGCGACATCGGACAATAAATGCGCCTTTTATGGCCCTTAAACCTAAAACCGAGAAATGGGTCTATATGGCGCCTATATCCAAGTCTGGACCGATCTGTGCGATATTTCTGAATTATGTTAAGGGGCTTAACTTAACCCACTGTTCCAAATTTCGGCGAAATCGGACAATAAATGCGCCTTTTATGGGCCCAAAACCTTAAATCGAGAAATCGGTTTATATGGCAGCTGTATCCAGATCTGATCCAAGCAGGGCCAAATCGAAGAAGGATGTCGAAGGGCTTAAGACAACTCACTATCTCAAATTCCAGCAAAATCGGAAAATATATGTGGCTTTTATGGGCCTAAGACCCTAAATCGGAGGATCGGTCTATATGGCAGCTATATCCAAATCTGAACCGATCTGGGCCAAATTGACGAAGGATGTCGAAGGGCCTAACACAACTCACTGTACCAAATTTCATCAAAACCGGATAATAAATGTGGCTTTTATGGGCCTAAGACTCAAAATGGGCGGATCGGTCTATATGGCAGCTATATCCAAATCTGATCCGATCTGAGCCAAATTGACGAAGGATGTCGAAAGGCCTAACGCAACTCACTTTCCTAAATTGCAGCAAAAACGGATAATACATGTGGCTTTTGTGGGCCTAAGACCCTAAATCGGCGGATCGGTCTATATGGCAGCTATATCTACATCTAAACCGGTCTGGTCCAATTTGACGAAGGATGTCTAAAGCCCTAACGCAACTCACTGTCCTAAATTTCAGCAAAATCGGACAATAAATGTGGCTTTAATGGGCCTAAGACCCTAAATCGGCGGATCAGTCTATATGGGGGCTATATCAAGATATAGTCCGATATAGCCCATCTTCGAACTTAACCTGCTTATGGACAAAAAAAGAATATGTGCAAAGTTTCAGCTCAATATCTCTATTTTTAAGGACTGTAGCGTGATTTCAACAGACAGACGGACGGACATGTCTAGATCGTCTTAGATTTTTACGCTGATCAAGAATATACTTTATAGGGTCGGAAATGGATATTTTGATGTGTTGCAAACGGAATGACAAAATCCTTCGGTGGTGGGTGTAAAAACGTTCCGATAATATTTTCACATGTTCCACCCTGTTTAAAATAGTTGCACTGTGCAATGACCATTCATTCATACACAGCATTCCACTAACACACATATGGACGAATGAATGTGAACAGCTAAATGTGCATATCAGAGCGGTTTAAAATCTCTCAAATATTTATGGTTAAATGACCATAAAACATGCATTTTAAAGCAAGACCGACCATGCGACATTATTATGCCTATGACGGGATGTGAACATCACCGTTGCAATGACAGTCACATAAACATTTATTTGCCTTTTTGTAAACAACTTTGATGTGTATTATGTTTCAATTGCTAATTTTGGATATTGCGTAAAATTTTCCATTGCGTACATTGACAGGTTATCGAGGGGGAAAAAGGAAACAAGAGACATATTTCATGAATGAAAAATGAATTCCACAGAATCACAATAAAACTTGTAGTTGTCATTGATTGGTGGGAAAAATTAATTTATTAAGACAAATGATAATTGCGATATGAAAAATTAAGTTTTTAAATATTTTTTCGAGATGTCGAAAATATTTCAGTAAAATTTTGTCAAAATCAAAGTCAAGTTTTATTAAAATCGATAATTCACACTATATCAAGTTATCGGATATTGTTTTTATTGATTTGAAAGGTTTAATAATCAAGAAATAATTCACTGTAAAAGAAAATCAAGTAAAAGCGTATTAAATTCGGCCGGGCTGAATCTTGGGAAACCACCACCATGGATTCAGCAAAAAATTTTTCTTATATATAAAAATCAATTTGTGTTTGTTTGTCGGTTTCTTTGTTTGTGTGCTCCTTATGGACTCAAAAACGGCTGAACCGATTTTCTTGAAATTTTCACAGATGGTGCATAATGATCCCGTGTTGAAAATAGGGTAACAAATTTTTTGTGTAGTGGAGGGGGCGGACCCGCCCCCTTACCCTCATTTTCATAAATGCCAGATCTCGGTGATGGGTTGTGCGATTTAAGCGAAATAGTAACCTAAAAACAAACAAAAATTTCGAATAGGGTACCTAGGGGGACGGCCCCACCCCCAAGTCTACCAAATTTATATATAGACCAATCTCGACAATATGGGACTCAAATGAAAGGTATTAAAAATTAGAAAATGTATCTGATATCCAATTGTCGGACCGAGTGTTTGGGGGCCCACCCCAAACCCCTAAACATCCCTCAAGCGGGCATATTTACCGACCATGGCAATATGGGAATCAAATACAAGTAGAATACAAATCTGATATCCAAATGTGAGACAAAGTTTCTGGGGGTCCATCCCTTCCCCAAAACACCCCCCAAACAGGACTTATTTACTGACCATGGTAATATGGGGCTTAAATAAAAGCTATTTGGAATAGGAATCTGATATTCAAATATTGGACCAAGTGTTTAGGGGGCCGCCCCTTCTCAAAAACATGACCCAAAGAGGACAAATTTATGACCATATCAATACGGGGCTCAAATGAAAGGTCTTTGGGAGTTAAGCACGAATCTGATATCAATATTCGGGAAAAAGTTTCTATGGCGCCACCCCAACCCCCATAACACCACCCAATAGGAAGTATTCCGGGCCGAATCTTATATACCCTCCACCATGGATCGCATTTGTCGAGTTTTTTCCCGACATCTCTTCTTAGGCAAAAAAGGATATAAGAAAAGATTTGCTCTGCTATTTAAGCGATATCAAGATATGGTCCGGTTCGAACCACAATTAAATTATATGTTGGAGACCTGTGTAAAATGTCAGCAAATTCGAATAAGAATTGCGCCCTTTGGGGGTAGGTAAAGAGGTAAAATAGAGAGATCAATTTATATGGGAGGTGTATCGGGCAATAGACCGATTCAGACCATAATAAACACGTATGTTGAAGGTCATGAGAGGATCCGTCGTACAAAATTTCAGGCAAATCGAATAATAATTGCGGCCTCTAGAGGCTCAAGAAGTCAATATTCCAGAACGGTTTATATGGCAGCTATATCAAGTTATGCACCGATTTGAACCTTATTTGACACAGTTGTTGAAAGTAAGAATAAAATAATTCGTGCAAAATTTCAGCCAAATCGGATAGGAATAGCGCCCTCTAGAAGATCAAGAAGTCAAGTCCCCAGATTTGTTTATATGACAGCTATATATGGTTATGAACCGATTTGAACCATACTCGGCACAGTTGTTGGATATCATAACAAAATACTTCGTGCAAAAATTCATTCAAATCGGATAAGAATTGCGCTCTCTAGAGGCTCAAGAAGTCAAAACCCAAGATCGGTTTATATAGCAGCTATATCAAAACATGGACGAATATGGCCCATTTACAATACCAGCCGACCCACACTAATAAGAAGTATTGGTGCAAAATTTCAAGCGGCTAACTTTACTCCTTCGAAAGTTTGCGTGCTTTCGACAGACAGACGGACGGACGGACGGACATGGCTAGATCGACATAATATGTCACGACGATCAAGAATATATATACTTTATGGGGTCTCAGACGAATATTTCGAGTAGCTGCACCACCATCCTATGGTGGAGGGTATAAAAAGGCGCAGTGGAGCGGGCCCGGTTCAGCTAGTACAAAATAAATTTAGCAGAAGGGCATAATTTTATTCTACATATCAAATTTCTGCCAAACCAGCAAAAATTAAAGCTTCTAGGACCCAACAAGTCTAATCGAGAGACCCGTTTATATGGGAGCTATATCAGGTTATAGACCGATTTGGACCGTACTTGGCACAGTGGTTGGAAGTCACAACAAATCACAACACGCAAAATTTCAGCCAAATCGGACAAAAATTGCGGCTTTCAGGGGCTCAAGAATCAAATCGGGATATAGGTTTATATGGGAGTATCAGGTGGTATATAACCTGAACCGTACCTAACATAGTGGTTGGAAGTTATAAAAAAGCACTATGTGCAAAATTTCTGCCAAATAAGATAAAATTGCGGCATGTAAGGGCTCAAGAAACCAAATCTGGAGATCGGTTTATGTGGGTGCTATACCAGATTATGGACTGTTTTGCACCGTTAATGACACAGTTGGAAGTCGTAACGTAACACTGCATGCAAAATTTCAGCCAAATCGGACAAAAATTTCGGCTTCCAGGGGCTCAAGGAATCAAATCGTAAGATCAGTTTGTATGGGAGCCATATCCAAATCTGAACCGATATATCCCATTTGCAATCCCCAATGACCTACATCAATAAGAGGTATCTGTGCAAAATTTCAAGCGGCTAGTTTCTCGCGTTCGACCTACCGCTATCGTGATTGCGACAGACAGACGGACAGACATGGCTAGATCGACTTAAATGTCAAGACGATCAAGAATATATAAACTTTATAGCATCTTTAGTCAATATTTCGAGGTGTTACAAACGGAATGAAAAGATTAGTATACCCCCATCCTATGGTGGTGGGTATAAAAATATATGAATTGGTTCTGATATGTTGTATCATTGTCTTAGGAAATTAATTCATATTTATTAACATTAAAATGCCAATTGTTGTCCTTTCACTATTTTCCATTTTATTAAAAATAGTAAAAAAAATCTTTTAAAACATAATCACCATGACATAATCCATTTCAAATGATTTTCCATTCCAAAAAAAAATTAGACTGATTTTCAATAATTGCTTGAGCTGCAATTATTTATGAATTACAAGGAAACATATAACAAAGTAATTCCATGTTATCCACCGCAATCCCCAAACACCAAATTCAATAATGGACGGACATTAGAGGAGCAATTAGAGGAACGTGAAGCAAAACCCAAAGCTTGACGTTTTAATGTCTATAGCTGGTTTCTTTGGTTTTCTATTTAAGATTAAATAATGCCATCAATGTGTCTGAGTATGAGTAAAGTTTTTCCTCAGACGTAATCAATGAAATGGACACATTTTGTGGTCTACGGTCCAAAGTAAACGCAAAACTTAATTTGCTGGAAAGGAAAATGGTTTTCATTAACATCATCTTAAATATTTGCATACAAACTAATAATTTTCTGTTGATTGCAAAGAAAGCTTCAATATTAATATATCAGGTGGCATTAATTACACGTTTTTTTTTTAAGTGGTACCCTACTTTAAAGAAAGGAAGTTTAAGGTTTGTTTTTGCTTTGTAGAAAAGAAGGAAGTTTAAAATTTTTAAAAAAATTGTTTTTAATTTAGTTGAAATTTTTGACACCTAATTAAGCTGTCAATATGTTTGCTAATCTATTGTAGTATAAGCAAAATATTTTAGCCACAATTTAATTGGGCAATCAAGCCATCAAATAGGGAAGTTAGAAACGCGAGCTGAAAAAATTACAAGTTAAATAAAAAACAAGTAAAATGGCATTAAGTTCGGCCGGACCGAACTTTGGCTACCCACCACTTCGTAAACAAATTTCGTCAAAATCCGGCGATGCAAACCTTATTCCCCGTAGCATCTATAGCGAAATATGTTCCGATTTGGACCAAATACTTATAAGTACTTGGTCCAAATCATTGTTCAGTTGTGTATAAGAAATATTGGTCTTTTAAGTAGCTATATCTAAAAATAAACCGATCTGACCCATATACGACACGGATGTCGAAAAAGCCTAACACAAATCACTGTGTCAAATTTCAGTGAAATCGGCAAAAATTAGCCTTTTATGGGGTCAAAACTGTAAACCGAGATATCGGTCGATATGGCAGCTATATCCAAATCTGGACCGATTTGGGACACGTTTAGGAATAATGTCAAAGAGCCTAACACAACTCACTGTCCCAAATTTCGGCAAAATCGGACAATAAATGCGCCTTTTATGGGCCCAAACCCCTAAATCGAGAGATCGGTCTATATGGCAGCTATATCCAAATCTAGACCGATCTAGGCCAAATTGAAGAAGGATATCGAATGGCCTAACACAACTCACTGTCCCAAATTTCTGCAAAATCGGACAATAAATGCGCCTTTTATGGCCTCAAAACCTTAAATCAAGAGATCGGTCTATATGGCAACTATATCCAAATCTATACCGATCTGTTCCATATTGCAGATGTATGTTGATGGGCGCAACACAATTCACTGTCCCAAATGTCGGCAAAATCGGACAATAAATGCGCCTTTTATGGCCCCAAAACCTTAAGTCGAAAGATCGGTCTATATGGCAACTATATCCAAATCTGGACCGATGTGTTCCATATTGCAGAAGTATGTCGAGGGGCGCAACACAATTCACTGTCCCAAATTTCGCCAAAATCGGACAATAAATGAGCCTTTTATGGACCCAAACCCTTAAATAGAGAGATCGGTCTATATGACAGATATATCCAAATCAGGACTGATCGAGAAAAAATTCAAGAAGGATATCAAGTGGCCTAACACAACTCACTGTCCCAAATTTCGGCAAAATTGGACAATAAATGCGTCTTTTATGGGCGCAAGGCCTTACATCGGGAGATCGGTCTATATGGCAGCTATATCCAAATCTGGACCGATCTAGGCCAAATTAAAGAAGTATACCGAGGAGCTTAACTTAACCCACTGCCCCAAATTTCGGCTAAATTGGACAATAAATGCGCCTTTTATGGACGCAAAACCTTAAATCGAGAGATCGGTCTATATGGCAGCTATATCCAAATCGGGACCGATCGGGACCAAATTGAAGAAGGATGTCAAGTGGCCTAAACAACTTGACATCCATGAAACTGGTACAAATGTTGGTATCGGGTCATGGAAGCGTGATAAGACGATTTTGGGATATACGTATGTTTAGGTACTAAAAAGTACCAAATAGTACGAAATGGTGGCTTTTTACCCAGTGCGAACGGATTGCGCTAGTATTATGATTTTGCGCACAAATTAAAAAGCGTCTCGAAAAAATAAGATTTGGTGACAAAAAATTCCCATAATCGTACCGGAAGTGGTAGAAATAGTACGTTTAGTACGACATTGGTACATTTTGGTACCTTATTTGTTAATTGAGCTAGAGCTTTGAATTTTGGTACTTAGGTACACGATAGCAACCTAAATTGAAAGGGTAAATGAGTTTTTGACTTTGGACATTTAGGTGCTAAAAATGTATAAAATAGCTGAACTTTGTACAGGGCGAGCGGATAGAGCTAGAACTTCCAAATTTAGCCTAGAGGATGCTGTTTCGTAAAAATGGGAGTAAAAGGAAAAATTTTGAAAAATGGTTCCCGAACCGAGAGAAAACATACATTTAGTACTAAAATTAGTACCATTTGGTACATTCTTTACGGATTGAGCAAGAGCACTGAAATTTGGCATAACTAGAGAAATAGTACGTTTAGTACCGCATTGGTACTTTTCGGTACCTTTTTTGTTAATTGGGCTAGAGCTTTGAATTTTGGTACTTAGGTACACTAAATTCCGAACCAAGGGAAAACATACATTTAGTACTAAAATTAGTACCATTTGGTACATTCTTTACGGATTAAGCTAGAGCTCTGAAATTTGGCATAACTAGGAAATAAACTTGGGATGATTGAATGTTTTTTATTTCAAAATTCGTATATTTTGGTACCAAAAAGTTCTAAATAGTACGAAATAGCCTAGTTCGTCTAAAGCAAACAGCTGGAATTAAGCAATTTAATAAATATGATCGTAAACTTGCTAAACGTTGTACCTAATACGAAATATGATAATCGTACCAGAATTGGAAAAAAAGCGTACTTGTAGTGGTGTAATTGATACTATTTGGTACTTTCTTTACAGATTGAGCTGAAACTCAAAAAATTCGGAATACAAGTACACATTGATAACATATATTGGCCAACTAGAAGATTCTTTTAAAATTCGTATATTTTAGTAGTGTAACGTTCAATGAGGTACTCTCTTTACGGATTGAGCTAAAGCGCTCAACATTAGGATACGGATACTCCTTGGCAGTATATATTGGGCGACTAGAAGATTTTTTGTAAGTTCGTACATTTATAAATAAAACATGTAAAAGCGTGCTTGGTCGGGCCGAATGTTATATACCCTCCACCATGGATTGCATTTGACAAATGCGAAAGAAGATTGTTTTGCTATTGGAGCTATATTAGCCTATGAACGGAACAGACCATACATGACTTAGATATTGGAAACCATAGTAGAAGTCATGGTGCAAAATTTGAACCAAATCGGATAGAAATTTCGCCCTACAAGGGCTTATGAACTAAAATCTGAATATCAGGGATCAGGGAATGGACCGATTCAAACCATAATTGGCACGTATGTTGAAGGTCATAGGAAAAATTATTGAGCAAAATGTCAGCCAAATGGGATAAAAACTCCGCTGTCTAGTGGCTCAAGAAGTATAATCTAGAAAAAGGTTTATATGGGAGGTATATCAGGTTATGAGTCGATTAAGTCCATACTAAGTCCATAAGTCCATAATTGTTGCAAACCACAACAAGTGTCCTCTTGCAAAATTTTGAGCCAAATCGGAAAAGAATTCGGCCCTCTAGAGGGTCAAGAAGTCAAGATCCGAGAGCGGTTTATTTGGGCGCTATATCCGGTTATGAACCGATTTTGGGCATACTCATCAAAGTAGTTGGAAATCATACCAAAACTCTTCATGCAAAATTTCGGATGATAATTGCGCACTCTAGTGGCTCAAGAAGTCAAGATCCGAAATCGGTTTATATGGGAACTATATCAGGCAAAGAACCGATTTGAACAATACATAACGGTTTTTATGAAAGCTACATCAGGTTTGGAACCGATATGGACCATACTTGGCATAGTTGTTGATGGTCAAACCAAAACACTTCATGCAAAATTTCAGCCAAATTGGATAATAATTGCTCCCCATAGCGGCTCAAGAAGTCTAGATTCGAGATCGGTTTATATAAGAGCTATATCAGGTTATGACCCGATTTCGGTCATACTTGGCACAGTTGCTGTTAATTGTAACAAAACACACTGCAAAATTTCAGCCAGATCAGATAATCTTGACGTCTTGAGCCGCTAGAGAGGCTCAAGACGTCAAGATCCGAGATCGGTTTATACGAGAACTATATCAGGTTATAGACCGATTTGAACCGTGCTTGGCACAGTTGTTGGAAGTCGTCGGAACACTATCTGCAAAATTTTAGCCAAATCGGACAAAAGTTGGTATTTCCAGGGGATCAAGAAGTCAAATCGGGAGATCCGTTTATATGGGTCGGTCAACTCAGAACATCGAGACGATCAAGAATTTATATACTTTATGGGGTCCCAGACGAATATTGCGAGGTGTTAGAAACGGAATGACTGGATTAGTATTCCCCTATCCAATGGTGGTGGGTATAAAAAAGGATGATAATAAGAAATCCCCATGGATTTTTTATATTTTTATATAAGAATTGCGCCCTATAGGAGCTCAAGAATTAAAATCGGGAGATTGGTTTTTATGGGAGCTAAATAAAGTTATGGATCGATTCAGACCGTATTTTGAAGATATGTTTTAGAAAAAGTCTTTGTTCAAAATTTCAGCCAAATCAGACAGGAACTGCGACTTCAAGGGGCTCAAGAAGTGCAATCGGGAGTTCGTTTTATATGGGAGCTATATCAGGTTTAAGACCTATTCAGGCCATACATGGCATGTATGTTGGGGGTCTTAGGAGAAGTCACAGTGCACTGTTCCGCCAAATCGGTTAAGAATTGCGCCCATTAGAGGCTCAAAAAGTCAAGATCCGAGATCGGTTTGTATGGGAGCTATATCAGGCTTTGAACCGATTCGAACCATACTTGGCACATCTGTTGAATGTCATAGTACGAAATTTAAACCAAATTCAGTGGAAACTAAGGTTTCTAGAGACTAATGAAGTCAAACTGATTTTGATCATACTCGGCATTGATGATTGGAAGTCATAACTTAAGACTTTGTTCCAAATTTGAACCAAATCGGATGAAATTTGAGACCTTTGGGGGCTCAAGAAGTCAAATCCAGGGATCGGTTTATATGGAGGCTATATCTGTTTATAGACCGATTCGGATCATTCTTGGCATGGATGTTGGAAGTTATAACACAAGCCTTTGTTATAAATTTCAGCCACATTGTATGAAAATTGAGGCTTCTAGGGGCTCAGAAAGTCAAATCCGGAGATCAGTTTTTATGGGGACTATATCCAAGTCTGAACCGATATGGCCCATTTGCAATCCACAACGACCTACATCAATAAGGATTATACGTGCAGAATTTCAAGCGGATATCTTTATTCCTTTGAACGCTATCGTGATTTCGCCAGACGGACAGACAGACGGACGGAAGATGCCTAAATCGATGTGTACTCTGTTGGGTCCCACATCAATATTTCGAGGTTTTACCAATGGAATGACTATTATACCCCCCACCCTATGGTGGTGGGTATAATAAGGTGACATATAACCATATTTCTCTGCCAATTACCTCAAATAACTATCCGGAAGTACTTCATCTGCTGCATACAGAAAAGAGTGTCTGAAAGTCATAATTACTCTGCTAGCCATTTTCACATTTCGCATCGCATCATTTCTATCGAATGTCAAGATCAAAGTCAACCATCAGGTTTGTCTAGGAGTTAAAAATAAATATGTCCGCCTATCATCCGTATGAAACTGGCAATGAAACTGTTCAATCTGGTTGTTGGCAATTTTACATATTCCAGCCCGCAAGCATTTTAGGCAACGCTTTTCTATACAGCTACCAGATGCAGATGCAAAGGTGATGATTGCCTTGCCTGAGGTAGGAGGAAAAGGAGTTTGGGGGAGACCATGAACTCCCATGAAGTAGAGGCATACACCAACACCAAAGTGGCAATGAAAACATGTGGCAGCCATTTCATTCATTCACGAAAAAACTCACTAACTTTCGTTTACGACCTAAGCACCACACAAAATTTTTTTTCAAATTTCTCCCAAACAAAATAAAAAAAAAAAATGAAATATAAACACAGAAATTAAATTTTTAATTTGTAGTGTATGTAGATTTGTTATATGCGTTTAGTTGTTATTTACTCTGTTTAAGGTGTTTTATTTCCTTGGCTTAACTTGGCCTGGCAATTCTTTACATTTTGCTATCGCACGTTGCGGTGGTCGGCGGTTGGTCGCCTGAACTCAGTCAATGACCCATTTAAACGTTTAGCAATGACCGCGAGGTCAGCATTTAGCAGAGCTCTATCCCCTCCATCTGCACTTGAATCTAGTTGTGAATAGTTGATTTTGTTGAATGCTTTTACTACTGTGGAAAGTAAAACAAGGGGCATGTTGCTCATTTTGAGGTTTACCTGGAACACGTATGATCTAAATTTAATAGCAATACTCGCTGATGATTTTCTGGCACAACAGACCCAACCCACTTTCTTACTCATCATCATGTCTGTTTGCCTATTTCGTAAAGAAAATTAGTTGTTATATGTGGGAAAACAGGTCATTTTCATTGCGAATGGGGTAAACTTTGATTATGGTAAGCAAATGGATCGAAAAATAAAGAGAAATTGTTTTTAAGGTCTAAATTGGAGTATCCGCGACTGGAAGGGCTTTATTTTACATTGCTTCTGTCTTTCATTTTCTATGCAAATCTGCACACGTCTCATAACACAAAGAAAAAGAACCAGGGGAACCCCCAAATTAAAGGCATTTTAAAAAGTCGTTGAGTTAAGAATTTGGACCTTATGGGGCAAGGTTATAAAGGGGCCATAAACAACTAACTGTTGCAAAGTTTGTTGGTATCTAGTAAAAAATTCACCCTTTATGAGCCCCAAAACCTTATATCGGATGATCGATCTATATGGCAGCCATATTTACATATTATCCCTTGGGACACGGATGGAATCAAAATGAAAATTACATCGGATATGAATTGCGCCCTCTAGTGGCTCATGAAGTCAAGAACCAAAATCGGTTTATATGGCAGCTATATCAGGTTATGGATCGATTTGAACCATTTTTGGCACAGATATTAAAAGTTATAACAAAACACGTCATGCGAAATTTCAGCCAAATCGGTTAAGATTAGCGTCCTCTAGTAACTCAAGAAGTCAAGATTCAAGATCGGTTTATATGGCAGCTATATCAGGTTATTAACCGATTTAGACCATACTTAGCAAAGTTGTTGGAAGTCATAACAAAACACATCGTCCAAAATTTCAGCCCAATCGGATAGAAATTGCGTCCTCTAGACGGTCAAGAAATCAAGACCCCAGATCGGTTTATATGACACCTATATCAGGATATGGACTTTTTAAACCATACTCATCACAGTAGTTGAAAGTCATAAAACACCTCTTCCAAATTTTCTGCAAATCGGATAAGCATTGTGTCCTCTATGACTCAAGAAGTCAAGATCCAAGATCGGTTTATATGGCAGCTTTATCAAAACATGGACCTATTTGGTCCATTTACAATCCCGAACGACCTACTCTAATAAAAAGTATTTGTGCAAAATTTCAAGCGGCCAGCTTTACTCCTTCGAAAGTTAGCGTACTTTCGACAGACAGACGGACGGACTGACGGGCGGACGGAAGCACCGACAGACGAATGGACATGGTTTGATCGACTTAAATGTCATGACGATCAAGAATATATATACTTCATGGGATCTTATACGAATATTTCGAGGAGTTAGAAACAGAATGACAAACCAAGTAAAAAGGCGTTAAGTTTGGCCGGGCCGAACTTTGGATACCCACCACCCCGGGTATATATGTAAACCACATTTCATCCAAATCCTGTGAAAATTGCATACCTTATGTCTCATAGCAGTTATATCGAAATATGCTCCCCTTTGGACCATATACTAATGAGTACGAGTCATTGTTCAATTGTATATAACAAAATTTTGATCTTTTTAGTACCTATATCTAAAAATAAACCTATCTAAACCATATACAACACGGATGTCGAAGAGCCGAATATAAGCCACTGTGACAGATTTCAGTGACATCGAATTATAAATGCGCCTTTTATGGGGCCAAGACTTTAATTCGATATGTCGGTCTATATGGCAGCTATATCCAAATCTGGACCGATTTGGGCCATAATGCAGAAGTATGTCAAGGGGTTTAACTTAACTCACTGTCCCAAATTTCGGCGACATGGGACAATAAATGCGCCTTTTATGGGCCTGAGACCCTAAATCGGAGGATCGGTTTATATGGCAGCTATATCTGAAATCTGAACCGCTCTGGGCCAAAATGACGAAGGATATCGAAGGGCTTAACACATCTCACTGTGCCAAATTTCAGCAAAATCGGATAATAAATGTGGCTTTTATGGGCCTTAGACCCTAAATCGGCGGATCGGTCTATATGGGGGCTATATCAAGATATAGTCCCATATAGCCCATCTTCAAACTTAACCTGATTATGGACAAAAAAAAGAATCTGTGCAAAGTTTCAGCTCAATATCTCAATTTTTGAAGACTATAGCGTGATTTCAACAGACAGACGGACAGACGGACGGACATGTCTAGATCGTCTTAGATTTTTACGCTGATCAAGAATATATATACTTTATAGGGTCGGAAATGGATATTTCGATATGTTGCAAACGGAATGACAAAATGAATATACCCCCATCCTTCGGTGGTGGGTATAATTATTATACCCCCATGCTATGGTGGAGGGTATAAAAAGCAATCCGACACTGAAGGTATCTAATAAGACACATTGCCACTAAAGAGGGCGTTTTCATCTGATTGGATTAACATTTTGTACAACGATTTCTCTCATGACTGGCAACGGATTAAATTGGGTTTTATTCAGTATGTGGATTGGTATTGGCTTCTACATAAATAGGTTATGTTAAATCAACGATAGTATCAGTATTATTGATATATATTATTATTGATATATATTATCGAATGTGGCTATTATCGATAGTTTGCCAGCTCTGCTTAACACAACACATTGTTAAAAATTTCAGCGAAATCAAATATATGGCAGTTATATCCAACTATAATGTGAACTTTACTCTGTACGGATGTCAACTTTACTCTGTACGGATATTATAACTCACTCTTCAAAAATCAACGAAAACGTATCCAAAACTACGATTTTTAGGAGACCAAGTTTAATTGGTAAATCATGCGTCCTGCACATATCTCCCATCTCTGTGCGACATCTTTCATTTAAACTCTTACCATAAGTTGAGACACAGATGGCGACATTGTTTGTAAGCATAGACACAAACCATATTCCACTAATCTTATTCCTAATGAAAATATACATGTGCGACATCATCCACGTAATGACGAAATTACAACAATGAGATTACCAAGATGATACTACAGACCGCCAGAGGGCACACCATTCAACAAAACTAAATATGCTCAGAATAAATAGGGCAAAAAGAAAAAGCAAGCTGATTCTGAAATAATTGCTCGTTTCTACCCACCACCATAGTGTGAACACATAATAACATAGACATTTCGCATGTATCACCAGGAAATATTGGTCTAAGACCCTATAAAGTGTATATATTCCTAATCGCATGACTTTCACATTGGCCTAGCCGTGTCCACCTGTCCAAAGAGCGGTAACTTTCGAACGAGAAAAGCTAGCCACCTAAAAATGTTGTACAAACGCTTTTAATAGATTCAGGTGGTTGAGTTAAAAAATTGACTAAATCAGGTCATGTTAGGATATAGCTTCCATATAAACCGATCTCCCGATTTTACATTAAACATCTACACAGTGACTGGTTGGGACATTCAACACCCATTCGAATGTTCCCAACATAAAGCGAAATTGTATTAAACAAGTACGAGCGTGCTTAGTTCGGTCGGACCGAATCTTATATACCCTTTACCATGTATCGCATTTGTTAAGTTATTTGCCCAGTATCTCTTTATAGGCAAACAAAAGATAATGGATAAAAATTGCCATGCTATGGGAGCCATTTCAGGTTATGAAACGATTCGAACCATATTTGGTTTGGATGTTGACCATAGCAGAAGTCATTGTGCAACATTTCAGCGAAATCGGCAATGTATTGCGCCCTCTAGAGGCTCAAGAAGTCAAGATCCAAGATGGGTTTATATGACAGCTATACCAGATTATGAACCGATTTGAATCATACTACTTGCAAAATTTCAGTCAAATCGGACGAGAATGGCGCCCTCTAGAGGCTCAAGAAGTCAAGACCCAAGATCGGTTTATATGGCAGCTATATCAGCTTATGAACCGACTTGAACCACACTCAGCGCAGTTATAGGAAGTTATGACAAAACACCTCATACAAAATTTTAGCCGAAGCTGATAAGAATTGCGCCGCCTAGAGGCTTAAGAAGTCAAGATCCAAAATCGGATTATATGGAACGATATGGCCCATTTAAAATGCCAATTGACCTACACTGACAGAAAGTATGTATGTTCTTCGAAAGTCAGCATGCTTTCCACAGACAGACGGAAGGACATGGCTAGATCGACTTAAAATGTTTTCGACTCTTATACTAATATTTCGATGTGTTACAAACGAAATGACGAAGTAAGTAAACCCCCATGTTATAGTGGAGGGTATTAGAAATTTGGTTCAAACCTTACTTCTCTTTTTGTTAATAGCAATACCATGGCAGCTATATCTAAATATAGTCCGCTCCAAACCATATTTGGGGCAGATGTGGGAGACCTAAAACTACCCACCGTTTAAAATTTCAACGAAATCGGGTTGTAAATAGAGTTTTTATGGGTTTCGCCCCTTTATCGGCAGATAGGTCTATATGGCTGATTTAACTAAATATAGTCCGATCTGACCCATATTTGAGTCCTATGTTAGAAGGCTACTCACTGTTTCAAATTTCAGCGAAATCGGTTAAAAAATAAAGCTTTGATGGGCATAAGACCCTTCATCTGGAGATTGGTCTATATGTCATCTATATCTAAATATCGTCCGATTTGTTGAATATTTAGGTCAGATGTTGGGAGGCTTAAAATAACTCACCGTTTCAAATTTCAGCGAAAGCAATAAATAAAGCTTTTATGGGCTTCAGACCCTTTATCGACAGATCGGTCTAAATGACAGCTATATCTAAATATAGTCCGATCTGAACCATATTTGGGTCCTATATTAGGAGGCTTAAAACAACTCACGTTTTCAAATTCCTGCCAAATCGGATAAAAAATAAAGCTTTTATGGGCTTCAGACCCGTTATCGACAGATCGGTCTAAATGACAGCTATATCTAAATATAGTCCGATCTGTACCATGGGTCGGATGTTGGGAGGCTAAAAACTGTTTTTAATTTCAGCGAAATCGGGTTATAAATAAAGCTTTAATGTGCATCAGACCCTTTATCGGGAGATCGGTCTATATAGCAGGTATATTTATGGGCCTTAGACCCTTTATCGGCAGATAGGCCTATGTAGCAGCTATATCCAAATATGGTCGGATTTGGCCTGTTCAAGAACCTAACCAGCATGCATTAAAAAGACGTCTCTGTGCCAAATTTCAGCTCAATATCTCAATTTTTGAAGGCTCAAGAGTGATTACAACAGACGGACGGTCAGACTGACAGACACACGAACATCGTTAAATCGTCTCAGAATTTTACGACGATCCGATATATATATATACTTTGTAGGGTCGGTAATTGATATTTCGATGTGTTGCAAACGGATTGACTAAATGAATATACCCCCTATCCCACGGTTGTGGGTATAAAAAGGGAACTAAAAATAATATATGAAGCCGATCAAGAGAGAATAGAACAGTAATACAAGGCCTTTGGTAGTAGAGTACATGGATCTGTAGGAGATGATGTCCACTTTGCGGGCAAATGGTTTGCCAACTCTAATCCACCACCAGAACCAAGAGAATGAGATCGATCTAACATCCAAACTTTAATAGGCGCCCTCCCTTTACCCGATTTTAGATCTCTGAGATAAATGGGGCTATTTAAGCGAAATTTTGGTTGGTTTATGACAACTCAGAGACAGAAATTTGGTATCCTTATTTAGGGGTCGCGCCACCACCAAAACCCTCCAAATCAAAATATTAACCAGTAATGACATGTGGCTCAAATGAAAGGTATTTAAGACTAGATCACGAATCCGATATATGGGCGTCCACTTTACCCCCAAAAATACCCCCATACCGGATATAGTTACCGACCACAGCAATATAAGACTCAAATGAAGTGTATTTGGGAGTAGAGCACGAAAATGATATTCACATTGGGGCGAAATATCTGGACAGCCGTACCAGCACCCCAAAACATAAATCATTTCCTGCCAGTGTCAGTATAGGGTTTAAATAAAATAAAAAAGTGAAAGAAGGCGCAGCGAAGGGCCCTGTCCAGCTAGTCTTATATATAAAAATCAAATTGTATTTGTTTTAGGTTTGTTTGTTTGTATTGGGTTGCCCAAAAAGTAATTGCGGATTTTTTAAAATGCATTTTTAATAAAACTTAGAATGAACTTTAATCAAATATACTTTTTTTACACTTTTTTTCTAAAGCAAGCTAAAAGTAACAGCTGATAACTGACAGAAGAAAGAATGCAATTACAGAGTCACAAGCTGTGAAAAAATTTTTCAACGCCGACTATATGAAAAATCCGCAATTACTTTTTGGGCAACCAATATGTTTGTGTGTTCCTTATAGACTCAGAAACGGCTGAAACGAATTTCCTGAATTTTTCACAAATGGTGCAAAATGATCACGTGGTGAAAAAAAGGGTAGTACATTTTTTGATATCCGAAGGGGGGGCGGACCCTCCCCCTTACCCTAATTTCCAGAAACGCCAGATCCCGGAGATGGATGGTGCGATTTAAGCGAAATTTTGTGTGCTCTCATATAGTACCCTAAAAATAAAAATTTCGTATCCAAATTTCGGATGGGGTACCTAGGGGGGCCGCCCCACCCTTAAACCTACCAAAGATATATTTAGACCAATCACCACAATATGGGACTCAATTAAAAGGTATTTAGGATAAGAAAACGTATCTGATATCCAATTGTCGGACCAAGTGTTAGGGGGACCACCCCAACCCCCAAAACACCCTTAAATCGGACATATTTACCGACCATGGCAATATGGAACTCAAATGAAAGGTATTTGCGAGTAGACTACGAATGTGATATCCAAATGTGGGACCACGTTTCTGGGGGTCCACCCCTTCCCCAAAACATCCCCCAAACAGGACTTATTTACTGACCATGGGAATCCTGGGGGTTAAATAAAAGGTATTTGAGTGTAGAATACGAATCTGATATCCAAATGTGGGACCAAGTGTTTGGGGCCGCCTTTCCCCAAAAACATCCCCCAAAGGGGACAAATTTATGACCATAGCCCTATGGGGCTCAAATGAAAGGTCTTTGGGAGTAAAGCACGAATCTGATATCAATATTCGGGAAAAATGTCTATGAGGACATCCAACTCCTACAACACCACCCAACCTCCAAAACACCCCTAAATCGGACATATTTAACGACCATGGCAATATGGAACTCAAATGAAAGGTATTTGCGAGTAGACTACGAATCTGATATCCAAATGTGGGACCAAGTTTCTGGGGGTCCACCCCTTCCCCAAAACACCCCCCAAACAGGACTTATTTACTGACCATGGGAATCCTGGGGGTTAAATAAAAGGTATTTGAGTGTAGAATACGAATCTGATATCCAAATATGGGACCAAGTGTTTGGGGGGACGCCTCTCACCAAAAACATCCCCCAAAGGGGACAAATTTACGACCATAGCAATATGGGGCTCAAATGAAAGGTCTTTGGGAGTAAAGCACGAATCTGATATCAATATTCGGGAAAAATGTCTATGGGGTCACCCCACTCCCCATTTCACCAGCCAAATAGTAGGTATTTTCTGGCTATTGTAATATGAGGCTCAAATAAGAGGGTTTTTAGAGTAGAACACGATTCCGATATATATTTTCAAGGCCAACTCACTGAGTGGCCGCCCATCCCCCAAAACACCCCCCAAGCCGGTCATGTTCGCCGACTTTGGAAATATGGAGCTCAATTCAAAGCTATTTGGGAGTAGACCATGTATCTGATATCAGTATTAGGGGCCAACTGTTCCACCACCATAACAACCCCCAATAGGTCTTAAAGAGTTGGAACTAAATATCTATAGTTTTTAGGGCCAATACCCCAAACCGGACATATTTGCTGACTTTTGCAATAAGGAGTTTAAATGAGATTAGAAAACTAATTTGATATCCAATTTTGAGTCCAATGGCATTATGGGGTTCAAATAAATGACACGTTGCTGATATATTTTCCGGGCTTAGTGTTTGGGGGACCACCCCAATCCCCAAAACACTCCTAAATAGGGCATATTTACCGACCATAACAATGTGGGGCTTAAATAAAAGGTATTGGGGGGTAGAGCAAGAATTGATACCCATTTTCGGGGCCAATTTTCTGGGGGTCTAGCCCTTTTGCAAAATACCCCACAAACAGCAATTTTATTTGAGCCCCATCGCAATATGGGGCTCAAATAAAGGTATTTGGAAGTAGAATACGAATTTGATATCCAAATGTAGGACCATGTATTTAGGGCATCACCCCTTTCCCAAAACACCCCTAAAGGGAAAAAATTTTTCGACCATGCCAATATGTGGTATTTAAGATTAGAAAACGAATTTGATAACCTATTTTGGAGCCATGTGTTTGGAGGACGGTTCATCCTGTAAACTCCTCTTGGGCCAATGGCAATATGAGGTTTAAATAAATGGTATTTGAAAGAAAAGCACAATGCTGATATTTTTTCAGGGCCACCTGGGGGACCGCCTCTCCCCCGAAAACACCACTAAATCAGACATCATGAGAATATCGGGCTGAAGTGAAGTATTTTAAGAATGGGGTACACCTTACATCCAAACTTAAGTTCGTAGACCAACAAAGATCATATGGGATTCAGATAAAGGCACTTATATTGGTAAACTGTTAGTCAAGTTAGCATGGTATTTCACTAAAAGATCTTTAATTGTCGAAAATAAATATTCCCAGGAAACTTTTGTTCCATGTAAAGTAAAAGCGGAGCGGGCCCGGGTCAGCTAGTAGGGTATAAACATCAATTTGTACTTGTTTGATTCTTTGGCAGAACCGATTACCTTGAAATTTTTACAGATTGTGTAGGTTGGTCTGGAAGGAAACATAGACCAAAAACAGCACCCAATATCAAAAGTGAACAGAAGTAAAAAAAACCAACTCTTCTTCAACATTTGTGTATACAGGTATTTTATTATTATCACCTAACTAGAGTCAGGTTTACGTGGGCTCCCTTTAAGAATATCCTGGACACCAGCTATAACAGCCAGCTCTGTCCTTCAATTCAGTCAGATCACTATTCGATCATTCATGGCAAAGCTATTAGGAAGGCTTTCAAAAGAAAACATTCGGTATTGGGAAATGTAAAATATAGTTGATTTCAATTAAACGGAATGATTTCTATAACTTTTATTTAAAACAAACACTCAAAATTTTATATATGACATGAAGGATAACAATGTTTTTTTTTTTTGATAATGGTGTATAAAAAATTATAATCTTAATGGAATTATTTACGATAGTTTATTCTTTGCCGATTTAACTGCATCCTCAACAGTGTCCACCGAATTATCGAACAATTTTCCAATAGAATTTTTTATTTGTTGCTGCAAAATATGAACATTTAAAAAAAAAAAATGTCCTCTTATAATTTACAAATTTCCATTTGCACCAGTTAAACTTGTTTTTACTTACAAAGCTATCGCTAATTTTATCAAATATTCCATCTGCTTGACTTTCAGCCACAAAGGTGGTCAAAGTGAATGCCATTATCAAAATGAGCACGGTGATGAGTTTCATCTTTTGATTGTGATTCGCGGTAAATTTTTGTTGAATAACGCACAACTTTATTGCTGGAATCTTTATAGAGCACTGGCAGTGGGCCTTACGATGGTTTTTTCTTTTATAGACATTGATAACTGGCAATGAAGGAAATTCAATTAATTTCAATTAATCTGTTTATCAACAGATTTATGGGGCTTTCGCAGAACTCACTCATGTGTTTATGCGTTACACATAGTGTAAGCCATTAAAAAAAATCGTACGAGAGATTTTAGCAAGACAAAAAATTCCGTGCTCTTGGATGAGTAGAGAATCAAAATCGACCGATCGATCGGTCTAGTTGGGGGGCTGTGTAATCAAATATAGGACATATTCCGCCCAAATGCCCAGTACTGATTTGGATATATCGAAAATATGTGACAACCAAAAGCGTTTTAAGTTTTGCCGGGCTCTATACACTCCACCATGGATCGCATTTGCCAAGTCCTTTGCCCAGTATCTCTTTATAAGCAAACAAAGGATAAGAATGGCTATGCTATTGACCAGAGATGGCCTGTAGAAAACTATGACGTGTGTAATATACAAATGCAAATGTTCATGGGCAAGAACATTCCACTAAGAAACTTCTCACGTATCAATGAGTGCAGTCCGATTCAAGCTTAAACTCAATGATAAGGGGCCTCCTTTTTATAGCCGAGTCCGAACGGCGAGCCGCAGTGCGACACCTCTTTGGAGAGAAGTTTTACATGGCATAGTACCTCACAAATGTTGCCCGCACTAGGAGGGGAAAACCACCGCTGAAAATTTTTTGTGATGGTCTCTCCAGGATTCGAACCCGGGCGATCAGGGTCATAGGCGGACATGCTAACCCCTGCGATACGGTGGTCTACGTATATGGCATAAGTATATGATATACATCATCGTAATCCTAGCCAAAATAAGTAACAGAGTACTAAGTTCGGCCAGGCCGAATCTTATATACCCTCTACCATGGATCGCATTTGTCGAGTTCTTTGCACGGTATCTCTTTTTAGGCAAACAAAAAACAATGTAAAAGAATTGTTATGCTATTGGAGATATATCAAGTTATAGTCCGATTCGGATCATAAGTAAATTGAATGTTCAAGTCCACAGTAGATGTCATTGGGTAATAAAGGGTGATTTTTTTGAGGTTAGGATTTTCATGCATTAGTATTTGACATATCACGTGGGATTTCAGACATGGTGTCAAAGAGAAAGATGCTCAGTATGCTTTGACATTTCATCATGAATAGACTTACTAACGAGCAACGCTTGCAAATCATTGAATTTTATTACCAAAATCAGTGTTCGGTTCGAAATGTGTTCATTCACCGTAACGTTGCGTCCAACAGCATCTTTGAAAAAATACGGTCCAATGATTCCACCAGCGTACAAACCAAACCAAACAGTGCATTTTTCGGGATGCATGGGCAGTTCTTGAACGGCTTCTGGTTGCTCTTCACTCCAAATGCGGCAATTTTGCTTATTTACGTAGCCATTCAACCAGAAATAAGCCTCATCGCTGAACAAAATTTGTCAAAATTTGAACACATTTCGAACCGAACACTGATTTTGGTAATAAAATTCAATGATTTGCAAGCGTTGCTCGTCAGTAAGTCTATTCATGATGAAATGTCAAAGCATACTGAGCATCTTTCTCTTTGACACCATGTCTGAAATCCCACGTGATCTGTCAAATACTAATGCATGAAAATCCTAACCTCAAAAAAATCACCCTTTATTTCAGCCGATTAAGAATTGCGCTATGTAGGGGCTCAAGAAGCTTATTCGGGAGATCGGTTTATAATGGAGCTGTATCAGGCTATAGATCGATTAAGATCATATTGGACATGTTTGTTGAAGGTCATGGGAGAAGCCGTTGTACAAACTTTCAGCAAAATCGGAAAAGAATTGCTCCCACTAAAGGCTTAAGTAGTCAAGATTCCAGATCGGCTTATATGTCAGCTGCATCAGGTTATGTATCGATTTGAGCCATATTTATCGCAGTTGTTGGAAGTCATAACAAAATACTTCATGCCAAATTTCATCCAAATCGGATGAGAATTGCGCCCCCTAGTGGCTCCAGAAGTCAAGATCAAAAATCGGTTTATATTGCAGCTATATCAGGCTATAAACCGATTTGAACCATATTTGACACAATTGTTGGAAGTCATAACAAACAACTTCATGCTAAATTTCAGCCAAATCGAATAAGATTTGCGCCCCCTAGTGACTCAAGAAGTCAAGAAACAAGATCGGTTTATATGGCAGCTATATCTGGTTATAGACCGATTTGAACCATATTTGGCACAATTGTTGGAAGTCATAACAAACAACTTTGTGCTAAATTTCAGCCAAATCGGATGAAAATTGCGCCCCCTAGTGGCTCATGAAGTCAAGACCCAAGATCGGTTTATATGGCAGCTATATCAGGTTATGAACCAATTTCAACCATACTTAGCACGGTTGTTGGAAGTCATAACAAAACACCTCATGCAAATTTACAGTCAAATCGGATAAGAATTGCGCCCTCTTACAGCTGAAGAATTCAAGATCCAAAAGCGGTTTATATGGCAGCTATATCAGGTTATAGACCGATTGGAACCATATTTGGCACAGTTGTTGAAAGTCATAACAAACAGCATTATGCATAATTTCAGCCAAATCGGATAAGAATTGCGCCCCCTAAAGGCTCTAGAATCAAGACCCAATATCGGTTTATATGACAGCTATATCAGGTTATATACCGATTTTAACCATATTTAGCACGGTTGTTGGAAGTCATAACAAATAACTTTGTGCGAAATTTCAGCCTAATCTGATGAGATTTGCGCCCCCTAGCGGCTCAAGAAGTCAAGACCCAAGATCGGTTTATATGGCATGAGAATTGCGCCCCCTAGTGGCTCAAGAAGTCAAGACCCAAGATCGGTTTATATGGCATGACAATTGCGCCCCCTAGTGGCTCAAGAAGTCAAGACCCAAGATCGGTTTATATGGCATGAGATTTGCGCCCCCTAGCGGCTCAAGAAGTCAAGACCCAAGATCGGTTTATATGGCAGCTATATCAGGTTATATATTGATTTTAACCATATTTAGCACGGTTGTTGGAAGTCATAACAAATAACTTCGTGCGAAATTTCAGCCTAATCGGATGAGATTTGCGCCCCCTAGTGGCTCAAGAAGTCAAGACCCAAGATCGGTTTCTATGGCAGCTATATCAGGTTATGAACCGATTTCAACCATACTAGCACGGTTATTGGAAGTCATAACAAACAACTTCATGCAAAATTTCAGCCAAATCGGATGAGAATTCCGCCCCCTAGTGGCTCAAGAAGTCAAGACTCCAGATCGGTTTATATGGCAGCTATATCAGGTTATAGACCGATTTGAACCATATTTGGCACAACTGTTGGAAGTCATAACAAACAACTTCCTGCGAAGTTTTCGCCAAATCAGGTGAGAATTGCGCCCCCTGGTGGCTCAAGAAGTCAAGACCCAAGATCGATTTATATGGCAGCTATATCTGGTTATAGACCGATTTGAACCATATTTGGCACAATTGTTGGAAGTCATAACAAACAACTTCGTGCCAAATTTCAGCCAAATCGAATGAGAATTGCGGCCCTAGTGGCTCAAGAAGTCAAGACCCAAGATCGGCCACTGCAAGCGCTTTTATTGACCAAACTTGCCAAAATGTTTTACAATGCTTTCCTCGTCGACTTCCACTATTACTGAGCGGTTTGCTCGAAATCGGTTCAGGTTTAGGTATAGCTCCCAAATGTATGTTCGTCAGATTTTGGGTAATTTGCAATGCGAGTGATGTTGTCATTTGTCCACCGTATTTATTACAGTTTGAACATGTTTCGAGCAAATTTGATACGGATTTTTAATAACCCATCTGAAAACATCCGCCGAGGTCCATCAAAATTGGTTAAAAACTAGATATATTTAGTTCCCACTTTGTGCTTATAGGGTAGGTGAAGGGCATTATAAAGTCGGCACCGCCTGACTTTAGCCTTTCCTTACTGGTTATATATAAGATATGACGATTTTGACGTTTTCAACTTTTTGACAGTCGAAAGTCCAAAAACTTCTCATACGGATTATCTCTGCTATTCAAGCTTTACAGATTGCTCAGTATAAGGTCTCAAAAAAATTAAACTCGGGAGATCGGTTTATATGGAAGCTGTATCAGCTTATGGACGAATCAGGCCATATTTGGCACGTATGTTGAAAGTCAAAGGAAAAGTCGTGCAAAATTTCAGCCAAATCGGATGAGAATTGCGCCCTACAGAGGCTCAAGAAGTCAAAATCAGTGATCGATTTATATGGATGATATATCAAAACATGGACCGATATGACCTATTTGGGCTAGCTCGACTTAAAATGTCATGACGACATATACTTTATGGGGTCTTAGACGAATATTGCGAGGTGTTACAAACGGAATGTCGAAATTAGTATACCTATGGTGGAGGGTATAAAAAAATGCTAGGCGTGTTTCCATCGTCTGAGTTCTCGTATTCATGATGGTCTATTCCAAGTTGTTTGAAAAACCATACTGTATTTGCTTCTCTATATCTTCCTCATCCTAAATTGATGAATTTTGTTCAAAGTTTTCCTCCTTTTGTTAAATGCAATTTTAGCATACACAATACACTTTATTCTAGCGTACAATGGTGACGTAATCCTTCAAATTACCGACGTTGTTGTTCTGACACTTTTTGCATATTGGGCATGACAATAGTAAGTTTGTTACTGTCACCTCCTTTATGACATTTGCGTCAACCATGGTCATATGCAGCACGTACCTACATGAGAGAAGGGAGATCGGTCTGTACGACTCACCCAAACTCGGGCCCATCGACCGCCTCCCATTGCACCCGAAGAATTAACCTTCCCTGGCAAACCACAGTAGTTCTGGATCAATTACGTTCCGGCAGATGCAGCAAAGATTGATGCCGACGTGCAAGATGTATGTCCCAATTGTGACCAGGGACCACACGTCACCAGTTTAACTGTCCAGCCAGACTCACTCGACTCAGACCCAGATCCTTCTGGACGCACCCCATCTTAGTCGCAGAGTTCCTGGATCTTGACACTCAACAGAGTCAAGAAGACGAAAAATAGAACACAACAAACTGCTACAACAACAACAACATACATTCAACATATTTTCCGTCTCCCGCCACCATAGGATGGGCGGTGTACTAATCTAGTCACCTCGAAGAATTGATCTGAGAGCCTGTAAAGTAGAGCCATGTCAGTCCTTCTGTCTGTCGAAATAACGATAGTGTTGAAACGAATAGAGATATCCGATTGTAATTTAGCACAAATACTTCTTATCGATTCAGGTCGTGGAGGATTGCAAATGGGTCATATTGGTTGGGATTTGGATATATCCCCCATATAAACCGATATATTATTTTAACTTATTGACCTCCATTTTCATCCGATTTGGCTGAAATTTAGCACAAATGCTTAGGCTCTGGTTTTCAATATCAGTGCCGGGTATGATCCGAATCGCTCTATAAACTGATGTAGCCCCATACAAACCGATCGCCGGATTTGACTTCTTACGCCCCTAGAAGCCTCAGTTTTCATCTGATTTGGCTGAAACTTGGCACTAATAATTCCGTTGTATATTCCAACATCAGTACTGGGTATGATCTGAATAACTCTTTTAACCCATATATCTCCCATACAAACCGATCCACGGATTTGATTTCTTGAGCTTATAAAAGCCTCAGTTTTCATCCGATTTCGCTGAAACTTGGTGCAATGACTGTCTGTTCTTATTTCCAACATCAGTGCCGAGTATGATCCGAATCGGTCTATTAACTGGTATTCCGGGATTTGATTGTTGAGCCCTTAGATACTTCAATTTTCATCAAATTTGGCACAAAGATTTCTGCTATGATATGAGTCCGAACGGCGTGCCGCAGTGCGACACCTCTTTGGAGAGAAGTTTTTACATGGCATAATACCTCACAAATCTTGTCAGCATTAGGAGGAGAAAACCACCACTAAAAATTTGTTCTGATGGTCTCGCCAGGATTCGAACCCAGTTATTCAGCGTCATGGGCGGACATGCTAACCTCTGCGCTACTGTGGCCCGGCCGAACTTCCCACGTTTTTAATTGGTTGGTTCTACAATACCCTTCACAGCAATACTGCTGTAGATTCCTTTGCAAACTGACACAATTGGTCATGGATTTTTCCACTATATGGAAACATAAAATATTTACTGCAAAAGAACAACAGATGCCATTAACAGCTCTTTGCTGATGATCCAAATCAGACCCATTTACATACCAATGTAAATATCTTAGGAAGAATTTCCAACTCAGTTGGCTTTCGCAGAGACTTCCATTAACTCCCTATGCAGTGATCGCGAATTTATTTTGAAATTATTTTGTGTAAAATGAAACCTTCTGTCGCATTAAAGATGCCAGTAGTAGCTTAGCATAGACGGATCTCTCGATTAAAGATCTTGAACCCAAAATGGGCAGTCTGAGGTCTATATAACTTCCCACAGTTCGAGCAGTTTCTTGATGACCGACTGAAAGAGATTGTGGAAGTCCTTTCATTGTCGAAGCTTACGCCACACATTTGGTTGGACAGCAAGCCGAAAACACTGTAATTCTTTGGGGCGAGATCTGGAGAGTATGATATATGTTGAAGAATAGCTTATTTGAGCTCCTGAAGGGCTGATGACATTTAAAACATTGCATCTGGATTTGGCGTCACTAAGGATAACCTCGTCTATGTTCCGTTTCTAAAATTCGTTTGTTCTCGTATTGCAGCAAGTTTAGATCCTGTGTGCAATAAATCACACTAAGCAGCAAATGAGATGAACTAGCACAAAAACTTCGCTAATCCGTTTGTACAATGACAGACATGTTTTGCCAGCGAATATTTACGGCCAAAAGGATCAGAATAGCTGTGTAAATATGTCTGCCTTTCATGTAACCTCAATCAGTGTAAACAAAGCTGCTAAACTTTCCGTCTGCCACAATAATACAAAGCTGTAGCGTACAAAATAATATAAAAAAACCAAACAACAAAGAGTTGAAGCCCTTGACTGAAAGTGTCTGCAAGGACCAGCTCAAATCCCATAGCTCATAAATAATAACTCAATTCGAAACATTGCATCCATTTAAATACTTTCAATTATTAATCACACATGACAGCGGCGGGCATAGTGTCGTATACATAGACGAGACAAGTTTTAGTTGCTATACAAACGAACTCCCGCCTCGTTCAATCACAAAAAATTCTCAAGCGCCATAATAGCCTGTGTGTGTGTTTTTTTTTATTGTGTAGAGTTCCGTTGTCCTGACCACAGTGTGAAAGTGCCAGGACATAAGTGGAGAGTCACACTTTCACCGGATCTCAGGGCAGTTGCAGACATACACATGTACGTTGCAAGCCACACCATACCATACCAAACGACCAACCCAAACCAGAAATCCGTTTGCCATTAAAATAATAAAAAAAGAAGGCAGGAATGCGCCACGAGTAGACGCGTGAACATGCAAGTGTCGGCTAAGTAAAATCGAAGCACAGCACGCGAAACGAAAGGAAGCGATGACAAATCCTTGAATTTGTCGCTAAAGGAAGGAACTGCGAATGAAGTGACATTTTTGGTCAATGCCACCATATGGTATCGTAAATGAGCACATTACTGCATCCAGAAACTTCATAAGCAGGCAAAGGAATACATCGTTAGTCATGTGGGCAACAGTGATTTCTTTGGTTTAAAGAGCGAAAATATTTATTTTTTTTTTTCGAGAAAATAAGAAATAGAATAACTTAAAATGCTTGTATCACCTGAAAAACACTTTAGTGTCGAAATACGGGTGCGGATTTCCAGAACTCGTAAAAATTGTCTGCTATATAATAATTATCAGCCAGAGGCACGAAGGACAATGCATCGCAGATGGTCACAAAGTGTGTGTTGTGAACACTACCAAATAATTGGGTTGCCCAAAAAGTAATTGCGGATTTTTTAAAAGAAAGTAAATGCATTTTTAATAAAACTTAGAATGAACTTTAATCAAATATACTTTTTTTTACACTTTTTTTCTAAAGCAAGCTAAAAGTAACAGCTGATAACTGACAGAAGAAAGAATGCAATTACAGAGTCACAAGCTGTGAAAAAATTTGTCAACGCCGACTATATGAAAAATCCGCAATTACTTTTTGGGCAACCCAATATATGGCCCAATCTAGACTTGAAGAGGTTTACTGCTTTGCTGTCGTTAGTTAGAACAAATGTCTCAGTTAATGTGTCCGTCATGACATGTTACTGTTCAATCGGAAAACATGCCGATAGACTGCATAAAGAAGGTAACGACTCTTCCAGCAACTTTAAGGATTCCAAAGAAGAGGAGGCTTTAGAACATCTGATGTTTGGCTGTGCTGCACTGGCAGACTGAAGGATTTCGACTTTAGGTTCTCATTTTTTCGAGAACTAATCCGAATTGGCGGATGTGAATATTCGCAAGTTGATGAGCTTTTCCATCGATTTAGATGGTTCAATGGTAGGGACTAGAAGACATCTTCCTTCTTCTGTCCCTCTGGTCTCACAATGGATGAAAGAGTCTAAATGAGTCTGACAGCAGACTGACACATAAGCCTATGCATATGCAAATTTGTCCATGAACATTGCATTAAAAAACAAGGTTCACATCTGTCGAGTTCTTTTTGCAGTATCTGTTTTAAAGCAAACAAAAAATTATGAATAAGGACCGATTATAGTCCGATTCGGGGCCCAAGAAGCAAAATCGGGAGATCGGTTTATATGGGAGCTGTATCAAGCTATAGATCGATCGATTGCACACGTATGTTGAAGGCAATGGGAGAGGCCGTTGTACAAAATTTGTGCCAAATTGGATGAGAATTGCGCTCCCTAGAGACTAAAGACAAGACAAGATCCCAGATCAGTTTATATGGCAGCTATATGAGGTTATATACCGATTTGCGCCATACTTATCTCCGTTTTTGGAAATCATATCAAAACACCGCATGCAAAATTTTAGCCAAATCGGATAAGAATTGCGTCTTCTAAAAGCTCCAGAAGTCAAGATCCAAGATCGGTTTATATGGCACCAATACCAGGTTATGAATCGATTTGGACCATACTTCGCACAAATGTTGGAAGTGATATCAGAACACTACGTGCAGTCAAATCGGACGAGAATTGCGCCCTCTAGAAGCTCAAGAAGTCAAGACCCAAGATCGGTTTATATAGCAGCTATATCAAAACATAAACCGATTTGGCCCATTTACAATCCCAACCGATCTATACCAATAAGAAGTATTTGTGCAAAAATTTCAAGCGGCTAGTTTCACTCCTTCAAAAAAGCCGATGTACTCGGATGGTATCGATATCCTCTGATACACCACAGTGACTGTCCTTGGTTGATGACATTATAACGGAGGAGAAGATAATGTGGGAGATGCATTCGTTTGATTCATACAAGTCTACGGAACCGAATGGCGTACTGCCTGTTATGTTGAAAATGGCAGGACTGTTTGCCATACGACTCTTTCAGACGATTTTTAGAAGCTGCGTTTTGCTGGACTTCGTAACGATTTAATGGCGGGGGTTAGGTTGATTTTTATACCGCAAGCGGGGAAACAGAGATAATCTCAATATTAGGAACCGTTTTGCCATTTTACCTACATGACATGTCGCCATTTTACTGACATCACTAAGCGTATGCCAAGGCTCGGTCGATTGACAGTGCCCTTCATGATCTGACTGTGTTCATCGATGGAAATTTGGGTGGGTTTGGTCTTGGCGGTCTTCTTGGACATACAACGTGGTAATGATGTGAAGTAACAACGTGAAATTGGAGTCCACACATGTTGGACTCTGGTCGACATGAGGGTCACCCTCTTTTAGTAAATTGGATTCAAACTATGCTAAATGGCCGGTTATCAACTAATCACTGGCAGAGGGACCGATAAGAATTGTTATCAGAAGAACTCCGTAAGGACGGATTTTATCCCCTCTATTGTGGCTTTTGATTCTCAGGTTTTTTGTAAGGAGGATGGTGAAGATCGTTGCCTGCGCGGATGACATCGTTATCATGGTGAGTGAACGTTTCCTCTAGTTCAGGAGGCGCTGAGGAAGCTGTCTGGATCGGCGAAGGCTGTCTGGATTGCATAAACCTCAGAAAAATTGAGCTGGCACTTTTCACCTGGAGGAAAAAATGGGTGTTTTCAGGGGTCCTGTAGTGGATGAGGTGGAGCTCTCTCCGGAAGCAATGTACTTTTGGCGGGATTTTTGACCAGAAACTAAGTGAGAGATGGACATCGAAACAAGGGGAATGAATACGCTCTAATCCCGTCGCAAACCGATAGAAGGAGTTGGGGGCTTAGCCCGGTAACGGTGCACAGGATGTTTACGACGGTTATTCGGCAAATTCTCACCTATGTATGTCTGGTGTGGAAGAAGGCTCTTACCAACTATGTTCGCCTCAAGATGATCGAGATGGTATATGCTACCGCGATAGTACTAATCTCCGGGGGAAGAACGAGTGCTCCAAGAGAACGTCATGGTGAATTCCATTCTTGATCTTAGACCTTTGCACCTGTATGTTGGGTGTGTGGCAACAAAGGTCGTCATAAGACTAAGAGAGTGAACCTCATGAATCATGATGATCCTCAAACTTTGGGCATTCCTCTGCTGCACTGAGGGAGGGAGATGCGAAGTGGCGCCAACTGTATGTGGAGCGACTAATTACAATATATACCAATAAAGCCCTTCCTTGTTGACAGGTTAGGCGTAATTTTCCCGAAAAGAGATCTCAGCCCTTCCCTAGACCCTCTGTATACAAGGATGGGTCTACATTGGATGGGAGATCGAAGCAAAGATCCTCATTGAATTCCTTGGAATCAGAGATTCTTTTTGTCTTCTGAGCGGGTGGAGCATATTTCAGACAGTGATCTTTGTGGTCCTGAAGGTACTGGAAACGATGTGGCGATGAAGGTTTTAGCGTCCTGCTAAGTAAGGTCGAAACGGTTTGGAAGATACAATGAGCTTTTTCGACCATGGATAATGTTGTCAGGCTCTGCAGGGTCTCGGATCACCAAGTTGTGGCGGGGAACGAAGCGGCCGACGAACTTGTCAGAAGTCGATCTCTTTTTTCTGCATATCGTGCTATGGAATCAGTGAGCCCTTCATTGTACGAGTTTCTTGGTAGGGTGTAAAACCACCGAACTTAGATTGGTAGTATGTATTTTGTTATTTAAAATTGATCTTACGACTAAGCTTTAATTGGTTGGTGATATTCATAACTGCCACCAAATCGGTAGCTGATTTTGATGACCCTTCAAGAGTAACCAAAGTAACATCGAATCTTACGCTGCAGTTTGTCGGTCATCGTTCTTTTGCCATTTACTTACGTTGCTGTTTGTCGGGCATCGTTCTTGTAACCTTTATTTAAGTATTTCCACATTATTATGCTGACATCGTTGTTGCTAGCATTATCATGTGTTATAGGGTGAGAGTACATGATTTGTTTATTAAGGTGAGGCTACGTATCTCGCGAGGTTTGAAGGTGACTTGGATTGCAGTGTGACAAAGACCCTATTGTCGAGTATTCCGCGAAACAGGTTCTCGCTTATCCTAAGGTTGAGGAAGCAGGACTGGCGGATTATTAAAACACGTCCAATGGATGCAGGGACTTCTGGAGAAACAAAGATGAGTTTCGCAAGATATAGCCATTTAAAAGCGTTACTTAAAATAAAAAGTCCTTAACAGCATACCGTTATATTTATCCTTTCAAAAACCGCCCAACCAATAATAATCAGCAGCTCGATTTTCACAAATGTCACCTTATTCTGCTGTTAAAAACTATAACTTAAAATGCTTGTATACCCATAACAAAGCGATATTTGTTATATTCATGTTTGCAACACATCAAAATATCCATTTCCGACGTATAAAGTACAGTTGAATCTCGATTCTCGGGGTCTTTATTAACAGGTTACCCCAGTTGACCGGCATGCTGTACTTTTGGACCTCTATTAATCGTGCATACCTCTATTATCCGTGCACCACACACATGTTCGATGTATAACACTGGGACTACCCTTTTTATTTAAAATTCTACCTGACAATCTGTAATTGAAATATTAAAGGTCAAGGTGTTTGTTTGAAAATTACTCCAACAATAAAAGAGAAAAGAAGAAAACGTGAAGTTCTTTCGATTTAGGAACAAATAGAACTGATAAAAGATCACTGTAAATCTCGATTGTATAAGTCCGTATAACTTAAAATGCTTGTATGCCCTTAACAAAACGATGTTTGTAATACCCACCACCAAGAATGGGCGTATATTCGTTATGTTATTCCATTTGCAACACATCGAAATATCCATTTCCGACCATAAAGTACAGTTGAACCTCGATTATCCGGGCCTCTAATAACCGGTTACCCCAGTTAACCGGCTTGTTGTGCTTTTAATTTTGGATCTCTATTAACCGCGCTTACCTCTATTATCCGTGCACCACACACATGATTGATGTATAATTCTGGGACTACCCATTTTATTTAAAAGTTAAAATTCTACCTGACAGTCTGTAATTGAAATATGGCAGGTTAAGGTGTTTGTTTAGAAACGGCTTCAACAACAAAAGAGAAAGAAGAGAATGTGAAGTTCTTTCAAGTCAGGAACAAAAAGAACTGATTAAAGATCACAGTAAATAAATACATAACTCGGTTGGTTTGTAAAAAATATGATGTAGGACCAACAAACTTCACGCAATTTAGTAAAATAGAAGAAAACTATATTAAAATGTGCCTCGAGTGATGGATGGTTTGAAAAAAGCCAAATTCTACAAAACATTGACTTCGATAGGAAACGATAAGTGCTTTTGCTTCTAGAGACGATCACAACCAGGTGTAAATATTTTGATATCTGAAAGGATACAGTAATATTTCTTCCACCGAATTCCACATGCTTAATTCAGCCTTTGAATCAAGGACCAATCCGCAGCTTCAAACAAATTAAGTTAATCATCTAAATACTTCTGGCTTTAGAAAGCAGGCATAATTTCATCAAGTCTCTGAATATCAAGAAAGTGTTGTAGATAGCTGGTGTATCTTGCGACACTGTAACACAACAAGTTAAAAGTAAATTTTGGAACAACCTACTCTCCCAATATAACGGAAAGGCGAATTATGCCGCTGCAATATTGAAATACGCCTGGATGTTCAATTAACGACCTCTCAAATTTGAAGGAGTGCAATGATGATGTCACCTCTTGTGCTATAGAATCTAATGCCATATTTGGATATTTCGAAGAATCAGACAATGACAATCAGAAGCTCAAGCAATACAATAGAATAGAATAGTGTTCTATTTGAATTTTTTAAAATAAAAGTAGTCTAGAAATTTCAGAGCCATATGCAGCCCAGGTACATACATACATAAAAATACATAAACAATAAAATTTTAAAAAATCTCTATTCACCGTGTTTTAGATTTTCCGTGCTAAGCTCATTTCCGAACGAACCGGATAGTCGAGGTTCAACTGCATTTATGTATATTAAAGTAGAGCGATTATTATGGAAGGAAAAAAATGTTAATGTTACCTTCGCTTTTCTGATTATTGTGATTGTACTGAGCAAAAAAGTCCACTAGACCATACGTATACGCTAAAAACCGAGCCTCCAAATTCTGACTTGGAGTTTTTTCTCAGACTTTTGTCACGTTTTTTTTTTAAATATTTTGGTTTATAACAGCCAAATCAATGAGATGCTCGATTCAATACTAAGAAAAAATTTTAGTCAAGACAACAGTTAAGAACTCTTCAGTACATCTCAAAATCATTGGAACGCTTTTCAGGCGGTTTTGGCTTTGTGAAAGTGCAACTTTCGCGAAAATATTGATAAATAACAATTTTTAGTTGTTCATAGTAAATTATCAATATTTTCACGAAAAACGCTTTTCAGTCAGTTTTGGCTTTGTGAAAGTGCAAATTTCGTTAAAATATTGATAAATCACAATTTCACTTGTTTATAAATATTTTCACGAAAAATGTGCACTTTCACAAGACCAAAACTGCTTGAAGAAGCGTTCAAATGCTTTTGCGTGACAAAAGTCTGAGAAAAAAAATGCAAGTCAAAATTTGTTGGCCCGATTTTCACCGTAGACGCATGGTATAGTGGACTTGCTCAGTATAATCCCAAGAAACAGAAACGCGAAGTGCCCCTTAAGTTGTTCCAATCGCCCCACCGTGATAGGACCCTTGACAACCGTGAATATTGCTGAAATATATACCGATCTACCGATTAAAGTTCTTGGGCCCATTAAAGGCGTATTTATCAACCGATTTCGCTGAAATTCGGTGCATTGAGATTATGACGAAATGTGGTTTTTATACATAACCGAGGTAGTGGGTAACCAAAGTTCGACCCGGCCTTTTTACTTGATTGAAAAACTTGAGAATGTATAAACAGGGTAATATTTCTGTATCTCCAAATGTGAGATAAGAGTGATATGCTGTTGAACAGGCTCATTCAGAGAGCATTATCGTGCAGAGAGTTTTGTGATGGCATAGTTATTACAATGTCGAAGAAATTGAACCCATGACCATCGTACCGACAATCCGAGTGCCCTAGGAACTAGGCCACCGGCCCTCTTCCTGTATCTCTTTATCCGTTTTATAATCAAATAACTTAAAATGCTTGTAGCTCCTTAACTAAAATATCAACCGACAATAGACGAGTTACACTTACATCATAAGTAGGAGATAGACTTGCAACTAGAAAGCTTCCGGAAAAATAATAGTTTTATTGTGGTAGTTTTGTAAAACAAGGTTGCCTGTGTATAATAACATTTTTTTATTGTATATTCTAATATTTTAATTTTATTCCAGCTTCTTAGACCCCAATAACCACTGCTAAAAGCTTACTTAACATCAGGCACCAAACAACTATTCTTTACATCCATCACCATCAAATAATCCATCTTCAAGCATTACCATCAACACCATGTCGCGTCATTTATGTGACTGTCTGGGAGCATGTCAGGCATTATCACGTATCATGAAAACAATGCGCCGTTGTTGGAATATAATATTTTTTATAACGTTACGAATAATGATTTGGCTCAATCAACTTGCCTTAATGGCTCCATTTATATGCACCACAAAAAGGAAGAAGATATCGCCGGAATACTCGGAGGAAATGATATCGACCAAATTGGAGTTTCGCACAAATCGTTTGGTAACTGTCATCAACTTGGTAATTTCTCTAACTCTTATGGCCGCTATACCATATCTGGTGCTGATCATACCAGACCTGTACAATATATCGCGGCAAAAGGAGATGGGGATTTTTCAGCTTATAGCTCAATTTTGTACAGCTGTCGATGCAGGATGCACCACACTAATAATGATATCTCAGATCATAAATCGCAAAAGGGTGGTCGAATTGTTAAATTTATATGCCAGGATTATTGAAATAATGCAATATTTTGAAAAGAATTTTGTCACTTTCAAAATATTCTTCACTTTGATGTTGGAGTTTGGTATGACCGTCTACAATGTATGGCTGAGTATACCATTTATCACTTCAGCCACCTCAAGGCTCAATGCGAATGGCTTTTGTGCCTATGCGGCTTTGATGTTTATGAATATCTTTACCTCTATATTTGCACTGGGCATATTCACTTTGATCTTGGTGTTACTGGCATTATCACAACAATTGGAGCGGCAATTATCACATCATCAGAATATATGGAATGATGAGAAAATTATACAGCTAATTAGAATGCAGGATGCTATACATCATCTTATGAGCAGTTTTGTTAAAACCATGCAGTTTGCCATATTTTGCTATATTTTAATGAAATTTACTACCATTCTGTGCAACATCTACACTCTGCTTGATTACTATGCGACCAATCAGAAGATGTACCCGGAGTTCCTGGTGGCCATAGCTAGTGTTGTGCTGGAGTTGTATTCTATAATTTTGATGTCTTACTTGTGTCGCCGTAGTCAGCAAAAGGTGCGAGATCTGGTGCTGATTAGAGAAGATCAATACTTTTTGAAGGTATTTTACATATGAATGTTAGTTGCAATTTCTTGTGGAAACTATTGAATTTTTTTAATCCTTTTTATTCTTTTATTTCTTTTTTTTTTATTTTGTAGCTACCAGATGAAATTGAGTTCGTTGATAATAGTGTTTTATGGCCTCAACTGCAGGAGTTCTTAATATTGGGTTTGTTCCCTTTGAACAATGAATTTGCTTTATTTTTATTGTCCTATTCTGTGAATTTTATTGTCATTATATTACAGTTTCATAGAAATAGAAGCACGAATCTATAGATGTATATTAAGAACTCTTTGAACCCGAAGGAGCTGTTAATATTCTACTGGGGACGTGTTGATCTCACTACTTTATGTCAGTCTAGAATGTTGTGGCGTCATGATTGCTGCAGAGTGCTGCGATCATCTGCCTAGGGGAACTCCCCCATGCGGTCCGTTCGGTGAAAAGTATATATAAGCTCTTCTCCACGGTCTGAATGGAAGATTAATGCTGCCAAGGTATCGCGGATTTTCCTTAAAGATTGATCTCCTGGATACCATAGTTCTTTTTAAGTGATGTGTAAGTGAATCGGGTTGGAATGGAATGGATGACGGTATGGAAGTAAAGGACAGTGAGGAGATGATGAACTGATGAGAAGTTAGAAGACTGTATCGAAATGGCCTGTGAGTTGAAGGCTGCTATACCGTGTTGAAGTCTTCGGAGCTCGTGTGAGTGTGATTGCAGAAGTTCTGATGGTTTGAATGTTTTCCACACGTTGTTGCTTCTATTCTTTGCGAAATGCAGAGTCTATACCGTATTGTGTGTATGTTTCGGTGGTATACCTGTTTTGGCTCAGTCTTGCGCTGAGTCATTTTGAGTTATTTCACCTGATTTCTGATAATTCTGAATGACGTTTTGCTACTGGATGGTGCTTGCATCATACCACTGATTAACCATTCCGGAACTGTTTGGAGTTCAACTAGAAGTAGTTGGACTACTTAGTCGGCCAAGAGTCATTAACCTGATACCATGGGTGTCAGGAGCCCCTGGAAATTCCCTTCCAGCCTGACTATGGTGAGGGCCCAGTTGGAAGAAATGTGGTGGGTATGGTTTAGACCTAAATTCGCAGGAAAGGCATTTCGATGCTTGGTGTGGTGTTGCATGTAATCAACCGGGTGCCGCGACCCATAGATCGGAAGAAGTTTTAGATAGTGCTCCGCTCCTAACCAAGGGGGAGATCACTTTCAAACAACGTGGGATCGAATTGGTACTCATGCTGGCTTTGGTCTTGTATGGGGGGGCGTAGGAAGACGCATTATATTCACCCGTGGCTAAGATTCCTGCAGGATTAAGTCAACATGACAAGTGTCTGCATAAATCACCATTAGGTGAAAAGTATATAACAGATCTTCACCGCGGTCTGATGTGGAAGATTAATGCTATTCAGGTATCGTGTTGTTTTGGAATTTTCCTCAACAATTGATCTCCTGGATACGGCAGTGCTGTATAAATGATGATAATAAGGAAATTTCTGCTTATTAGTCGGAGAATATTGGCAGACGATAGGGAAGTGTATTGATGGTTGGAAGGTGATGGACTGGTAGGTGGTGATGGATGGTTGAAGCGATGGGGAGTAGGATGGATGAGTAGTTAGTAGACTGCATCGATAAGGTCGGTGAGTTGAAGTTTGCTGTAACGTTGTAGTCTTCGGAGCAGGTGTTGTGTTTGTGAGTGTAGAAGTTCTGATGGTTTTAATGTTTTCCACACGGTGTCGCTGCTATTCTTTGCGAATTTTAGAAAGTATACGTATTGTGTGGATGTTTCGGTGGTATTCTTATTTTGGCTTAGCCTTGCTCTGAGTCATTTTGGGGTTATTGTACCTGATTTGTTGTGGTTCTGAATGACATTTTGCTACTTGATGGTGCATCATCCCACTTGTTGACCAGTCGAAACTGTTTGGAGTTCAACTAGAAGAAGTTGGATTAGAGTCTGTAATCTGGTACCACGGTGGTCAGGAGCCCTTGGATCATGGGTTCAGCCTGACTGTGGTGAGGCCCCAGTTGGGAGCAACGTGGTGGCTGTGGTTTATATCCAAAACCACAGGAAGGGCATTTTGATGTTCAGTGTGGTATTGAATATAATCAACCGGGTGCCGTGACACATAGATCGGAAGGAGCTTTAGATAGTGCTCCGCTCCTAACCAAGGGGGGATCACTTCCAAACAACGTGGGATTGAATTGGTACTCATGCTGGCTTCGGTCTTTTATGGGGGCGTTGGAAGACGCATTATATTCACTCTTGCTTACATCATCCCACAGGGTGACCAGTCAGGAACTGTTTGAGTTCAATTGAAAGTAGTTGGACCTTAATTTGGTGCCACGGTTTTCAGAAGCCACTGAAACTTCCGTTCCAGCCTGACTATGATGAGGTCCAAGTTGAGAGTAATGTGATGGCTTTGGTTTAGACCTAAAAACGCAGTAAGGTCATTTCGATGCTCGGTGTGGTGTTGCATGTAATTAGTCGGGTGCCGCGATCTATAGATCGGAAGGAGTTTTAGATGGTGTTCCACTTCTTACCAAGGGGGAGATCACGTCCAAATAGATTGGGATAGAATTGGTACCCAGCTGGCTTCGGTCATGTATGAGGGCGTTGTAAGACGCATTATATTCACCCGGGGTAAAAAGCCCTGCAGGATAAAGAGGTGCCTGCATAAAACACCACAAGGACTTGCCTAGGGCAACTTCGTTTCTCATGAACTCCAGTGGACCATACTCGGTCTAAGTCCCGAACTCCTGCCAACCGAGTTGCAATATGAGTAGAGCGCATTCAGCATCTGTTTTTCTCTATCTTTCACGTTCTTTCAACAGTGTCCAGTTTAATTTCTGGTCAAAAATAAGGCCCAGATATTTAGTCTCCGCAGAAAGCGGCAGCTCCACGACATCAAGGTCTGATCCCCTGAACTTGCCAAATCTCCTCCTTCTCCGGAAGGATCTCGCTTAGTATTGAGACATGCTGGTTTCCCTTTATATATGGCACACGATTAAGAGGTGCCGCCTTCAAACCTTAATTTGCTGGTGGAAGCCGCTTCTGCAGGGAAAAATAGCCTTGTTGTGGGAAGTGGTGCTAATGCACATCACCAGAATTGGACCCGACACACAGGCTGGAACTTTGAGCTCTGACCTGTGTGGTGGTCATATGTATTTATCACGAGAAACTCAGCTGAAAGATACCGGGCGCGTCCACAGGTTGCAGATAGTGAGATGATACGGAGTATCTGCAACTGCAGTCGCGGACAATCAACGGTATCGAGTGGAGAGCCTAAGAAAGAGGCCGGGCGGCACCGGCTATTGCTTTAATAATGAATACCTATGATTCTCGATATGACAAGAGGAGTATTTTGGGCGCCTTTAAATAATGAATGGCCATCACGTTCCGGCAACGATCGGTCCTATGGGTCTGAATGAGCTTACTCATCTTTAGGAGTTTGACGAGGATTGCTACCTCCATATGCAATGTGTCTACAACAACAACCTGAAATTGGGAAGTTAACATAATAAAGGAAATAATCCTTCCTTTATTACAAGGAACTGGCAGGAGGTACTACATATTGCCTATGTATCGGAGAATAACAGCCGAAGAATATGTGACTAGGAAGTGTTGGATGACTACAGCATCTTAGATCTTTGTTACATTAGTTTCAGCTTTGAAGAAAATTCTGCAGGATTTATCCCTCGCCTTAACAATGGAAAGGTGGATTGAAATAAGTTTCGGCACACATTCTGCACGGTTATCCCCTCCAGACCTGAGAGGAAGTGGAAACTGGATGACTCGCTTAAGTCCTGGAGCCAAAACAAGGGGCAAAAACCGCCCGCCAGAGTTGCAAAAAACTTTTCAACAGGATGAAAGCCACAAAGGTAACACAAGACTGGGGCATCTAATAGCCTGGGTTTATATTCCATATTAGGACGAGCTAAAGAATGGCCAGAGCACATCTGAACGCAATGCTGCAGCTCCGGCGAAGGAATATTGTGTCAATCTCGAGTATACCAGATCACTCAATGGTTTAACAATTAACCGGTTGATTTTGGAGGGCCGCAGGTAAAAAAACTGACAAGCAGGCAAAACTAAAAACAACTCCACAAATTTCAGAGATAATGCAGTCCCAGGATGTGCATCTAGCAACACCTAAGCTAAATGTTCGAGATATCACCCAAAGAGCAACAAATGACGTATGTTTAGATATTTGGGGCTGTGAATACTTCAAGGCCATCGTTGTTTAGATCAGAAGTCTCATTCCTCGTGTAGGTCATCACAGTTTTCCCCGCCTTTCTAAATTTTTATTCTATTGGAGATACAGGCATTTTAAGTTATAAATGAGATAAACGATACAGCTTCCTATTAAGGAGGTAGAGGCATTTTAAGTTTTAAAAGCAAATCCTAAGGAAAGATAGGATTGATTGGATGCCACTTGTTACTTGTTCTACCATTTTGCCATTTAAGAAGAGTCACATGCCAAATGCCTGTTCTGTGAGTCATTTGCAAAATTTCTTACAGAAGGCTAGCGTGATTTTCAAAAACGACTGGATGAGCTAAGCTAAATTTATTTAGAAAGCCTTGATCATGGTCCATATATGCTTATGGAAAGAAAAAAACATGTTAAGTATCCCCAATGTCAATCCTATAGTGGTAGGCATAATCAATTTTTTCCAGCCATCAACTTTAACAAAAAATCCCATAAAACGTTTACTTATGAGCCTTCACACTCATTTAAATATTAGTTTCCCTTTAAAATCCTTAACAGTTTGCATACATCTACCGCCATACAAACAAAATCCACTTAAACTTCTTCCTTTAATCTACGCCCCCCAAAAAAAAAGCATGGCTAAATCGAATTGAAGAAAAACAAATTTTCGAAAATTAACGATTAACACGGAAATGACAAATGATGTTCATGCTGCTGCCGCAGCCTTCCTCGCCGCCTTTTTGTGCCACCCCAACAGGCAAGGCGGTGATGAAATCGTGAGTCGGCTGATTAGCCGGCTTAAAGGAAGTTCAGATGATTGATAGAAATCTGATTTGATTTGTTTGTCGGCAACGACAACATTGGCAAGTGAAACAGCGATAAAAACAACAACAGCAACAACAAACAAATCGTCAAATAACATTTACGCAAAATCAAGGTAGTGATGTCAGTGCCATGGATGGAGGTATTGCAAAATAAGCCAGTAAATACCTGAGAGAGGGCAAAGGCGCTTATTTAAGCACCCTATTATATAAGGATCATGATTTTTGCAAGTAGTTTAAGGAAAATGATGATGCAGAGTATACAAAGCAAAGGTTAGGCCCAACTGTGGTAGCATAAGGACTAAAAAAATTCTGAGGATATTTTCAAAAAAAGGAACAGGATTACCTAAACTAGTACCATGTTAAAACCATCACCGCTAATATATGTAGGTGTTCAGTTTCTCGCCAAAATTCTAAGCCAGTCGATAGTTGTATTCAAAAATACTTTGTATTTCCTACTGTCCTTCAAAGTGCAACAAACAAATTCCGGGACTTACAATACCCTGTAGCGCACTTTCAATGCAGGATATCTAAATATCAAGGATAAACAAAGTGAGACCAAAAAATGCCACCATTAAACAGATTGTCAGATATTAAATGACTTTTTGCCACAAAGCACACACACACACACACGTGTATTACCTTACCAGTCTGTTCCCTGAAAAAGTCTCTTTTAGAACTTCAAAAGGGAGACAAAGTTTCAGGATGAAACAATTTTGATGATTTTTATGAATAAAGAAACGCCTTCTTTACTCCAATGGCAATAAGGAAACTACAACAGGAACAACAGGCTTATCATTACAACAACAACAGCCATAACGTCAAGGAAATGAAGGAACATTCAAATGGCAGTGATGGGCAATTGAAGCATACACAATGATGTCATTCTTTGTCTTGTTCTCAGATTAAAACGCAATTTTCATTTTTCCTTGCCACTCTTCTCAGAGGGATAAGGGCGAAGAACAACTTTAGCTTTTGAATAATTGCGATTTAAGGACAAATTGTATCCAAATCCATAATGACCATAGTTATGGAAAGTCACTCTAGCATGGACACGCATATGTGTCAATTCTGAAACAGGATAAAGCGATATGATCGCCTATGAGGGTATAAGGGTATAATGTTGCTGGAAAGTGAAAGAAGGGGGGGGGGGAGGGAGGGAAGAGTATCATCGATTAATAGTTAAAGAGAAATGTTGTGAAAGATATGCACGTGTAAGTTTTGAACAAATTCCAATTGATTGATGCCAATTGATGATGGCTTAAATTCCGGTGATAGCATATGTTTCTATCATTAAGGATGTACAAGGAATTGGCCATGGCAGTAACATATTTGAATAAACCACAGCAGTAACATGATTGAGAAACCATGGAAGCTTTTACAAATCAAACATGGAATTTCGATAAATTTTCTCTAAGCTCACATTGCAACGACATTTTTCTTCAAAAACAAAATTTCGCTAAAAATTTTTCTAAAGACAAAATTTCGATAAAATTTTCTGCAACGACAGAATATCTATAACCCCAAACAAAATATAACTAAAATTATCTCTGACCACAAAATTTCGATAAATTTTTCTCAAAAAGAAATTCGATTACATTTTCTCCAAAAAAATTGGATGAAATTTTCTGAAAAGACAAAATAGCGATATATTTTTCTCCAATTTACAGAAACAAATTTCTACAAAATGTTCTTTAAAGATACAATTTTCTCTTATGATAATATTTTAAAGAAATTGTATTGACAAACAAAATATCGGTAAATTTTACTGACAACTCAAAATTTCCTTGAAATGTTTCATAAAGAGATTTCCCAACACTTCTTTCTCAAACAAAAACTTGCGATTACATATTAAATATTTTCCACAAAATTCTAAAGACGAAATTTGTTAAACTGTTTTCTGAGTCAAAATGTCGAAGACATTTTTCCAAAAACAAAATATCGATAAATATTTCTTAAAGCAAAAAATTTCGATAATTTTTTTCCACAAGTCAAAATTTCCAAGAAATTTTCTGCAAAAGCAGAAAATAGATAAAGACAAAGAAAATATAAATAAAATTTTCTCAGACCACAAAATTTCGATAAATATTTCTCCAAAAGCAAAATTTAAGTAAATTTTTTCCCAAGACAAAATTCGATAAAAATTTTTTATCGAATTTGGGAAAATTTTTAGGAATACTCAAAATTTCAATGAAATTTGCTATAAAGACAATAGCTAACACAAAAATCCCCAATACAAAATTTTTCGATGACATTTTTTCCAGAGTCTAGGTTAGGTTAGGTTGGGTTGAAAAGAGGATGCGGATATTAATGTGCCCCTTGCCACTATGGACATCACAGTAATCGGCTTGTTGTGCGCTCTAAATACTAAAAATGTAACCTCGAACAAGAAATTTTAAGTTAGGAATTCCAAGCTACTTACAAAATCCTTAAATGTTTTCCATGCCACGCCCCTAAGATGGTTCATATCTGATATTGTGTCCCCACCTAAGAGCCGGTATCTGGTAGACGCGAAAGCCATGTAATGACATAGGAAATGCTCCAACGTCTCATCATCTTCTCCGCATGACCTCATGCCATGTGCCATTTTCTCCTTTATATTTATGTCTTGGGACCCGCAATTTATTCACCTGTTCCTTAGCATATGGTTTATCCAGTCTCTAAGGCCCCACCCGGTGCTGGTGTAAGGATTGGACAGGGTCCTGTATAGACCATTTATCGATAAAGACGATAAACAAAATATAAATAAAATATTCTAAGATCAGAAAATTACGATAAGTTTTCTCCAAAAGCAAAATTTAGGTAAATTTTTTGCAGATACAAAATTCGATCAAGTTTTCTCTTAAGGCAATATTTCAAAGAAATTTTCTTCAAAAACAAAATGTCGGTAAATTTTTCGAAGAACTCAAATTTTCGTTAAAATTTTTTGTTAAAAGAAAAATTGCTATAAAAATGTCATCGAAAAAATAAATTTTGATGTCATTTTTTCTAAAGACTAAATATCGATAAATTTTCCCCCTACACAAAATATCTACAAGATTTTCTCTAAGCACAAATTTTCGATAAATTTGACACTAAAGACCAAATTTCGCTAAAATTTTCTCTAAAGGCAAAATTTGATAACAAACAAATTTTCAAAGAAATTTTCTCCAAAGACAAAATTTTTGTGAAATTTTCTCCAAAGACAAAATACCGATAAATATTTTTTAAACACAAAATTTCGATGATTTTTTTTTAAGACAAAATTCTCAACAGTTTTCATTTAATATACAATTTGATGAAATTTTCTGTAAATTTTTCTTTAAATACAAAGTATCGATAAATTTCTATAAAAGATTTTTCTAAAGATAAAACTTGATACAAGTTTCTCTAATGGCACAGTTTCGATGAGATTTTTTCCAAGGACAAAATTTCGATAAATTTGTCTCTGAACACAAAAAAAAGTTTTTCTCTTAATATAAAATTTCTCTCCAAAGTAGAGCTGGCAAAATATCGATTTTTAATTCTCATTTTCATTTGAAATATAGGTTCGATAGTATCGATACCATCGATATTTATTATTAGAAATATTGAAAGTTGCGATATTTTGAAATATTTCAATAAATTTTTCTCAAAAGACAAAATCTTGACCGACACCATTTCGGTCGAAAAATAATATATCGATAAGTATTTTTAAGATTTGATAAAATTTTTTATAAAGACAAATTTCAATAAAACTTTCTCTGAGACCAAATATCGTTAAATATTTTTCCAAACATAAAATCGATAATTTTTTTTTTTATAAAAATAAAATTTCGATGAAATGTTTTTAAAAACAAAATTCTAAACAGTTTTTTGGAAATGTTCAATTTGATAAAATTTTCTTCAAAGGCAAATTGTCGTTTTGATTAATGTTTATCAAAAGAAAAAAATTCTATTCAATTTTTGAAAAGAGCAAAATTGTATAAAATTTTCTCCAAAAACGAAATTTCGATGACATTTAGTTCAAGAATAAAATTTCGATTTTTCTTTCAACACAAAATTTCGATGAATTTTTCTACCAACACAAAATTTCGAAAAAATTTTCTTCCAACACAAAATTTCGATAAAAATTTTCCCCAAGAACTAATTATGGATAAATTCTTAGCAAAAGACAATATATCGATGAAAGTTTTTCGAAGACACAATTCGATATAATTTTTCTAAAGAAAAAATTAAGATGACATTCTCTTAAAGAGGAAAATATTGCTTTATTTTTTATAAGAGCATGTAAAGGCAAAATTCTATAAGATTTATTTTACAAAATTTGTATATATTTCTCTTCAAAGACCAAATTTCGATCAAATTTTCGCTAAAGACAAATTTAGATACAATTTTTTCCAAAGACAAATAATCGATTAATATTTCTCCGAACAAAAAATTTCGATAGTTTTTTCTCAAACGAATTTAATCAAATTTAAATTCGATCAAATTTATTCTAAAGACAAAACACGATACAATTTCACCAAAAACTTAATATTGTAATATATTAATCCAAAACCAAAATTTCGATAATTTTTTCTCAAAAACAAAATTTCAATAAAATTTTTTAGAAAAAAACCAAAATTTCGATAATTTTTTCTCAAAAACAAAATTTCAATAAAATTTTTTATAAAGACAAAGTTTTAAATAATTTTCTTTATATATACAATTTGATGACATTTTCTTCAAAGACAAATTATCAATACATTTTTCTTCAATACAAAGTTTCGATGATTAAGTACCAAGAGAGAAAATTTCTACTTAACTTTTTGTAAAGACAAAATTAGTTACAATGCTCTCTAAGGATTCACTTTCGTTACATTTTCTTCAAAGACGATTAATATTTCCCCAAAGAAAACATTTTTAAATACATTTTTTTATAAAATTTTCTCAAATTCTATGAAATTTTTTTAAAACAAAATTCGATCAAATTTCTTCTTAAGACAAAACACAAAATTTTCTCTAAAGACAAAGAAGAAAATATGCCTATTACTCCAAAAACAAAATTTAGAATATTTTTCTCAAAAGACAAATTTTCGATGAATATTTTTCTACAAAAACACTTTTCTTGAATATGGTGCAATTTTCTTCAAACACAAATTATCGATATATTTTTCTTCAATACAAAGTTTCGATAAATTTGGGTCAAGAGACAAAATTCTATAAAATTATTCCTAAATACAAAATTGGATATAATTTCTCTGAAGACCAAATTTTGTTACACTTTCTTCAAAGAAAAAAATCGATAACATTTTTTTTAACAATATATGGACGAACTTTTCTCCAAACATAAATTTCGATAAATATTCTTTAAAGAAATAAATTATATAATTTTCTCTAAAGACACAGTTTTGATGAAAATTTCTCCGTAAAGAAAATTATCTTCAAAGAAAAATCTCCGACCATTGAGCTCGCTCGAAAGAGAAACAAACAAAAATTGTAAAATTTAATAATATTGGCACTACCAGGTAAAAAAATCGACAGAGCCCGGCCGGGATTCGAACACGGAGCAACAGCGAGAGCCGTTCGAAGCCATCAATACAACTTCCAACAGATGTACAGAATCATGTGCACCATGGAAGTAGTTTAATTGTCGTAGACGAAAAATCTGTCATTACACAAAAACACATGCACTGGGAAAAGTACAGCTAATAGACAGGGTTTTCGAGCGTGTTTATTGCGATATTTGCATCATAGAGGCGTTTTCGCATTAAATACTTCAAGAGCTATCACACCTAATATGGTTGAAAAGTCTTCTAACCATAGACGAAACGCGTCCCATAGTGGTTGGTTTGTGTTGCTTCTCTGGCTTTCCTTTTACATTTGCAAAGAATAATCTCCGATCATTGAACTCGTCTCGAAAGAGGAACAAACGAAAAAATAGATATATATTTGTCCAAGTGTATTGATTAATTTCTCTTCAAAATTCGCTGAAATTTTCTCTAATGATAAAAATCGATAAAATTTTCTCTTAGACAAAAATTTCTCCAGGAACCAAATTTTTATGAATTCTCCCCAAATTTCGATGAATTTTTTTTTTTAATTTAAAATCGATGAAATATGGTCCAAAGACAAAACATCGATGAAATTTTGTCCAAAGACAAAATATCGATACATATTTCTTAAAATTCAAATATTGGTGGGCGACGTGTAAATCATATGGCTTTGATTATTCCATTACATAAAATTTTTCGATCTTTGAACACATCGCGAAAGAGAAGTTAACACATATTAGGCAAATTATCTTCGTCCTAACAACTAAACAATTAACAAAATTTCGATAATTTTTTCTCAAAAGCGAAAATTTCGATTAAATTTTCTCTTAAAACAAAATTTGATCGAATTTTCTTAAGAAAAAATTTCAATGAAATTTTCTTCAAAGGCAATATCGATGAATATGTCTGCAAACACAAAATTTCGATTATATTTTCTCGAATAACTTTTAACTTTTTAAAACACAAAATTTTAACTGCACAATTCCGCGAAAATGTACTACAAAACCAAAATATCGATAATTTTTTTCAAAATACAAAGGCAAATGTCGAAGCAATTTTTTCCTATTATAATTAATATGATGACAATTTTCTTTAAATAAACAATAATTTTATTAGAGCAAGAGTAAATTTTGACGAAATTTTCCCAAGATACAAAATATTGATACACTTTTCTCCAAGCACAAAATTTCGATTAAACCGATGAATTTTTTTCTAAAAACTAAATTTGAATGACATTTTTTCTGAAAACAAAATTTTAATGAAATTTTCTCCAAAGACAAAATTTATCTCTTATTACAAACTTCGATGAAATTTTCTCCAAAGACAAAATATCGATACATTTTTATCCACGTAGAAAATTTTGATAAATTAATCTCTAAAAACCAAATTACGATAAAATTTTCTCTGAAGATAAAATAGGATAAAACAATCAAACAAAAATTGATAAATTTTGCAGCAAACACAAAATTTCGAAAATTTTTATGATAAAGATCAAATATCGATAAAATTGACATACTATATAATGTGGGAAATCGGTGTTTTGTACCTGTTTTGCCCAAAAAGCAATTGCGGATTTTTCATATAGTCGGCGTTGACAAATTTTTTCACAGCTTGTGACTCTGTAATTGCATTCTTTCTTCTGTCAGTTATCAGCTGTTACTTTTAGCTTGCTTTAGAAAAAAAGTGAAAAAAAAGTATATTTGATAAAAGTTCATTCTAAGTTTTATTAAAAATGCATTTACTTTCTTTTAAAAAATCCGCAATTACTTTTTGGGCAACTTAATAGATGGCGCTGTCAACATCATCTAAACGCATATCAGCATACTCAGTGGTAGTAAGACTCATATGGGTGGGACCTAGCCTCATTTCGGTTATAAACAACAGCGCCACTGAACACGGTCATCTCGTCTTGAACCAACCTTATCCTTTGGATAAGGTGCAGCCAATGCACCATTCATTGTCCATAGGGTCGGGGAATGAGTATCCAGAAGTAGTTCCAGAGCATTATTGCATTAATTGCTCTCGTTTTTGAACTACCAAGTCGATTGTTTCATCATAAACCGGTATCATGTGCCTAGGTAAAATCTTTTCCAGCATAAAATGAATACCTAAGATAACTGTAATCTTTATAAAAATCCCGATTTATGATTAACAGTTCAGAGATATTCCTATTATTCCGCTTAGCATGACTCTATTTAAACTTTGTTTTCAAAGCAATACTTTTGCCTCATTCACTTGCCATTTCTGCCCTTTTATTCAAATTGGCCGACAAATAGCCCACACAAAAAGGGTTATAAAAATCATTTGCACAATGGCAGCAAGCCACTGGAACAAATAACTCTACATAATACATACATAGCAACAAATAATTGTTAACATTCACATAAATCATACATGACAACAATCATATTTCATACATACTTACATACCATAAACACAAAGCTGCAACTTTGTTATGCTGCCATCATAAGGAAATTGCGGAAACCGGATATGGGAACGGATGCTTTTACAAACATATCAGAGCACAGAAATCAAAATTGGTTGCCATTTGAAAAGTGGGCAAAACGACAAACGAAGAGAAACATAAAGGAGCATAACAACCACACACACACACACCAATACACATAGACGCATAGCCATGTCTAACAAAAAGCCCATGAAAAATCATTCAAGAGATACTCAAAGAGGAAAAATGAAAGGAAAATGTGATTGACAAAACCAAAACAAAACGCATGCCACAGCAGCCATGGCGAGAAGGGTGTGCATGAGTGCAGCACGAGTAACCAAATGAAAAAAAAAAAAAACAACCAAAGAAACAACAAACTTAAGTGGGAACAGTTTTTGTGTGTTTTGTTTATGCTGTGCTCCCCGCTGCTGCATAGGAAAAGCAACAATTTGTAATGGGAACAGTTTGAAAATTTGAAGAGAGCCAAGTTAATCATATATGGGAGAGCTCTACGAAGCAAATGAGAGTTGAGAGGAGTAACGGCTACAATTTTTAGGCAAAGTAACGAGTGATGCGGAGCTCTAGGGTTACCCTTGCATTAACTCTGAAGAGAAAAATTTTACTTCCAAAGATTTTCTTAACAATTTATGCTTGCAACTCGGTTAATATAAGTTTATTAAACTTATATTAACCGAGAAGAACTATGATTACTTCTTATTGTTTCAAACTCAATAATTCCAGGTTTATTAATTTAAAAATGTTTGTAACGCCTAAAGTTAATTAATTAAGTAATTAATTAAAAATTTCATTCCGAAAGCAGAATAGAATACCAACCCTAATAGAGAGTGTATAATCAAGTAACGGGTTATTGCAAATTTGAAATTCTTATAGCTCCAAACATATCTTTTTTAGGGGAGAAAGAAAAGAATCAGCAATCTCCCAAAAATTTAAAAAAAAATCATTTCGAATGGATCAAAACTCAATAAGTTCAGTAAAAATGCAACAAAATTTAGATTATTTGTTTTAACTTAAAATGCTTATAACTCCTGATATATGCATCTAATCGAAAAATGGGAATTATACGTGTTCGAAGTTGGCTTTTATTGACAATTGGTCAAAGGTCAAGAAAAGTCGATCAAACAAATTGAATTTTTTGTTCCAAACACTAGATGTGGTTATCAAACTTAAAGCCTTGAAACCCCCATACCTAATATGACTGATGAGTAATTCTAAACCCAACAATTATGGAACGCGATTCGTAGCTTTCCTTTTCCATTTGCAAAGAAAAACAAACAAAAGTAGTAAAATTTAATGATCTTCATTCTAACAGGCAAATTTGAAAATGAAAAAAAATTTCGGCAGAGGCCGGCCGATATTCGAATCTGAGAAAACGTAGCAGCAGCGAGAGCTATTGCCGTTGTCTCTAGCGTTCGAAGCCATCAATACAACTTCCAATAGATGCACAGAATCATATGCATACCATAGGAGTAGTGTACTTGTTGAAGACAAAAACTCTGCCATTACACAAAAACATATGCATTGGGAAAAGTACAGCTAAAAGACAGGGTTGTCGAGCGTGGTTAATGTGGTATTTATATCGTTTTCGCAATAAATTTTGTATAAATACAATATATATACGGTCCTTCAAGCTTCACACTTAAATATGGTTGATGTGTAATTCTAAACCAAATTACGAAACGCGTCCCATACTGCTTGGTGTGTGTAGCGACATACATATGGCTTTCCTTATCCATTGGAAAGAAAAATCTTCGAACATTGAGCTTGTCTCGAAAGAGAAACTTACAAAAGAAATTAATATACCCCTTATCTTACGGTGTTGGATATAAAAAATTACATTTACATTTGATTTCCATACGTCCATTATATTATAAATTGTTTGCGAATGCTATGTTGAAGAGGAGTACTCTAAATTTGAACATTTCTGCGTAATTGTAGTTGAAAATGTATTTCATTTCACCTATGGATTTTTCTACACTCAAGTACCTCTTTTTTAAAACCCACATTACAATGGCCAGTAAAAGTTCTTCTTGGGGTGTGGTGGACCCCCAAAGACTTGGTCCCAATAGTTAAAGTCAATTTCGTGCCCTACTCCCAAAGACTTGTCATTTAAGATCAGTAAATACGTCAGATTTTCGGGTTTTTTTGGGTGTGGGGTGACCCACGATACACTTAGTACCACACTTGGATATCAAATTTGTTTTCTACCCTCAATTTGTAGTGATTGGTCTGTAAATCCGCTTGAGGGGTTTTGGGGGTGGACGGCCCTCCTAGGCATCCCACACCAGAATTTAATAGCAAATTTTTATTTTAAGGTTACTGTTAGTGTACAAGCAAAAATTCGCTTAAATCGCCCTACCAATCTCCAAGATCAGGTGTTTTTGAAAATAAGGGTAAGGAGAGGGTTTCCCCCTTTACATATCAAAAAAATTACGTACCCTTTTTGTACAGCGGGTCGATAATGCACCATCTGTGAAAATTTAAAGAAAATCGTTTAAGCCGTTTTGAGCCCATATGGAACACACAAACAAACAAAAATTCATTTTTACATATATAAATAGCTGAACCCGGCCCGCATCGCAGCGCCTTCTTTCCATCACGCGAAAAATACGTTTCTTATTCTAAGTTTAAAATTTTTAAAACATTCTAACTAATAAGATTTTTCTCCAAAATTATTTTTTCTATAGAAATTGTTTGTATTTATGTCTATTTTTTTCTGTGACAAAGAGTGGCACTTAAACTACCTGAAACGCCGTTATGGGTGGGAATGTTGAAAAATAATACCGCAAACAACCGCAACGAAATTCCTTTCTTTTATTTTTCTCTATTCCAAGGGCCGATAGGTTGTCATAACAAAGATGATTAATTTTGACCTCCCTGCCCTCTCTCCGTTCATGTTGGCTTCTCAAAATTAGCGTAATTTACTGGCTGTTTTCAATTGGATTAACTAAATTAAACATTACAGCCAGCCAGTAGATAGCGCTAGTTTAAATTTTACTCGCTTGGAGTGGATCATCATGTGGTGGATGTCTATAAATAACTTTATGACTACCTATTAAATAGTCATCATTTAGTCTTTTTTTAAACCAAATCAAATTGCCATATTAAACTATTTTCTGTGGTAAATAACTAATTTTCCAGTCTATATATTTAATGATGTGGCGATAGTTCTTACTATTGATCCATGAAAAGCTTTTGAAGAAAGAATTGTTGCCCAAAAGCACTTCGTTTGGTCTTGCCTATCGATGAGCTAAAAATGGTTGCAACGCTAACGGTAAGGTTTGCAACTTCTCCTATCACGCTGAAAGTCATAATTTTGGGGGTATGGCGGCCTACATTTATTTGTGTTTCCACACATTAATTAAATCACACAGTGTCCAGTTAGTTCATTATGATTGATCGACTGTTTTGGGGTTGGTGGTCCGCTAGATATATGAGCAGAATAAAGATATCAGATTCGCAGTCTACAACGGTATACCTTTCATTTGAACCCCATATTGTCATGATTGGTGTATACCGCCGCTTGGTGGAGGGCGTCTATATGGGGCTTGTATGCCATACCGCATCTGCCGCTTGAGCACAAATTTGAATGACGCACTCTACACATTGTTTTAATGGTTCAAATTACCTATTGAAAGCGATTTTAGAAGGTAAAGCACCACCTAGATTTTTGGACACAAAGTTTAATGTCATATTCGTAATCTGCTCTCAAATGCCTTTCATTTGAGTTTCAAGCTATAATCGAGTAATATTCCTCTTTTGGGGGCTTATCGGGGATGGAGCGACCAACAATTAATTGGACCTCATTTTTTATGTCATATTCGTTGTCTACTCCTAAATACCTTTCATTTGATATGTACGTCCAATATGTCTGTTTGGAGCAGTATTTGGGTTTGGACAAACCCTTGGATACTTGAACCCAAGTTTTAATATTCTACTCTCCAATATCCTTCATTTGATACCCATATTGTCCCTATCGGTCCACTTTTGATTGTTGTTGGCATTTTTGGGGTAAAGGGCGAGGGTCCGCCCCTTCCAATATCCATAAATTTTATAGCCTATACCTTATTCTTGACCATATTGGTAATCTACTCCCGAATACTTTTCATTCGAGCCCCATATTGTCATTATCGTCTAATAAACCTATTTACCCTACTCTTAAATACCTTTCATTTAAGTTCCATAATGTCTCGATCGGTCCACTTTTATTTTTGGATGGTACTTTTGTGGTAAGTGGAAGGGTCCGCCCCCCTTGCGATATCAAAAAATTATATAGCCTAATGCTCCTTCCGGACCACTCCCCACAATCTGTGCAAATTTCAAAAAAATCAGTTTAGCCGTTTTTGAAATCTTTACCACAAATTCTAAAATTAAGCACAAAATCTTTAAGTTTGAGTTAACACATTTTGTTTGAGTGTAAAAAAACTGGATGGCAACCCTGCAGATAACGCACAACACTACTCGTTGCAAATGAAGACCACAAGTTGCTGCCACACACGACACAACACAGCTGCTCTTAGCAGGCTGGCTGGAAAATTCACCTCTCTGCCCAATGCTCACACCCAAGCACACACACCGCCGCTGCTGCTGCTGTGTGTGCTCAACTCCAGAGGAATGATGAAAATGGAAGGCCAATCAGTCTTTACGTGAACGTTGAAGGAATCAAACCTTTGGGCGCGCTCGGTTATTTTAAAACAAAACAAAACAACAATAAGAACGTACGAAAGTGCAGAACAAACGAACCATAGTCGATTTTGTTGTATGTAAACATTTACGCACAACATTTAGTTTCATTCCGCTACGTGCACTCTTGCTCTTGGTGTGTGTCGAACAAACAACCCAATACCCCACCCACAATAAAAAGCATAGCAGCCAGAAGCAGCAGCAGCAGCAAGTGTTGGGGCTTAACACAGCAGCTCAAGGAAACAAGTGTGACAACGGTGAAGAAGAATTTGAAATTCACCACTGAGTGTGTGAAACAAGTCACAATTGCGTGTGTGGGATAGATGACGGACGGGTTCTAGAGTTTCCGTTTCAGTTGCATGGTGACTTGCACAAACAACGGGTGTGTTAGTCTTATCTGCGGAATTTTTTTTTCTCTCAAACGAAAACGCCACGAACGTTCGATTAGCAAACAACAACACAAAAAAAGCTAAATAACGGTAACCATTGAAATAAAAGCAAAGGCTTCCACAAAAGAATATAAAGCTAAAGTGAAGGAAAATTTAATGCAATTAAAAACCAACAAATAAGAAAATTAAAAAATTATCTTCTAAAAAGAGATTTTTCGCGTGTGAATGTTATAAAACGGCAAGAGTTATAAAACCTCAAAGAAATTTTATTGCAAAGCAAAATTGATTTGATAATCGAAATAGAAAATAAAGGAGTGTTTACAAGTGAAATCTAAAAGCCTAACAAGAAAAATGTCAAAAATTGCTATTGTGCTAATTTTGTGAAAAAAGCTACTGCAAAGAAAAAAGTGTTTTGAAAAAATGTGAATTTTAGTGAATTTCGTGAGTGAAAAAGGAAATTAAAGAATTTACCTATCCATTCATTTTCCAAACAAAGTTAATAAGCCTCCCCTCCGCTAAACAACCAACCACTCCAAAGTGAGGGAAAACGAAAACAAAGTTATTTATGGATAATTAATTGAATTTCCCTTCAAGTTGCAAAAAAGGTAATTAAAGATTGAAAATGAATGCAAACAGGAATTTGAAATATGTGAGCCAATTTCCTCGCCTTATCTTGGCAATTGAATTTCCCTCTTGCGCTCCCGCCAAGGGGCAGGAGTTGTAAACACCTCTTGTTATTTAGGAATTTTAAACCTGAGAGTATAACAAAAACAAAACAAAGCAAAGGCGCAGAGAAGATGAATTTAAATTGTGTGTGTTGGAGTGCTGGCGCTGCCATGGTTTTTGTTTCCCTTCCTTTTGTTGTTGTTTTTTTTTTCTTGTTTGTTACCCAGAGATGTTTTGCGAGTTTGAATTGTGTAATAATGAAGGCAGCAGCAGCAGCAGCAACAGCGACAGCAACAACAAACACAATAACTTGAAAAAAGGCCAAAGAATAAATGTTGTTGTTTTTTGGTCAATGTTTAGAGTTTGTTTTTTTGCTAGGCAGCTAACCTTTGTCGCTCTTTCTCTCACTCTCTCCCTCTCACCCCTCTGCCTGTTTAAAGTCCTCATAATGCAGAATAAGAGTGCGTTGTATGTGTGTAATGGAACAACAAAACAAACCAACATCTATACCAGTAAAACAAACCAAAAACATGTAGGGTGGATTACAAACATCAACACCGGGCCCTGCCATGCCGCAACAACAATGATAAAAACCAAACCCAAATCAAACTCGTATGAGAAAAGTATTGGGCAAAAAAATACAACAACAACAACAATGAGGACTAGGAAGTATTTTTGCAAGAAAATACCGCAATTCCTTGCTATGGTTTTTAAAAACCATCCAAAGTGAGAGCACTAGCAAAAGAGGAGAGAGTAAAAATAACAAAAAAAAAAAAAAAACACCTAAAGTCCCCTCCAAAAAACAAAAGTTGTGTTTGTTGTCAAATAAATGCTTTGTTGTTTTTTTTTGTTGGGTTGTAAAACAATTGAATGAACATCTCCTTGGCCACGGCTGAATGTCGGAAAAAAGTCCTTTAAATTCTTGACACGCAAAAGCCAGAATGATTAAGAACTTTTACATGTTTTTATTTTCAACTTTTTTCCCCTCTCTCCGCCATTCTTGTGCGGCTGCTGCTGATGCTTTTGTCTTTTCCATCGAAAAGTTTGCTCCGGCTGATATGATCTTAGAATGCTGGGATGCAAAATAATGAATGCTATCTATCAAAGCGTTATCTCTAGTGCAGGATTTTTGCAAGTTTTAAAGTGATAAGAGGAAATATGCTTTTGTTTTGCTCATGATGAGTAAAAATGAAAGTGATTGGGAAATTATGGCGAAATTGTGTGAAGAGATAGGTGTATTGTTTTTCGGTTTAAAGAATACTTAGTGACATTTCCCGAACGTTCTAAACTCTTCTAGGACTAAATATTAGAAGCGGACGTTTATTGGGATGTGTATTACACACGTCTCAAGGAATACAAAAAGGTTACCAGAGCGGCAAAACGTGCCTCCTGGAAGCTTTTCTGCGAACAGGTCGATGCGTTAATGACTCCGCTAAGATAAAAAAGTTTCTCTCAAAAACCCATATCCAAACTGAAACTTAAGTAGACGATATGGGAGTGAGAGCAAGGATAGAAATGAAGGACATATTGAGGCTTTTGACGAAAACCCATTTTCCATAGGATACGACGGGACTCACGGAGACACGGAATCTTGGAATAATTAAGTAGATCGAAGGTTTATAATTACGAAATTTATGGTGAAGGAATCCTTGAGGGGACTCACATCATTTAAGTCTCCTGGACCTCATGGAATATTTCCGATGTTACTACAGGAAGACGCAGATTATCTGGCGTAAAATTTGGCTAAATTTGTTTGGGAGCGTGCCTGGGACTCTCAAAGCCTGGCAGGAGGCAAGTGTGGTTTTTATACCCAAGCCCGGCAAGGCAAGTTATGCGACACCAAAGGCCTACAGACCCATAAGCCTTTGTCCCTTCTACTCAAAACCATGGAACGTATTTTGGACACCATAAAAATGAGTAGGACATCCAGCGAACTGCTTGAATACAAACGGCAGCCTTTGTCAAGAGAAGGTCGGTAGACACTGCCCTGCACGAGGTTGTGCATAAAATAGAAAAATTCTTCGTTGCCAGCCAAAAAGTACACCTTGGCGGTATGCATTGACATTGACCGACACACTAATCCAATCCTCAGACCAGTACTGCCCTCTCTATGTCAATGCATACCGCCAGCCAAAACGTACCACCTGGCGGTATGCATTGACATCGAGGGGACTTTTAACAATGTGCAGACCGACACACTGATCGAATCCTTAGACCAAATGGATCCGGTCCTTAGAGACTGGGTAAACCATATGCTAAGACACAGGTGGATAAATTGTATAAGGGAGAAAGTGGCACAGAGCACGCCACAAGGGGGCATTTTATGGCCATAGGAGTGGGTGACCATCATTAAAGACCTATTATGGATGCTGACTGAGGAGCGATTCGAGCCCGATGTGGTAATACTTCTAAGGGGTAAAAATCCGAACCAGCTATGCAGAAGAGCCGAAAGTTTCTTGCATATGGCATATGACGGGGCTAGGTCCAGAAGTCTCAATGTTAACCCAGAGAAGACTGAAATATGCCTGTTCATGAGTAAGATGAAGGTGGACCAATTTAACGCACCACGTTTCCTCAATAAGACGATTTCGATAACTGACAAGGTCAAATAGTTAAGTGTGATCTTGGATAGGAAACTGAATTGGAAGTGTCACATTCAGGAGCGTACTGAGAAGGCTCACAGGTGTTGGGCACTATGTAGACGGCTCGGAATGGGACCCGAATCCGAGGATAGTCCATTGGCTCTACAGGAGCGTGATTAGATCAATACTTACTTAGTAGTTGGGTGGTCTGCTTTGGAGAAAAAGTACAACATACAACAGATTCAGATAACATGTTATCTTGGCATAGGCGGAGCGATGAGGACCACGCCCACTAGGGCACTGGAGACTATTCTAGATAATAGACCCATTGATATACACATTAAGTGTAAGGCAGCCGAGGATAGTCCACTGGCTCTACAGGAGCGTGATAAGACCAATACTTACTTCGCCTCAGTAGTTTGGTGGACTGCTATGGAGAAAAAGCGCAACATAAGGACCATACAACAGGTTCAGGGAACATGTTGTCTTGGTGCGGATCGGAGGCGGATCAATGAGAACCACGCCCACTAGGGCAATGGATACTATTCCAGATATCCGACCCATTGACATACAGATTAAGTATGAGGCAGCCACTGCGGCTATGAGACTTAAGGCGATTGGATAATGGATTGAGGATGGGAGCAGCTCATACCATCGCGGTATAATTGAGGCGTCGATAGGAAACCTGGAAGAAAGGGAAGAGGTTTCCGATCGGATACCTGAGATGAAGCTGAAGTCAAGCGCGAAACACTGGTCCATAAAAGTTACATTTATTATCCCATTTTGCAGAAATTGGGTACAGTGAGTTGTGTTAGGCACTTCGACATATTTTTTTCAATTTAGTCCAGATCGATCCAGATTTGGATATAGCTGCCATATAGACCGATCTCTCGATTTTAGGTCTTGGGCCCATAAAAGGCGCATTTATTGACCGATTTTGCCAAAATTTTCGACAATGAGCTGTGTTAGGCACTTCGACATCTTTTTTCAATTTGGCCTAGATCGGTCCAGATTTGGATATAGCTGCCATATAGACCGATCACTCTATTTTAGGTTTTGGACCCATAAAAGGGTTTTTGGGCCCATAAATGGCTCATTTATTGTCCGATTTCGCCGAAAATTGGGACAGTGAGTTGTGTTAGGCCCTTCAACATTCCTCTTTAATTTGGCTCAATTCGGTTTAGGTGTCTATATAGCTGCCTTATAGACCGATCTATCGATTTAAGGTTTTGGGCCAATAAAAAGAGCATTTATTTGAATTCGCCAAAATTTGAGAAAGTCAGTAGCGTTTGGCTTTTCGAAAACTTTCTGCAATTTGGCCCAGATCGGTCCAGATTTGGATATAGCTGCCATATAGACCGATCTCTCGATTTAAAGTCTTGGCCGCATAAAAAAAGCATTTATAATCCGATTTCGCTGAAATTGGACCCGGCGACATATTTTAGGCTTTTCGACATCCGTGTCGAATATGCTTCAGATCCGTCTATATTTGGCTATGGCTACCAGAAAGACCAATATTTTGTTTTACAAAATAGGCACAACGATTTGTCTTGGACCCCTCGACATTCGTACCGAGTATGGTTAAGATCGGTCTATATTTCGATATAACTACCATATAGACCGAGCTCTCAATTTAAGGTTTTGGGACCATAAAAGTCGCATTCATCGACCGACTTCGCTAAAATCTGGAACAGCGAGGGGATATCCAAAGTTGTGCCCGGCCGAACTTTATGCCTTTTTTACTTGTTTTTTTTTTTTTTATAAAATTCATATTTTCAAGTCATTGTATACAACAAAAATGATGAAAATTTTCAAACTTTCGAATGGAAATGTCAGATCGCACCTTACACTTACAATAGTTTTGCCTAGCCCAGAATCTTATAATAGCAGCCCTCGTAATATATAGGGTATTCCAACATAAGGTGTTATTTTGAATCAGCCGGTATGGTCCTTAAAGCGTTGTCGTGGTGATCATTTGGTTTATACCTACCTCTATATTATCCGATCCCATCATTTATCTCAAAAATGGAATTTTTCTTTGAATACCAAAATAACACCTCTTATTGAAAATGCCATTTTACATGACACCGTCAATTCTTAAAGGTCTTCATCGTCTAGTAATGATTTAATACTAAATGGTGCTAAAAATCGTTGTGAATATATTAACACCAGCATGTACGCTGTCAACAACTTAGGCTGATTCTAATAGCAATATCATTGATTAACTTTTACTGATAAGTGTACCCATTTATTTATCTGTTTCTTGGAATACAACAATTATGGCTGACAAACCAAATGTCATGGTCAACAAACATCTATTTTGTCCGTTGTATTATGTATGCTTCAAATATTTGCAAAATTAGTTTAGCCCTACTCTGCCTATGGCATACGTTTGCAAATACCATGTGCCAACATTGAAAAATGCCCAGTGTCCAAAAATATTTTCATATCACTACGTAGCAGTATGCACATGAAACGACTAGCCTCAATTCGTGCCTCAGGTATGAAATTGTAATCCAAAGCCAATATGAATAGCATTGTTGAAATTGTGTAAATACCTTTTGTGGTTTATGGTCTCATTATTTTAGAACGAAATAAGGATTAGCCTATGGGCCACGCAGCAGGTATTAGACCTATGGTTAAGATAGAAATGAAAACTGAAAAGGGTTTTCTTGGCATTAGCCATTGGCGCTGAAGTGCAATGGCACCTGCCACACACCTTATGGCATAAAGGTAGCTCTCTCTTACCTTCTTTATTGTTGTTTAATTCTTGTTGATAAACCAAAGTCATTTCACACTGGATTTTAGTGCATTTTTTTTCATGGCTTTAACCGAATTTTACTCCTAGCTGAAAATCACTTCCTTGAATTACTTGGTTTAGTGTGCCAGTTTAAGGATATCCCTTGAAAGCAACACTACTACCCTCAAAAAGCTTAAGTTTTATCTTGATTTTAGCGCATTTAGCAATTGTTCGCATTTAATTGCTTTCATTTTGCAGCAGTTGCTCCCACTTTGCTTTGGTTTGGTGTCGTTGTTGGTTTGGTATGCTAGTAGTAGTAGGGCAGAGAGTTGCCAGAGGTATATAACCAAGTTTTAAAAATAAATGACATTGGTCCTTAAAATTTAAAACTTTGTTGTATTTTTAGAACGGAGGTATATTCATTTCGTCATTCCGTTTGAAACATCGAAATATCCATTTCCGTCTGTAAAGTTAGATATTCTTGATCGTCTGTCCGTTCAAATCACGTCTGTCCGTTCAAATCACGCTACATTTTCTTAAAAATAGTGATTTTGAGCTGATACTTAGCACAGATTTTTTTTGTCCATGGGCAGGGTAAGTTCGAAGACTATTTTATTTTATATTATTTTATTTTATTATATTTTATTTTATTTTTTTTATTTTATTATATTTTATTTCATATCATTTCATTTCATTCTATTTTTTTTTTTATTTTATTATATTTTATTTCATATCATTTCATTTCATTCTATTTCATTTCATTCTATTTCATTTCATTTCATTTTATTTTATTTTATTTTATTTTATTTTATTTTATTTTATTTTATTTTATTTTATTTTATTTTATTTTATTTTATTTTATTTTATTTTATTTTATTTTATTTTATTTTATTTTATTTTTTATTTTATTTTATTTTATTTTATTTTATTTTATTTTATTTTATTTTATTTTATTTTATTTTATTTTATTTTATTTTAATTTATTTTATTTTATTTTAATTTATTTTATTTTATTTTATTTTATTTTATTTTATTTTGTTTAATTTTATTTTACTTTATTTTATTTCATATTATTTTATTTTATATTATATTATATTATTTTATTTCATTTCATTTCATTTTATTTTAATTTAATTTAATTTAATTTATTTTATTTTATTTTATTTTATTTTATTTTATTTTATTTTATTTTATTTTATTTTATTTTATTTTATTTTATTTTATTTTATTTTGTTTTATTTCATTTTAATTTATTTTATTTTATTTTTTTATTTTATTTTATTGTATTTTATTTTATTTTAATTTATTTTATTTTATTTTATTTTATTTTATTTTATTTTATTTTATTTTATTTTAATTTATTTTATTTTATTTTATTTTATTTTATTTTATTTTATTTTATTTTATTTTATTTTATTTTATTTTATTTTATTTTATTTTATTTTATTTTTATTATATTTTAATTTATTTTATTTTTATATATATTTTATTTTAACTAATTTAAATTTATTTTTTATTTTATTTGGTTTTCATGGTAACTCTGGCCATCTTTCTGCCTTCGTTCCTGCACACGCTACACTATAAATGCTTGCATGGGTGTGCAGGGTTATACCTACATATATGTGTATGTATGTATTTTCATTTCATTTCATCGTCGTTGGCATTTGTCTACATTTCTCCATCTAACTCCAGCTGTGATTTAATTGTCCTCTGTAGAACACTTACCAAACAAGAAATCCTATATAACAGTCGAGTCATACCAAAAACGTCCCAGGCGGTGACGTCGGCAGGCGTTAACAGCCTGGCTGGTGGAAACTTTATAAAATGAATAGATTCAACATTCAACATTGCTGTGAGCGTAATAATAATTGTCAGATTGTTTAAGAATTTCGTTAAGGCTTTCCTCGTTTTAATGGCACAATGCTATCTTTCCTCAACTCTTTGTCTCCACTCGCTATGCTGACTGTTTCTATTCGTTTGGCGGAAAACAGTTGGTAATGCAGTTGAAATTGCATTGGCAGAAATGTTTCTATACTCCATTTCCCGAATAAAAAAAAACGTAGACACCACATGCAATAAAAATCACTGGTAAAAAAAGAACCTTTTTTGACACAGATTGTCTTTGTTGTCATTTATTACATTCATTCATTTATTTCAGCCAGGATTGTCATGTCAAATGTGCTGGGTTATGGGAGAAATGTTGGTCACAGCCATAATGGGGGATTTGGGAAAATTTTGTACGAATATTTGGAGTAACAACTAATTATCTTAGTTATAATAAGAAAAAAATCATAACATGAAGTAAAAAAAAATAAATTAAATTAAAATAAATAAATTAAAGTAAAATAAAAAAAGGAAGTGGAATGAAATAACACAAAAAAGTAAATTTGATCAATAATGCGTCTTTTAGGGGTCAAAAACCTTAAAAAGGGGGATCGGTCCATATACAACCAAATTTGGATCTTTGTCGACAAGTATATCGAGGGCTTTAACACAGCTCACTGTTTCAAACTATAGCGAAATCGCGAATGGCCTTAGGTTTTTAAATTGCATCTTTATCGAAATATGGTCTGGTATGCACCATACTCGGCACGGATGCCAAGATTTTAGTACAATTCAATATTCCAAATTTTGTGGAAATCAGAGAATAAATGCGTCGACAAAATTCTCCCATCGACATAAGTCTCTCATGGACATAAGTTTTCCATCGGCATAAGTGTCCCATCGACAAAAGTCTCCCATCGACAAAAGTCTCCCATCGACAAAAGTCTCCCATCGACAAAAGTCTCCCATCGACAAAAGTCTCCCATCGACAAAAGTCTCCCATCGACAAAAGTCCCCCATCGACAAAAGTCTCCCATCGACAAAAGTCTCCCATCGACAAAAGTCTCCCAAAGAAAAAAGTCTCCCATCGACAAATGTCTCCCAGCAACAAAAGACTCTCATCGACAAAAGTCTCCCATCGACAGAAGTCTTCCTTCGACATCAGTCTTCCATTAGCATAGGGCTTCCATCGAAGAATGTCTCCCATAGACAATAGATTAGAGTCGTCTAATATCTGCCATCAACAAGAGACTCCATCGTAAAAAGGCTCCCATCGAAAATAATATCCCATGCATTAAAGAATCCTATCCACAAAAGTCTCCACTGTTACTAATTTTAAACTGCATATGGTAAAAAATTATCAAGTAAAAATTTCAATCCCATTGACAAAAGTCCTAATCCTTTCTACATAAGTCTCCCATTGTCAAGTCTTCTATCGACAAATGTCTTCCATTGACAAAATTCACCTATTGCAAAAGTTTCCCATTGTCAAAAGCCTCCCATTGTAAAAAGTCTATCATAGACAAAAGTTTTCCATTGACAAACGTCTCCTTTTGCCAAAGTCTGTCATCGACATAGTCTCCCATCGACAAAAGTCTCCCATCGACAAAAGTCTCCCATCGCCAAAAGCCTCCCGTCGCCAAAAGTCTCCCATTGCAAAAAATCTCTCATCGACAAAAGTCTCCCATCGACAAAAGTCTTCCGTCGCCAAAAGTCTCCCATTGCAAAAAATCTCTCATCGACAAAAGTCTCCCATCGACAAAAGTCTCCCATCGACAAAAGTCTCCCATCGACAAACGACTCTAAAAAAATGTCCACTATTTTAATTTTAAGCCTGCCTATAATAAAAATTTACAGATCAAAGTTTAAGCTCAATGTCATTGTTCTGCTTAATAATCGAAATTATTCTTGCTCTGAGGCTTATCAAGCGTTTTAGTCCCTCTCCCTAGTTTCCTATGTTTTGATGTAAGGTTTGAACAAAAACCCACCTTGCATCTCCGCCACTGTGATTGTGTTGATGATGACACGTATCCGTGTCTAAAATACTCAAAATTACACCATTACATTGTCAAGAAACACTTTTGCTTTTCATGGGAACACAAGTGTGCCATTCACAATCGTCCTTTTTTTGTTGTTTGTTTTTTTGTTATTTGCTTCGGTTTTTTGTATTCAACTTTAAAGCCTGCGCTGCATCACCCACTCTTCAGCCACGGCCCACAGGCCAGCGCATTGACGGCAGCAACAACACGCTCCCATGTTGTTCTATACTCTTCACCGTGCATATTCATTTGACATGAATTTCAACTCGACTGATGATGGCTTTATTGTCGTTCACTTTTGCGTAACATCCTGAAATTGTTCTAAAGAAGAAAATCTGTTTATGGAAATTGTTGATGCTTTATAAGCATTTTTAATGATTTGCACAGATACGAGTACTACTCCGCTCGTTCGGTCGTTGTCGGCGTCGTTTCTTATGACACAATAACATACAAAAGGCAATGGAATGCCAACTAAGCCAGTGGAGGCCTTAAATTTTATGCCTAAGGTAAACCGAAAGGGGGAAAGGAAAAACAGACTAACAGCAATGGAAGGTAACTAAGTACAACACTTATGACTTGAGGCAGGAGTATCACTCACACCAACAACAAAAACATCCTAGTTGGGTTGGGTTTGTTTTGGTGGTTACTTTTGGGAAGGTACTTTTTAAGAAGATTTCGTTTGCATTTCCCCAGTGACTTTGGAGGGGGGGCTATGGAGATGGCAAAGGGAACCTGTACCACAAGGACGAAAAGTATGAGCGACAACAATCACAGAAAACTAATAAGAGATGCAAATGTCGTAAGTAGGCAGTTAGGTGACTGTAATATGCTAGGGTGCCGTTCTTCGTTCGAAGAAGAAATTACTTAGGGGGAAGGCTGGAAATATGTACAACATAAATGAAACAGGATGTTGGTAAACTTTACAGTTTCCCAAGGTAATCGAATTACTTTTGGGGAAAGTTAAAGGCAATGAAAATGTTACATTTCATGTAGAGCAAATATAGAAAGACGCAGAGAAAGAGAGGTGATGAGGGTAGGGAAATGCTACAGCTTGACATGGTTTTAGCCGGCATTTACATATTGTACCATTAAGGAAAAAGTTGTAAAATTTAAGGTTTTTTAAAATTCTTATTATTTAAGAATATTTAACTTTTTTGAAATGTTCAAAAATTTAAATGAAATCCTGTTGACCAAGAGCATTTTTTCTCCATCAACTACAAAGTTTTTGTTATCCCATTTATTTTTGAGAAGATAATGATGGTAGCGATGCTCGCACGGCACGGCGACAATTTTTCTTCTGTACAAGAGGTCACTGTTTGTATCCCCTATAGTTTCAAGATATGCAGGGGCCAATAACTGTCACATTGACTTGCAATAGCAATACAATTTTGTTTGGCGTTTGTCTTTTAACTAAAAAAATACATGATTAAATGTTTCGTATGCCATTATGGAGTTTAAAATGCTTTAGAGGGTTCTTTATGATGTTCTTCCTAAAGGAATAGCATTTCTTCTATCCTATTTAAATTTCAATTTCAAACTATTCAGTGATAAAAAACCCACTATGCGTAACCAAAACATTGGCAAGCACAAGTCTCCAATCGACAAATAATGTCCACCGAGATATGTTTTCCTTCGACTTAAGACTATGCTAGAGGCAAAAGTTTTCAGTCGAAAAAAGTCTGCTATCGACAAGTTCCCATTGGGAAAAGCCCTCTATAGAAAAAAGTCTCCCATCAAAAATCTTTCCCACATCCCATCCCAAAAAGTCTCCCTCCAATCCACACGATCCTTCTATACCTAAAAGTCTCCGATTGTTAAAGTCTACCTTAATCAAAATTCTCCCATGAACAAAAGTCAGAGAAAAAAATCTGCTATCTACAAGTATCCTATCGAAAAGTTACCTATTAACAAAAGTTTCTAATTGGCAAAAGTCCTCTATGGCCAAAAAAAGTTTCGCTCCAATCAACCAAATCCTTATATACCTAAAAGTCTCCGATTGTCAAAGTCTACCATAATCAAAATTCTTCCGTGAACAAAAGACTCAAAACCACAAAAGTCTCGCATTGACAAAAGTTTTCCATAGTCAAGATCATCCCTTGACCATAGTTTCCAATTGACGAAAGCCTCCAATGACAAAAAAAAAAATCCTTTTCGACAAAGCTCCCATAATTATATATGTCTGCCATATCTCGCCAAGTCTCACAGCCATAAATTCTCCATGAACAGGTTTTCCCATGGACAGGTTTTTCCATTGGACAGTCTTCGACAAGTCTTCCATGACCATAAGTCTCCCATGGACAAAATTCTCCAAATAACAGAAGTTTCCACTGAATAACTTCTCCTATTAGCAAAAGTCTCCCGTTGTCAAAGTCTTCCATCTACAAAAAACCCCAACAAAAACTTCGTTTCGACAAAAACCTCGCCAACCAAAGTCTTCTATCGACAAATGGTCCAAATAATTCGAAACGACCAAAGTTGATAGTTGGCAAATGCCTTCAACATAATAAATGGTTAATTGTTGAATCAACTCGTTGACAGATTTGACGACAAAATTCATCGTAGTCGAAAAGTCTTCTTCGGAAGCAATTCTTCAACAGACTTTAATGGTCTCCAATGGAAAAATTTCCAGACGATCAGCAATTATTTGAAAGCTTAAAAAAATCTTTGTTCAGTTGCTTAATGCCTGTAATGGGTAGAAGTCAAACTCAATGAATTAAAAGTCTCCAATGGGTAAAAGTCTTCAAGAAAAACATCTATAAAAGAAAAAAATTTACAAGCACTTTCAAAATAAAAAAGTTCAAATGTATTGTAGAAATGTCTCATATGTCCAAATGAAAAAAGTCTCCAATGGGTAAAAAAGTCTCCAACGGGTAAGAAGTGTCCAATAAACAAAATTCGCAAAGAACAAAAGCGTTTCATCGAAAAAGTCCCCAATATCCCAGAGTTAATCGGCCAAGGACAGAACTGGTTTGTTGACAAAGTTGTGCTATTGCAAGTGCATAAAAGTCTTCAACAACCAAAACTCTCCAATTGACAATAGTCTTCAATAGAAAAATTTCTCCATTGGAAAAAATATCAGCTAACCAGAGACAATAATACGAAGTCTCCAATGGGTAAAAGTTTTTTTTTATAACAGCATCCACTCAACAATAAAACTTACAGAAAAAAACCAAACTTTAGAAATCTGCAATCGATGAAGGACTTCAATCGATAAAGTGTAGAATTAATCACAGTCTTTATTTGACTAAGGTCTCCACTCTATTAATGGCGAATTGACAGAAATCATTTATGCTCAATTGCTCAACGTAGACATTTTCTATGGTCAAATGACTCTAATGTACAAAAATTTCTATAGAACATAAATCTCCAAGTGATGTAGGTCTACAATAGAGAAAACTCTCCAATAGAAACAGTCTCCATTGATAAAAAGAGTTAAATAGAAACAGTCTCAGTATAGATAAAAGTCTCTAATCGACAAAAGTCTTAAATAGGTTAGGAAACAAGGAACCAAAAGCCTCAATGCCCAAAACCCTTCAGTTACCAATATTCTCCAACTGATATAGTCCCCATAAAAGAAGGAATTCAATGGAAATATCTTTAGACGCGAAAAACTTTATATATATAAGTCGACAAATATCAAAATAAGTATAAACTTTTAATCAACAACATTCTCCCATTTGCAAAAGTCTTCAGTGGTGGAAACTCTCCAATAGATAAAAGTCTCCAATTAACCATGCCTCTATAGGGTAAAAAATTCAATCGACGAAAAATTTCTACTTACAAAAGGCACAAAACCTCAGACATGTGCAATTAATGAATGTTTTAAATCGAAAAAGTATAAAATTAATCATAGCTTTTAATCGACCAAAGTCTCCAATTAACAAGTGACCAAATGACAGAAGTTTTTGTAGACAAAATTGCTCTTTCACAATATTAGACATCTTCATTCAAAAAAATGTCTCTAATGCTGATAAGTTTCTAAAAACCAGAAGTCTCCAAGGGATATAGGTCTACAATAGAGAAAACTCTCCAATAGAAAAAGTCTCCATTGAACAAAAGACTCAAATAGAAACAGTCTCTTATAGATAATAGTCTCTAATCGACAAAAATCTTAAAGAGATAAAAGTCTTCAATGGACATAACTCTCCAATGAACAAAACTCTCCAATAAGCTAAAATCCTCAATCAACAACAGTATTCAAGACCTAAAAAGTGATATAAACCTACAGTGGAAAAAGTCTAAATTGAAAAAAAGCTTTTACCCAAAGACAAAAGTCTCCAATGGAATAGACCTGAGATAAAGTAGTTACCCAAATACAAATGTCTCCAATAGAATAAACCCAATGGAATAAACTCTCCAATGGATGAAATTCTCCCAACAATCAAAAGTCTCCAATCTATAAAAAAGAACTTCTGCGGACAAAAGTTTTTATTTGACACAAGTCGATTGTTAACATGAGACAAACCTTCACCGAACGACAAAAGTCTCCAATGAAAGAAACTCTCCAATGGATAAAACTCTCCACTATACAAAAGTCTCCAATCTATAAAAAAACTTCTGCGGACAAAAGTTTTTATTCAATACAAGTCGTTCGTTAACATACAAAGGTTGCCTATAGATGAAAATCGTTATAGAAAAGTTCTTAAATATTCTGAATTCTGGTTTTAAAACACTTTTTGAAGAAAAATGTTGATTTTCCCATTTCTTTGCAATTGGTTTTGATGAAAAATGCTGCACATTTTTTCTTTAAGTTATAATTTGTTAACCAAAGCAAAAAATTTATCTACCAACTTATAAAGTGACATATTCCAAATCTTCTTGCCATTCTATGCCGGTCTAATCGCCTCTGTCTGTACATAATTCACCTAACATTTTCCTCAGATACTTTTTATTGATGTAGGTCGTAAGGGAGTGCAAATGACCCATATTGGCTCAGATTTACAAATAGGTCCTTTGATTTTGTATCGTGCCTTGAGTTTTTTAAGCTACGCCCTAATCTTCCGAAATTCCTTTTTATTAGTGTAGGTCGGTTGGGATTGTAAATGGGCCATGTCGGTCCATACTTTGATAAAGCTGCCATATAAACCGATCATGGGTCTTGACTTCTTGAGCTTCTAGAGGGCACAATTCTTATCCGATTGGAATGAAATTTTGCACAATGTGTTTTGTTATGATATTCAAGAACTGTGCCAAGTATGGTTCAAATCGGTCCATAACCTGATATAGCTGTCATATAAACCGATCTGGGGACTTGACTTCTTGAGCTTCTAGAGGGCGCAATTCTTATCCGATTGGAATGAAATTTAGCACAACGCGTTTTGTTATGATATACAAGAACTGTGCCAAGTATGGTTCAAATAGGTACATAACATGATATAGCTACCATATAAACCGATCTGGGGACTTGACTTCTTGAGCATCTAGAGTGCGCAATTCTCATCCGATTTAGCTGAAATTTAGCATGACGTGTTTTATTATGACTTTCTAACACTGTACCAAATAAAGTTAAAATCGGTTCAAAACCTGATATAGCTGTCATATAAACCGATCTGGGATCTTGACTTCTTGGGCTTCTAGAGGGCTCAATTCTCATCCGATTTGAATGAAATTTTGCACCAAGTATTTTGTTATGATATCTAACAACTGTGCTAAGTATGGGTCAAATCGGTCCATAACCTGATATAGCTGTCATGTAAACCGATCTGGGGACATGACTTCTTGAGCTTCTAGAGGTCGCAATTCTCATCCGATTTGCCCGAAATTTTGTAAGACGGATCCTCTCATGACCATCAACATACGTGTTTATTATGGTCTGAATCGGTCTATAGCCTGATACAGCGCCCATATAAATCGATCTCTCTATTTTACTTCTTGAGTCCCCAAAGTACGCAATTCTTATTCCAATTGGCTGACATTTTACACAGGTCCGAACCGGACCATATCTTGATATCGCTCTAATAGCAGAGCAAATATTTTCTTTTATCTTTTATTGCCTTAGAAGAGATGCCGGAAAAAGAACTCAGCAAATGCGATCCATGGTGGAGAGTATATAAGATTCGGCCCGACCGAACTTAGCTTGCTTTTACTTGTTATTCTGATAAGTATTTTTTTTCAGTGTATTCATTTTGGGATAGCTTCAAATCTTCATACAGTTTATAACCCTCATAAAAATGCTGATGATAATGCAAACAAATTTTTTCTCCTAATGACATTCATGTTGATTTTGGTAAAGCGATAATGATGTGTAAGCCATATTCTGCTAATTAATATTTTTTGTTTTTGAAAGGGAAAGTGTTAACATATTTTCAATTTCAGGGTTATTTTGAGGGAGTGGTAAACAGAAATGACTACAAAGAAAAATTTTGTCTTTGGGGCAATGTTTGGCCTTTTGTTTGTGTATTTGTTTTGGTAAAGGGAGCAACCCCATCGTAGACATGAGTTCTTTAGAATTTTCCATTCTTTACAAGAAGACAAAAGAAAGGTGTCTTTTTATTTTGCCTGCATGAATGCCTTAGTTGAGATGAAGTGAGAACAAAAAAGTAGGGACTTGGAAAACATAAGGAAGACACAACAGAAAAATCAAATATGAACATTTATTTATAAGGCATTCATTCAGGCATTCGTATATTCATATATTTTAGATTTTATTTTTGAAAGTCCATCTGTCTATCCCTTGCTGACTTCCTCTTCACCCAACATTCCCTTCTATTTGTCAGTCCATCAATACATGGCTTCCTTTTTACTTTACCCGGCGGACCCTTGATGTATTTCAAGCCCTTTTGAATAGATTTTTTATTTAAATATTTTTTTCTTCTGTTTTCTTCTTTCGTTTTTTTTTTTTGTTGGATTTCTGTTGCTTCCATCATCTTGGGCGTTTGTTTATTTATAGAACCATTAAAAGACCTTAATGAAGTACTTGAGTTATGTAGATGTGGGTGTAGTAGTTGTTGTTGTCTTTGGTCTTGGAATATCTGCAGATAGCATCTCTTAAGCGAGTTCTTGGGTTTCTCTGTCCCCTCCCCCCCACCACCCTTTAGAATGATGAAGATGAGTAGCTGCAGCAATCTGTCTCTGAGACTACTGAATGGTTAGTAGCAGTGGTACAACAAGTACAAGTACTAATACCTGCCTGAAATCCTTCCTGCCTGCTTCGTCTTCGTTTTGTGCTCTCTTTAAGTAGGGGGCTTATTCATACTTCCTTGTGTTTCTTTCCTTCTTGGTTGTTTTGTTGTTTCGTTTTTCTTTTCAGTGAGTGTGTTGCCTATGTTTCCTTTTCCAAGCAGCTCTTTAGAAGTTATCATTACAGTGACTTAATTTCAAAAGTCAATTACACGATGTAAATTTCCATACAAAAATGTTTTGCTTATTCGAGTTTTTATGCTCTTCGCCTTTGGCAAACAAAAACTCATGCTTTCACAACCTTTATAGATAATTTTGTTGTTTTTGTTTTTTGGTCTTATTACCGGTGTTTTATTCATTCATATTTGAGTTAATTTATGAATTTTGTGAGCTACAACCTGATGAGGAGGTAATTCTGGTTTACAATGAGAGAGTCTATTTTCAAAGTTGGAAAACTAAAGAAGTAAAAGCGTTCTAAGTTCGGCTGGGCCGAATCTTATATACCCACCACCATGGATCGCAGTTGTCGAGTTCTTTCACAGTATCTCTTTTTCGATAAACAAAGGATAAAAGACAAGTAAAAGCGTTCTAAGTTCGGCCGGGCCGAATCTTATATACCCACAACCATGGATCGCATTTGTCGAGTTCTATGCGCGGTATTTTTTTTTAGGTTAACTAAGAATATTGAAATAGAACTGTTATGCTATTGGAGCTATTTCAAGTTATAGTCCGATTCAGACCATAAATGAATGCTGAACATTGTAGAAGTCATTGTGTAAAATTTCAGTTCATTCTGATAAGAATTGCGCCTTGTAGGGGCTAAAGAAGCAAAATTGGGAGATCGGTTTATATGGGAGCTGTATCAAGCTATAGATCGATTCCGACCATTTTAGACACGTATGTTGAAGGTCATGAGAGAAGCCGTTGTACAAAATTTCTTCCAAATCTGATGAGAATTGCGCCCTCTAGAGGCTCAAGAAGTCAAGATCCCAGATCGGTTTATATGGCAGCTATATCAGGTTATGTACCGATTTGCGCCATACCTAGCACAGTAATTGGAAATCATGAAAAAACACCTCATGCAAAATTTCAGCCAAATCGGAAGAGAATTGCGCGCTCTATTGGGAGCTGTATCAGGCTATAGACCGATTCAGACCATAATAAACGCGTATGTTGATGGTCATGAGAGAAGCCGTTGTACAAAATTTCTTCCATACCGGATGAGAATTGCGCCCTTTAGAGGCTCAAGAAGTCAAGATCCCAGATCGGTTCATATGGCAGCTATATGAGGTTATGAACCGATTTGAACTTTATTTGACACATTTGTTTGTTGAAAGTAAGAATAAAATACGTCATGCAAAATTTCTACCAAATCGGATAGGAATTGCGCCCTCTAGAAGCTCAAGAAGTCAAGTCCCCAGATCTGTTTATATGACAGCTATATCAGGTTATGAACCGATTTGAACCATACTTGGCACAGTTGTTGGATATCATAGCAAAACGCGTCCTGCAATCATTTCATTCCAATCGGAAAAGAATTGCGCCCTCTAGAGGCTCAAGAAGTCAAGATCCCAAATCGGTTTATATGGCAGCTATATCAGGTTATAGACCGATTTGCGCCATACCTAGCACAGTTATTGGAAGTCACAACATAACACCTCAAGCAAAGTTTCAACCAAATCGGATGAGAATTGCGCCCTCTAGAGGCTCAAGAAGTCAAGATCCCAAATCGGTTTATATGGCAACTATATCAGGTTTTGTACCGATTTGCGCCATACCTAGCACAGTTATTGGAAGTCATAACAAACCACCTCATGCAAAATTTCAGTCAAATTGGCCGAGAATTTCGCCCTCTAGAGGCTCAAGAAGTCAAGACCCAAGATCGGTTTATATGACAGCTATATCAGGTTATGTACCGATTTGAATTATACTTAACACAGTAGTTGGAAGTGATAAACAAACACTATGTGCAAAATTTCAGTCAAATCGGACGAGAATTGCGCCCTCTAGAGGCTCACAAAGTCAAGACCCAAGATCGGTTTATATGACAGCTATACCAGATTATGAACCGATTTGAATCATACTTAACACAGTTGTTAGAAGTGATACCAACACACCAGGTGCAAAATTTCAGTCAAATCGGACGAGAATTGCGACCTCTAGAGGCTGAAGAAGTCAAGACCCCAGAATCGGTTTATATGGAAGCTATATCAAAACATTGACCGATTTGGCCCATTTACAATGCCAATCTACCTACACTAATAAAAAGTATTTGTGCAAAATTTCAAGCGGCTAGATTTACTCCTTCGAAAGTTAGCATGCTTTTGACAGACAGACGGACGGATGGACAGACGGACGGACATGGCTAAATCGACTTAGAATGACATGACGACCAAGAATGTATATACTTTATGGGATCTCAGACGCATATTTCGAGATGTTACAAACAGAATGACGAAATCAGTATACCCCCATTTTGTGGTGGAGTGTACAGAAATATCCCTTTAAAAGGCTTTGGAGAGTAAAAGAATGTGTAGTGGAGCGGGCCGGGTTTTGCTTGTAGTATAATCAAAGTAGTATCATCATAATAGAATAATTGCGCCACGCTTATTCCGTAATATTTCCAAAAGATTTTCATATTAATACCATAAAAGTATTATAATGGTATTTTATTTATATAATAATTTATAATTTTACCATAATAATATTGGGTTGCCCAAAAAGTAATTGCGAATTTTTCATAAAGTCGGCGTTGACAAATTTTTTCACAGCTTGTGACTCTGTAATTGCATTCCTTTCTTCTGTCAGTTATCAGCTGTTACTTTTAGCTTGCTTTAGAAAAAAAGTGTAAAAAAAGTATATTTGATTAAAGTTCATTCTAAGTTTTATTAAAACTGCATTTACTTTCTTTTAAAAAATCCGCAATTACTTTTTGGGCAACCCAATAGTATAATCAAAGTAGTATCATCATAATAGCATAATTGCGCCACGCTTATTCCGTAATATTTCCAAAAGATTTCCGTATGAATACCTTAAAAGTACCATTACGGTATCGCCTTAAGTCGAATTTACCATAATAATACTATAAGTGTACCATATCGTAACATAACCTCATAAATTTGAGTGTAGATGGCCTTATGAGCATAGCTCAATTTCACGACCAACTTCCTCAATGTGTGTCAACTGAAAAATATTTCTGTAAAATAGTCACAAGCTTGCACCACTTTCATATGCCGAAATGCAATTTGTCGAAATCCTTCCCTTGATCCTCGTCATAGGGAACCCTTGAGATTCTCCAATACCAACCATAGTTATTTTAGTTATAATTTTTCAAAGCCTTTGACTTTTCTATTAACTCTGTTTTTTCTTTCCCCGCCTTTCAAGTCAATAAATAACGAACTTATCTTAAGAAATTAAAAGATGATGTTTGATAAGCAAAGTTGAAGTTGAAAAACACTGAATGAATGAACATAAAAATGAATGATTTAAGTAGGTAAATATTCCAAAAGCCAGTAGACAAGAAAGTAATTGACAAAATAACTGGAAAAAAAAATCATAAAAAATTCAAAGAGGACATAAGCGACTAGAGTAAAGCGAATAGATACATTTGCCAAGGTTATAGCCAGACTGTGTTTACTCAAAGAATATGGGGGTGGGGGGTATAGATTTTACCTTTAAGGTTGACTCAACAAAAATATCCTTGCTTCCTTCCTCCAATGGTGGCTCTAAAGTAAGTGCCAATGCCTTTGAACACCCAAAAGGTGGTGATTTGAATGGGGTGGGCATAATCTTGGCGAAGGTGGTGGTGGTGGTGGTGGTTGTAAAGTGAAAACTGTAGTTGTTTCCCTTTACAACCTTACAGCGCCATAAAGGGAAAAGTTATTTAAAATAAAAACCGATAAGAATCTATTTGGCTGTTTTTCAACGCTCTCTCTTTAATCGTCTGGGTTTTATTTCCATAAAATGCGATTTTATGCGTATCGTAATCGTAATTTCAATATTTATTTATAATTTGTTGAATATGCAAATGTGACACCACCCCTCCTACTGCGGGGTGGGTGGTACTATGTACAATGTACACTGGCGCAAGCAAAGTCACTCAGTCTATGGAATCTTTAATTCAGTCACTCTGATACACAAACACACGCACACACACACACATACGCTCACATTAATCCCTGAGTAAATAGCAATTTTTATTCTTAGATACCGTGATATGTATGTTCTTGGTTGTAAAGATAGGGGGCGTTATTTCATTGTTGATTTTTTCGTTTTTGTTTTGGATTATTTTTATGAACTTATAGGCTTTGGTAGTTGTAATATATCCTATAAAATGCTGATTCTCTAAGCTGTAATGAATGTTAAGCCCAAGTTATTGTGAGAAACATTTTGACATAGTCAATGATGATGAGTTTGATGATCACCAGAATGAAGGGACTTTTATGAGTGACAATTTGTACTAATTTGATATTTGTTTTTTAACCACAACCCTTGTTGGGAAGTTACTTTTTTTACTGAGTTTCAGTTTCCTCGGAAGGGGTATTCCGCTATCATGCTCCATAAATTTCGATTAAAAATTAGTTCAAATTTAATATCACTTCATCCCTCATTTTTTAATTGAAGCAGAGATGGTAAAATAAATTTATTGTAAAGATAATGAGACTCTTAAAATTTACAAATCCAATTTATGTTTCGTTTTCAATTAAAAACAACTATAAGTCACTTCATATTTATCCCCTTTAAATCCCACTACGTGTGGAAGGGGAAAATTCTCATAAATTAAATTCTCATAAATTAATTATAAGGGAAAATTCTCATAAATTAAATCCTCATTAAAAGCTCGCTAACTTCGGACGGGCCGAATCATATATACCCTCCACCATGGATCGGATTTGTCCAGTTCTTTGCCCAGTATCTCTTTATATGGCAAACAAAGGATAAACGATAAGAATAGCTAAGGTATTGCAGCTATATCTTGGATGTTGGAGACCATAGTAGATGTCATTGTGCAAAATTTCCTCCAAATTGGATAACAATTACGCTCCCTAGGGACTTCCTTAGTCGATTTTCTTGAGTAAATTTTGGAGATGGGTTTATATAGGAGCTACGTCAGATTATGATCAGTCCATAACCAGACCAAAATTTGTGAAAGGTCATAGGAACAGCTACTGTGAAAAATGTCAGTTAAATCGGAAAAGAATTACGCCCTCTAGAGGTTCAAGAAGAAAAGTCGGGAGATCTGTTTATATGGAATGAATGACCATATTTGGAATGTATGTTTAAGGTCATAAAATGAGAAGTAATTTTTCAAAAGTTTAGCCAAATATGACAGATATGAATTGTGCTCTCTGGAGGCTCAAGAAGTATAAACGGGAGATCGAAAGTAAGCGTGCTTGCCACACACAGACAGACGGACGGACGGACATGACTAGATAGACATAACATTTGATGGCGATCAAAAATATATTTACATATATATGCTTTATGGGGTCTTAGACCAATATCTCGATGTGTAAAAAACTGAATGACGATGTTAGTATATGGTGGCTGGTATATATGGCTGTGATATATGCCCTCCTTTTCATAAAAAGTTCTAAAAGACATGGAACAGATCGACATATTAGATTCCCAAGAATATAATACAAAAGTAACTGAATTGTACCAAAAGATTAGCATAATAGTACCATAAAAGAACCATAATAGTGCCACATAATACCAAAATGACATAATAGTACCATAACGGTATCGCAATTGTACCATAAAATACCATAATGGTACAAAAATAGTACCATAATAGTACCAAAACAGAATCATAATAGTACCATAATAGTACCATAGTATTACCATATCAGTACCATAAAATTACCGCAATAAAACCATACAAATACCATAAAATAATCATAATAGTACCACATTATTGCCAATAGCACCATAATAGTACCAAAATGGTATCATAATAGTACCAAAATAGTACTACAATAGTACCATAATATTGCTATAATAGTACCACAGTAGTACCATATTAGTACCGTTATTGTACCATAACGGTAACATAATAGTACCATAATAGTGTCATAATAGTCGCATAATAGTACTAAAATATAACCTTAATAGTGCCATAATAGTACCATAATAGTACCATAGTAGTACCATAAAAGTACCAAAGTACCATAATAGTTCCATAATAGCACAATAACAGTACCTTTATAAAACAACAATAGTACCATAATTGTCCCGAAATAGTAACATGATGGTATCACAATAGGCTACAGTAGCGCAGAGGTTAACACGTCCGCCTATGGCGCTAAACCTAAACCTATCAGAAAAAATTTTCAGCGGTTGTTTTCCCCTTTTAATGCTGGCAACATTTGTGAGGTAGTTTGTCATCTGATAACTTTTCTCCAAAGAGGTGTCACATTTTTGGCACGCAATTCGGACTCGGCTATAAAAACGAGGCCTTGTCATTGAGCTGTAACTTGAATCGGACTGCACTCACTGTTCTTTAGCGGAATGTTCATGGGCAAAATTTCCAATTTGCAATCACAATAGTTCCATACTAGCACCATAGAAGTACCACAAAATTTACATAATAATACCATAAGTATACTATTGGGTTGCCCAAAAAGTAATTGCGGATTTATTAAAAGAAAGTAAATGCATTTTAAATAAAACTTAGAATGAACTTTAATCAGCTGATAACTGACAGAAGAAAGAATGCAATTACAGAGTCACAAGCTGTGAAAAAATTTGTCAACGCCGACTATATGAAAAATCCGCAATTAATTTTTGGGCAACCCAATACTATTGTATTGGGTTGCCCAAAAAGTTGGGCAATTGTGTCCCAGTCCCAGTTGTACGCACCGGATTGTCCCGGTTGTACGCACCGGATTGTCCCAATGGAATTCTATAAGGGCAAGAGCTGCCGTCTCAGTGTACGTTTTCGTCCTTTTTTAGTCATGGGAGAGGCACATGCCGGAGTGCCTTCTCGGCTAGCCGTCCGTGCTGGGATTGAAACGAACCCCGGGCCTTGAATCTGTTCGGTTCGCCAGAACCACTTCCATCATTGGTCGTGGTCGGTGACATGTAACCGGAGCATGGAGTGGGTACATTTCCGATCTTGCTCTGGCCTTACGTCACTAATGGAGTATAGTCACACTGAATATGTTGCCGGGTGCTGTGCGAACATAGACAGCAGTGGATCACAAGCATCGTCATCTTCTGGACTATGCGACCACCCGACCTCTCCCGTGCTGCAATATACGAAACAGCAGCATCCCAGCCCCAACATTGCCACGCCAGGGCCGGAAAGTGTATCATTTTTGCGTCTACGTCGTCGGGCTATGTGACCCCCCGACCTCTCTCGTGCTGCAATATACGCAACAGCAGCATCCCAGTCCCAACATTGCCAGGCCAGTGCCGGGAAGTGTAACATTTTTGCAATTGAATTGCAACGGTCTCCGTGGCACGATCGACGAGACAGTTGATTTTATGAGTCGGAAGAACACATTGGTTGCAGTGATCCAGGAGACAAAGCTCCTGTCACAGATTCAATGTGCTACGTAAGGATCGCTCAAGGAGTTGAGGTGGGGGATAGACCCATCTCGCCTGCGCCTGGCTCTAGTGCCCCCAACATGGGTGCATGGGTATAGCAGTTAGATACGTGTACATACCGTCGGTACGTTGTTGTGACCCAGTTAACTAGGCCTAGCTTACAAGCCTAACATAAGTGGGCTACTGGCTGGCCATAATCGTCTGGTTTTTTAGGAGACTTTAATGCGCATCACGTTTCATGGCATTCTCCCCTTTGTAACGAACAGCGGAGCATAGCTTTTGCAGAGCAGTTTGAAGGCTCCACGTTTTGCACGGTCAATGAGGATGCCCCCACTAGGACTACGAGGAGGTGCAGCAGCTTGCCAGGCATTTCCATTTCATCCCCTGATCTCCTATGTTACGTATCCTGGCAAGCCGTCATATCTTTGAGATCTGACCACCTACCCATTATTCTCACCATCGACTGACCACTCGACTTCATAATCTCTGAGCGCCGGACGTTTATCAATCAGAAGAAGGTCGATTGGGTCGGCTTCAGAGAGTACACCAATCGCCCTCGAATGTGCTAGTTGCCGAGGAAAAATTCCGAGACATTATTAAAGCAGTGGCCGCTTACTTTATACCAGCCGCTCGAATACCCCATGTGCGGTCCAATTTCCCGGCGCAGGCAATGGCACTCGCACACGAGCGTAATGGGATTCATTGCACGGACACCACCTAACCCAGAATCAGCGAGCTGAATCTGGAAATAAATAGGGTAGCCAACGAACACAAGCGGAATTTGTGGATGGAAAACTTGGAGCAATGTAACTTAGGTGCCGGTTTAGGTAAGCTGTGGGCTACTGTCACTGTGGTACCCAGGTAGACGGGATAAAAGGAACTCAGTCACTTTTGGCGACGTAACTGTGACTGATCTAAAGAGATGCTCAAGGTTATTCAACCGAAGGAGAGCCATTCGTCATAACCGTGGTCTCCGAGCCGATGAAAAGCCATCATAATTTACCACTGACGAAGTTACGAATGTCATCCGTGGCACCAAGTCTTCCAAGGCGTTGGGCCCCGACGAAAACTCTACACTGATGCTGAAGAATCTGGATCCACCTGTAGTTGAGTATCTTACAACTGTCCTTAAAATGTTTTCGAACACTCTTATAGCACCCGATGTATGGAAGATGGGCACAGTGATCCCGCTACTGAAGCCTGAAAATGACCCGAGGTTGAGGGAGTCACACAGACTGATCTCAGTTCTCTCAACAGTAGCCCAGGCGCTTGAGGGACTAGTTCTCCAGAGCTTCGTTGGAGAGTTTCCATTCGCCAAACATCAGCATGTATTTTGAAAATTGCATAGCACAACAACTGCTTTGCATGCCATCGCCGTACACACTTGCCGTGGCTTCAATCAGCCTCTTAGGTGCGGAACTATGAGCTGCATTTGCCAACTCTGGGTAGAAACTTGCGGAAGTATTCGTTTGTAGCTATTGCCTGCATCGCATAAACTAAAGGTCTATCTGCTTCGCTTGTTATCATTCCAACTTGACTTGCAAATGCTTAGTGTGTGTTGTCAAATATCTATCATAATGGAATCGTGTTGGGAATTCAGCTAAGTGTCACACATTTTCATCCCCTCCAAGGCCTGTATGTCTTTTGGCACCATACGATTAATGACGAGAACATCAGGTTCAAACACTGTTCGTTGGCATCTTACTGACTCTCACTAACACTTAGATCGGCCGTCTTCTTTACTGAAATCAGCAATTTAGCCCTACACCTAGCCTGTAGGGATTTACCCCAAATGCCGCTTGCAAATAGAAGAAAACTGTTGCTGGCCTATACTTGGTAGAGGTCTTCTTGGTAGAAATCCTCCGATGTTCACCATTAATTGCCCCAATTGAGCCGTTATCCTTGCTATTTTTGTTGCTGCGTCTTGGAACTCAACGTCAATTTGATGATGAGTCGTAACCAGTGCCTTTTATTGTGTAAGACGACGACTTCGATGTGTATATTTATCTCTGTGGGGATGTCTTTTCTCGTGACCAGGAATAGCTCAGTCTTTTGCAATGCCAGCTGTAGCCTGTGAGATTTCAATCATTCTCTAGTTCTGATCATGACGTGCTGTAGTCTTCGTTGCGCCTCGTCTTTATTTTGTGCTGTGTTGATGGAGGCAATGTCGTGTGCGTATCCGACCACAACTGTGTTTAGTATTCTGTCGTAGCCGACGTACCAGAGGTCGGGCCCAAGCATGGAAGCTTGGGCTGACACCGATGTTACTTTGCCATAACCTCAGTGGATGTGTAAAAGAGGACCCGGTCTCTCAGATAACTTTTCATGATGTTCATCAGATACTCCGGCATCTTAAAATCTATCTTCATAGCCCACAATATGTCCACCCAGTTGAGGCTCTTAAAAGCGTAATTCTTCAGCCATTGGCCTGCTTTTACAACCTCATTTCGACTCCCCACAACTCCTGTTGTCGACTTCCTGGGACGAAGCCCTGTTGCCGTTTAGAGAATTCTTCTACTTCGACAATGGCAATCGCGAGTCTAGGCTTTACCATCATACACAGTGGCCTGTAAGACGATAGCGATTCTCAATCTGTTGTTTCCATGCATCTGGGAATATTGCCTTTGAAAGACATCTGTTATAGATGCTTCTCGCAACAACGCATGCATAATGCCATGGGCTTTCAGTCAGGCCCATCCCATTCCCACTGCACGTGACCTGCTCCGTAGCATCGGAGACCTCGTTTGCGATCTTCCTTGTAACGTATACGGCAGTTCTCCATGGCAATCTTTATCCTGGTCGTCTTAACGACCTACTTATCTGCTGCTAACGGTAGGAAGACGAAAGCTCTTCGTTGTTCTCTGTGGGTTATGGCCGTTAGGTGCACAGACATTTCATCATCGGTCGCATCGGTTAACGCGTTGATAGTGGTGGCGATCTCTTTTGCAGTCAAGAGTGAGTCTAAGTCCCGGATCTCATGTTCGCCTTTGGTCTAAGACGATGGACCATCGTGCCTTCAAGTGCATCTCGAAACTCGTTCTTTTTGCGTATTTCCCAACCATTATAAGAATAGCTCCCGTTTTCGAATTCAGGACATTTAGGTTGTACAATTTATCTGAGACTTCTTAGCGCATCGGCATAACCATGCGCATTCGCTGGCTTAATTATGACAGCTTCAGGTCGCTCTTTGACAGGCATGCCCATAGTTTGTTCTCCTTGGCGCATTTTCGGGACCTTAGGTCTCCGATCTCTCTCTCTCACTCACTCTGTTGCATTGGTGGCATGACGTCACCCTGTTCTTCATTTGGTTTTACCCTTTAATCAAACCATAGAGCGGGCCTAGCTCTATGGTCATGTTTCATATTTTTCCAAAATATTTTTTTTTTCGCAACCATTTATTTCGTTACTTTTTGATTACTATAATTTTCGGCAAATTTCTATGAAGTCAAGTGACCCCTCCAACCCTCATACTTGACTTCTCACATGAAAGCTTGCCCCAATTTATTTGTTGTTTTTGTTGTAGCTGCTGAGTTATTGTTTAGATTATTAACCCTAGGTGGAATGTCCTAAATCTTTGCATCAATTGACAGACATTATAAATCACAGAAAACTTTTCCATAACGCACATTTCCGTCATTTGTGGCACACATTTGGTTAAGTGTCATGTCTGCCATACATACACACACACACACACACACACAAAGTTACCCCAGGCACAGTGAGCATTTATGCCATAGAGTGAGGGTACTAGACATTGTCGTTGTCAATGACCACTTGTTCGCACAATTATGTCTTAATAGAATCTATCAAAGAATCTACTCCAAAGTCCTCCTCATACAACAGCACTAAGGCACACATGCTTCTAAAGCACCCATATTTTATGGCACTAGAAAAAAATCCAAAACATAAAAAAATGGAAATCAAGTGCGACTTTTAACACTTGTTAAAAAAAAATCCTAAAAAATGAAATGGAAAAATATGTTTTTTTTTCTGTTTCTATGAATGAGAAAAAAGCAACGTAGGAAGTGCCAGGCAAATTTTAACTCTTGAAAATTCCACGTTTTTATTCATTCTTGGGCAGACAAATTAAAAGCAGCCCCAGAATTTATACGCGCAGAATTTACATATTGCGCTTAGCACACATACACCCACATAGGGATTTTTGCTGGTTTTTATGCAAGTGTTTGAAAAAAAAACTCCCGCACAGATGCCACCAAAAAACAGCAACAATGTCCGCCTTCTAGCTTCCAAAGATTGTGGCATCAACATCAGCACCCACCATCAACAAAACCCCATTCTCAGCCACTAAAACAACTGGAATCCCTGCTACTCTCTTCCTTCGTACTCCCCATCGTAGCTGTTGAAAGCTTTAACAAGAAGGCAAAAAATGGAAATCTGAAGTGCCCTCTCCACCCGGCGACTAAGCAAAAACTGTTGATGTTGCATATGCTGAAGTGGCTGCTTTAATGTTTTGTAGTATTTTTTCAAATTCGTTGGTAGTAGCAAAATTTTCAGCCTTAAAACTCTTCATTGTACTCGCTGAAGAGAGGATTTTTTTGAAAACACTGAAATTTACTCGCTAAACAGAAGGGCGGGAAAAGCTGATGAAATAAATATGAATGATAGATCTGCTAACAAGGTGAGGAGAATAGATATTTAATAATCAGGTTACGACCCAAAAAGCTTTACATGGCATTTTGAATAAGAGTCTTTAAGATTAAATTCGAAAACTTTGCTTCTATTCACGTTGGGCGCCACTTAACAATTTTCTCATTACATAGACAAAGGCAGGTCTGCATAGTTTTATTTTCGATATTATAATTTTTAGTCCATGTCACTACTAGGTTTTTGGTAACTGGCGCCCAACGTTGGTCCCTATCCTATGGTGAATTGTATACAAATATTTTGATTAACATCTCAGTATGGCATGAAGAAGATGTTCTTCTTCATATCAATCGAGCAATGTTTTGACTGCGATGGTTTGACGACAAAGTATTTTTTAAACACTTTCTTTACGTCGGGCGCCACCTTAAAGATTTCGCCATACATAAGCAAAGGAGGCCAACATAGTTTTACTTTCGATATTCTAAGTTTTAATCGATGTCAGTGCTAGGTTTTTGGTAGTTTCTCTTGTTTTCATTGACAAATTATGATAACTGGCGCCCAACGTTGGCCCCCATCCTATGGTGGAGGGTTTAAACATATTTTAATGAACGTCTCAGTAATAAATAAAGGAGATGTATTTGTTCACATCAATCGAGCAATATTTTGACTGAGATGTTTTGATGGCAAGTTACCTTTTTAACCTTTCTCCACGTCGGGCGCCACGTTATGGATTTTTCCAATATATAAGCAAAGACAGGTGAACATAGTTTTATTTTCGATATTCTTAATTTTATTCGATGTCAGTATTAGGTTATTGTTAGTTTGTTTATTGTTGGTATTGAAAAATTATGATAACTGGCGGCCAACGTTGGCCCCCATCCAATGGTGGAGGGTACAAAAACGTTTTGGTGAACGTCTTAGTAATGACTAAAGTGGATGTATTTGTTGATATCAATCGAGCAATGTTTTGACTGCGATGGTTTGATGGCAAAGTATTTTTTTAACACTTTCTCCACGTCGGGCGCCAACTTATGGATTTTCCCATTCATAAGCATGGAGGCCCATATAGTTTTATTTTCGATATTCTAAGTTTTAATCGATGTCAGTGCTAGGTTTTTGGTAGTTTCTCTTGTTTTCATTGACAAATTATGATAACTGGCGCCCAACGTTGGCCCCCATCCTATGGTGGAGGGTAAAATATGTTTATATTTTAATGAACGTCTCAGTAATAAATAAAGGAGATGTATTTGTTCATATCAATCGAGCAATGTTTTGACTGCGATGGTTTATTGGAAAAATATTTTTTTAACACTTTCTCCACGTCGGGCGCCACCTTATGGATTTTTCCACATATAAGCAAAGGAGGCCAACATAGTCTTATTTTCGATATTCTAAGTTGTAGTCGATGTCACAACTAGTTTTATGGTTGTTTGTTTCTTGTGTGCATTGAAATATTATTATAACTGGCGCCCAACGTTGGAAGTAATATCATATAAAAAACTACAAAAAATTTAATTAATATCAATTAGACAGATATTGTCTTTGAAATTTTAAAGACAACACATTTTGCCTCAGTATGGCGGGCGCCACTTTTAAAATTTCCAATACATAAAGAAATACAAATGTGCATAATTTGTTTACATTTCTAATCTTTAATCTAATCTTTGTTTTCAACCGATGTTGGAAATTATAATAACTGGCGCCCAACGTTGGGAATGACATCAAACAATACATTTTGAAAAATTAAAATTTTCTGACGAACAAGCCCTTAATGGATTATTAAGGCGACTCTTCTCATACCAATGAAGCATGGTTTGTTTGTGTGTTTTTGATGATAAAATATTTTTTCTCAACACTTACCCTAGGTCGGGCGCCACTTTAACAATCCTACGAATAGAGGTCTATATAGTATTTTTGCAGTTTTTAATTATATAAATAACAGATTTTTGTCTTTTGGTTCCGTGACTGCATTTAAATAAAAAAAATTAAATAAATTAGAATAACTGGCGCACAACGGTTGGAATAACATCGTTCAAAACTTTACTGGAAATGATAATTTGCCGACGAACATTCCATTCAGGACAGCGGGTAAACTTTTCTCATAACAATGAGAAGAATTTTCTCTGCGTTCTTTTTTTTTGATGACAAAGTAAGGAGAAAACTCATTTTCTGCATTTAAAATTTATAAGAACTGGCGCCCAACGTTGAAAGTGATACCAATCAAGAAATCCTAAAAAAATTGTCAAAAGTTTCTCATATGGAGTAGAGATATTTTTTCTATCATATTTTAGGGACAAGCTATTTCCTCAAAATACATTCTTCACGTTGGCCGCCACTTTATTAATTTTCTTAATATCTATGGAAAGACCGTTCTGAATAGGATTTTATATACTTATTGTATGTAATTGTGTATACTTGTTGATGATATTACCAGGTTTGAACTGTTTTTTGTGTGCATCTTAAACTAATAAAACTGGCGCCCAACCTTGGAGAAAATATAAAAAAATCAAAAAATTTAAATGTTTTTCAAACATTGCATTAGGGGATAGCAAAAAGACTTTCCTCATGTCTTTTAGGTAAATTTTGTCTGTGCGTATTTAATGATAGATAGTTTCTTCGCAGCACACTCTCTACGTTGGGCGCCAATATTTTCATATTTCAATATTTTTGCAATATTTTCTCCCGTTCTTATATTTTACGTGGCTACTTCCATGTTTTTGCAGTTTTTATATGCTCGTATTAAAAAAATTATAAAATCTGACGCCCAACGTTTGGAGTGACATTAAACAAAAAATTTAAAAAATAAAATAAAATGTTCCGAAATTACTCCATATCGAGGATACATGTTTTGTCTGTGGCATTTTGGTGACAATTTATTTACTCTCAATACATTCTTCACGTTGGGCGCCACATAACTTATTTTCTCAATATCTGTAGAAAGACCGGTCTGCATAGTTTGTTTTTATAATTTAAAATTTTGGTTGATGTTATTACAAAGTTTTGAGCTTTTTTCTTGTCTTTATATGCCCGCATTAAGAGAATTATAAAATCTGGCGCCCAACGGTTGGAGTTGCATCAAACAAAAAATTTCAAAAAAAATTAAATTCCGAAATTTTTTCATACTGATACATGTTGCTATGTGGTGTTTAGGTGACAATTTGTTCCTCTCAATACATTTTCCACGTTGGGCGCCACATAAATTATTTTCTTAATATCTATTGGTCTGCATAGTTTATTTTTATAAATTAAAAAATTTTATAAATTAAAAATTTGATTTGATTATCAAGTTTTAAGCTGTTTGTTTTCTTGACTTCATATGCGCTCAAATTGGTGACAATTTGTGTCTTCATACATTTTTCACGTTGGGCGCCACATAAGTTATTTCCTCAATATCTATGAAAAGACCGGTCTGCATACTTTTTTTTTAAGTTAAAATTTTGATTGATATTATTACTAAGTTTTTAGCTATGGTTTTTTTCTTGCCTTCATATGCCTGCAAAAAAAAATATATTAAAATCTAGCGCCCAACGTTGTGAGTGACATCACACAAGAAATTTTAAAAAATTGAAATGTTTCGAAATTTTTCCATATCGTGGATACATGTTTTGTCTATGGTGTTTTGGTGACCATTGGTTCCTCTCAGTACATTTTTCACGTTGGGCGCCACATAACTTATTTTCTCAATATCTACAGAAAAACCGGCCTGCATAGATTTTTTTCTTGCCTTGATATAAAATTAATAAGAACTGGAGCCCAATGTTGAAAGTGTCATTAAAAAATGCCAAAAAAAAATTGCAAAAAAAAAATGAAAAATGTTTGATAAACATTCAATTAAGGAATGGCAGCGAGATTATCCTCATGCCATTTAGACATGTTTTATCTGAGCGTGCTAGATAATAAAACATTTCTTCGCAGTTCTTTCCCTTTGTCGGGCGCCAAATAAATAATTTTCTGACTATTAAAGAGTTATCTCAATATTTGTTTGCAATTCTTACATTTCTACATTTGCCTAAATAAAATTATAAAATCTGGCGCCCAACGTTGGGAGAGACATCAAACAAAAAAATATAAGTTTTCCGAAATTTTTTTCATGTCTGGGATATATCTTTTCTTCGCGATGTTTTGGTGTCAAATTATTTCTTCTTAATTCATTCTTAACGTCGGGCGCCACTTTAATAATTTTCTCAATATCCATGGAAAAACAGATCTGTATTTTTTAATGCTATTATATATTAATTGTTGTTATTACCAGGTTTTCATTTGTTTGATTTTTGTCTGCATTCAGATTTTATAAAAATTAGCGCCCAACTTTGAATGTGACATCAAAAAAAAAAATTTATGTTTCGAAGAAAATTCCATCAAAGAAAGCCTACCTCTTGTAATTGACGCAAGATAAGTCCGTGCGTGTTTAATAAATAAACATTTTTTTTGCGATACTTTCTCTTCATCGGGCGCCACAAAGTTTGAATGTTTGTTTCTTGTTTATGTTAAAAAATGTCTATGGCTGGCGCACCACCTTTCGGGTGACATCAAACAACAAATTGCAAAAATTTAAGTTTTTCGATGTGCATCCTGTGAAGGATTAGCAGAGTGAATTTTCTCTTATCTTTAAGGTTCTCTATTTGTTTATGTCCTAAGGAAATATTGAAACTGGCGCCCAACTTGATTGTAAATAATTTATGAAATGGCGCCCGACGTGACCTACTTTTATTTAGATAGACTATTATTCATAGAAAATATAAAACGCTGAAATTAAGGTTTCCAAAACAATTCGTTTTTAAATGGCGCCCAACGTAGTGTGTTTTCACTCAGTATAAATATCAAAAGATGCAACAATTTATGATTATGCAACACTCCATTAGATATTCATTCCTCTTGTCACACCTTAAAATCTTTCCTTTGTCTAAAAGAACTCAAAAATTATATGTTTGGCATTCACACACATTTCCTGACATTTGATCTCTAACTTGCAGCAGCAACAGAGACCATACTGACTTATCACACCCTAACCAATTAAATCTTGTATGGAACTTGAATCTTTCTCCTAAATGAAAACTATAATTTTTCTCCCTCCCCGTCTCCAATAAAACACAACAAATCTTGACGGCAGTAAATGTGATGCCAAACAAAAACATCATATTAACTTTCAACAGTTTTTGCTTTCCAAATGAATCCTCCCTCTTTGAATACTGTTTTTGTGTGCTGATTGCAGCAGCACCCTGACTTTGTAGTGGTTCTGTCAATTATAATGCCATGCTATATATGAGAGTATCATCATAGTCGTTTATACTATAATTTGAACATTTCACACAATGGCATTTGTGGAGCTCCACCTCCTGCTTCGGCTTGGGTGATTTGGTTGATTCCGTTGCTGATGGTGGCGGCGGCATATCTTTTACAAAAGTTAATTTCTTAATTTTCACCTTCCGCTGCACAAGTCTGCCAAACGCTGGTGGGACCTATAGCAATGATGCTAAAGCCAATGCGGCTATTGTTGTGGTGACCGAGCAGACAATTCAACTGTTGTATTCTTTTGTCGTCAGTTTTGGAAAAAAACCGGCATATGAGTAAATTTTTATCATACCGGCAATGGACCGCGAATTTTTATGTGTACATTCGTTTATGCTGTTCAGAGCATAATAATGGCCGACATAATATCATATAAGAGCCTTTATGGTCTGTTCTTTGGTGTGGTTAAAGCTCAACAATGGTAAACTGTTGTTTGGTGATATTGGCTCAGGCTTCCCAAGCATTCATGTCATAAATTTTTTTTATTTTTTATTTTTTTACCACGGAAACATGAGTTATAATATCATTTAAGCTGTCAGATAGTTTTTGGGTTCCTTGGCAATGATGAGGGAATATTGTTTTTTTAAATCCACAGCTCAAAGAGAGTTCAAATATTGGAGGGCAAAGCGAAAAGAGTATGAAAATCTTGGTCAGTTATGGGCCAAAATTTATCTGTTGAAAAATGGCAACAATTTTTTCAGGGTTTTGTTGCAGGTTTTCGAAAATGGCGCCCGATCCTAAAAACTATAATCATTTATTAGAGTTCCTTATTGTGACATTTGGTAAATTTTCTGTTAAATTTTGTTGGTTATCACATTTGCTTAGTTTCCTTTTTGGTCAATGTTTGCAAAAATGGCGCCCGATCATGGACACTCTCTTCAGATTTTTTTTTTTTTTTTGTTGTAAAATATGGTCGATGCTCTATGCTGAAGTGTATTGTTTCTGAATGCGTGTTTTGGTTAATTTTTTACGCGTTTTTATTTCATGTTCTCCGAAATGGCGCCCGATCATAATCATATATTGTTCTTGTTTCTTATAACATGACGTAATTTTTATACGTGTTAATTGTTGGATTTGTTTCGTTTCATTGTTGTTGTAATCCCTTCTTGTCCCATTATTCAAGAATGGCACCCGATCATAAATACTACTTTATAATAATGGATTTTGTTTGCTGTTGTTTGGTGTTTGTGTCCAAATTCGGTCAATACACTATGTTCTAATGATCTGTTTAAAAAAATAAAAAAATTTTCCTTTTTGCTCCACTTTTAAAAATGGCGGCCGATCACACTTTCTTCATTAGTATTATTTCTTTTGTATTATTCTTTAGTATTATTTCATTCAAAATTGGTCTGTTGTAGCTGTATAGATTTGTATCGTTTAATTGTTTTTGCTACCTTTTTTGTTTCATTCTTCAACAATGGCGCCCGATCATAAATATTCCCTCAAATAATGTTTTTTTTTTTTTTTTACCAATTTCGGTCAATATTCAAATGTTCTGTTTAAAAAAATTCAATTCTCCCTTTTTGCTTTACTTTTCAAAAATGGCGGCCGATCATAAACACTTTTTTTTAAATAAAAGTATAACTTCCCACCTCAATTTATATACTCCACTTTCTAAAAAAAATCTCCACAAAAATGCCAAACTTTTTTCCCACTTGTTATTACATTTCTTTGTTTAATTGTTGTTTTTTACCCCTTTTTTATTATAGAAATGGCGCCCGATCATTAACATTCCCTTAAAATAGCGGACTTTGTTTGTTTTGTTATCAATTATGGTCAATGGACTTTGTTCAAATGTTCTGTTAAAAAACATTTCAATTCTGCCTTTTTGCTTAGTTTTCCAAAAATGGCGACCGATCATAAATACCTTCTTCATATAATGTCAATTTATAAAACCATATTTTTTTAAATATACATGTCTTCTCAAAATGGCAACCTTATTCACGTTTTTTTTTTCATGATTTTAAAATTGGCGTCCGATCATTAACTCTTACTTAATAAATTAGACTTGTTTGTTTGTATTATAAAAATGGCGTCCGATCATAAGCTTTCCCTTAAAGTAATGAATTTTATTTTGTTACCAAAATTTGGTCAATGCACTTTGTTTAAAAGTTCTATTAAAAAACATTACAACTCTCCCTTTTTGCTTAATTTTACAAAAATGGCGGCCGATCAAAAATACCTTTTCCATATTATGTCAATTTATAAAACCTTTTTTTAACAATATACCTATCTCCTCAAAAATGGCAACCTTATTTTCGCTCTTTTGTTGTTTTTGCAATTGGCGCCCGATCATTAACTCTTACTTAATATATTAGACTTTGTTGTTTTTGCCCCTTTATTTGTATTATAAAAATGGCGCCCGATCATAAGCTTTCCCTTAAAATAATGGATTTTGTTTTGTTACCAATATTTGGTCAATTCACTTTGTTCATGTTCCGTTTTAACTTAATTTTTCAATAATGGCGGCCGACGACAAATTTCTTTTTTATATTATGTCAATTTAGAAAACCTTTTTTTTACAATACAGCATGTTTTAAAACATGGCAACTTTATTTAGTTTTTTTTTTCTTGTTTTCTAAATTGGCGCCCGATTATTAACTCTTACTTAGTATATTAGACTTTTTGTTTTTATTACCCCTTTATTTGCATAATAAAAATAGCGCCCGAATAAACATTCCCTTAAAATAATGGATTTTGTTTTGTTACCAATTTTGGTCAATGCACTTTGTTCAAATGTTCTGTTAAAACACGTTTTAATTTTCCATTTTTGCTTAATTTTTCAATAATGGCTGCCGATCATAAATATTTTTTCCATATTATGTCAATTTATAAAACCTTTTTTTTAACCATATACCTGTCTCATCAAAAATGGCAACCTTGTTTTCGCTCTTTTCTTGCTTTTGCAATTGGCGCCCGACCATTAACTCTAACTTTGTATATTAGACTTTTTGTTATGACATTATTTTTTTTTAATGGCGCCCGATCATAAACACTCGTTCATATAATATATATATTTATGGTTTTGTATAAAATTCTGTCAATGCACATTTTATAAAAAATCCGAAATCTATTTTTTTTTTGTTTAATTCATGTCTCATCAAAAATGGCAACCTTATTTACGCTCTTTTCTTGTTTTCGCAATTGGCGCCCGACCATAAACCCTCCCTTCATATAATATATATTTTTTGTTTTTGCTATAAAATTCTGTCAATGCACATTTTATAAAAAATCCGAAATCTCATTTTTTTGTTTCGTTTTTCAAAAAACAATCCGAAATCTCATTTTTTTGTTTCGTTTTTCAAAAAACACACCTGATTATGAACACTTCTTTAATATATTGGACTAGAATAAGTTCGCATTTCAGTTTACAAATCTGGTTTTTTATCTCCTCAAGAATGGCGAACTTTTGTTTCATGTTTTTGAAAATGGCGCCCGATCATCAACTCCTCCTTAATATATTGCTTTGTTTAACTGACCCTTTGACACTTGTTTCTTTCATTTTTCAAAAATGGCGCCCGATCATAAGCCCTCCCTTTATATAATGTATCTTTTGTTACTAGCTCAATAAGCTTTGCTGTTAAACTAAATCCTTAAAAAAATGTATCTCTAGCTTAAATTTATTGCTATCCTTTATATACACCTACCATGTCCTTAAGAAATCCTTGACAATATTCGTGACAATATATTATTCAAATAATTTTTTTTGGCCTAGTTTCTTCCATTCTTTGGTCACTATTATCTACCGTTGCAAGCCCGACGCGCTCCTCCTTCAACTCTTATTTTGTCTTTTCCCCAAGCAATTCATGTTCACCAAGTAAACTATCATCGTCAATGCAAGAGCACAGAGTGTCAGTCATTGTCCTGCTGCTTAGAACGTGGCCACCATTACACCCTCCAGCAGTTGATAGACTCAAATAACAGCTCTTCTAAATTCCGCCAAAATAATTTCCGTATTGTGCTTGTTTTCTTTGGCCGGCTGGCTGGCTGGCTGGTCGGCTGGCTGGCTGGCTTGTTGGCTGCCACATTTATTATGACGAAGAAAATGACGATGATGATGATGATTTTCTATGGGCCAATGGGCATGAACCATAAAAGCTTCAGCATGAACTGCAAGGCAGTGTGCCACAAAGATTGTAAATGACGTTTTTAGCTCATAATGGCCAAAAGCGAACGAAAATGACAATAATGAATGCTTTTGGCTTAATGATTATTAAGGCAAAATGAAGTGTATCGAATTTATGGACTTTGCTCTTTTGTAACTGAACTTCTTGCTGCAATTGATTATTAGGGAATGGAATTCGAGGGAATTCTTTTCTTGTTCCATGTCAAAATGATTTCCAATGACTACGACGAAGGCTGCAATAAAGGTATATGATGGTATACAATTTCATCCTTTGTAGCCCAGGGGCTGCATGGCCAGCTGCTCCCCTTCTCCCTTGTATGAAGTGATGAGTTGGGACCATAAAATATTATATTCTTCCTGCATGAAATCAACAAATGGTTCTTTTGTCTACACATACATACTTAGATTTAGCCTTTGGTGCTAAAAATCTACAATTTTCTCTTCTCCAGGCCATATATTCTTCTTGCAACTTCGTTCTATGGCAAAAAGTAGTACTAGCTGGTTTTTTTTTTGTTATTGTTCATTGATATTGTTATGGTTATGTTTCTCACAATTTCAATAAGAAATAACAATCATGATGTTATTGACGATTCGTTTTTGGCGGTTAGCAGGGAATTTTGAATTGCCTATGAATGGACATAACTTCCAAGTCATTGGTTTAAGGTCATTGGCTTAAGAGAGTTGAAATACTAGTGGCTTCATGAGTTAACTGTGATTATTTTTTGATACCTCCCCTTACCCTAATTTTCAGAAATGCCAGATCACGGAGATGGGCGGTGCGATTCAAGCGAAATTTTGTGTGCTCTCATATAGTATCCTAAAAGTAAAAATTTGGTATTCAAATTTCGGATGGGGTACCTAGGGGGGCCGCCCCACCCTAAAACCTACCAAACATATAATTAGACTAATCACGACAATATGGGACTCAAATGAAAGGTATTTAGGATAAGAAAACGTATCTGATATCCAATTGTCGGACCAAGTGTTAGGGGGACCATCATAAGCCCCAAAACACCCCTAAATCGGACATATTTACCGACCATGGCAATATGGGACTCAAATGAAAGGTATTTGCGAGTAGAATACGAATCTGATATCCAAATGTGGGACCATGTATCGGGGGGTCCACCTCTTCCCCAAAACACGCCCCCCCAACAGGACTTATTTACTGACCATAGGATTATGGGGCTTAAATAGAAGGCATTTGGGTGTAGAATTCGATTCGGATATCCAAATATGGGACCAAGTGTTTGGGGGGCCCCCTCTCCCCAAAAACATCCGCCCAAAGGGGAGAACAATATACGACCATAACAATATGGGGTCTCAAATCAAAGGTCTTTGAGTGTAAAGCACAAATCCCCCCACCCCCACAACACCACCCAAATATAAAGTATTTGCTGACTATTGCAATATGAGGCTCAAATGAGAGGGCTTTTAGAGTAGAACACGAATCCGATATACATTTTCAAGGCCAACTCACGGAGTGGCCGCTCATCGCCCAAAACACCCCCCAAGCCGGTCATGTTTGCCGACTATGAAAATATGGGGCTCAAATTAAAGGTATGTGGGAGTAGACCACTTATCTGATATCAACATTTAGAACCACCATAACAACCCCCAAATAGGACGTATTTGCTCACCAAGACAATTTGGGTCTTAAGCAGAGTGGAACTAAATATTTGCTGACTTTTGCAATAAGAAGTTAAAATGAGATTAGACAACGAATTTGATATCCAATTTTGAGCCCAAGGCAATATAGGCTTGAAATAAATGATATATAGATAAATGAGAATAGAGCAAGTTGTTGATATATTTTTTGGGGACAACCCCAATCCCCAAAACACCCCTAAATCGGGCATATTTACCGACCCTGTCAATGTGGAGCTTAAATGAAATGTATTGGGGTTAGAGCAAGAATTGATACCAACCTTCGGGACCAATTTTCTGGGAGTCTACCCCTTTTCCAAAATACCCCATAAAGTGCAATTTTTTACTGATGGGGCTCAAATAGAGGAATTTGGGAGTAGAATACGAATTTGATATCCAAATGTAGGACCATGTATTTAAGGCATCACCCCTTACCCAAAACACCCCCCAAAGGATAAAAATTTTTCGACCATGCCAATATGTGGCTGAAATTAAAGGTATTTGAGTTTAGAAAACGAATTTGATAGCCTATTTTGTGGCCATGTGTTTGGGGGGATGCCTCATCGTGACTTCCCTAAACCAATGGCAATATGGGGTTTGAATAAATACTAATTGAAAGAAGAGCACGATGATGATATTTTTCAGGGCCAAGTGTCTGGGCGACCAGCTCATCCCCGAAATGGAGAGGAAGATGGGTCATAGGTTCTCTATATCCTATTCAGCTTTCAGGGAGTTTTGAAGTCAAAGGGCACTTTAATACTAAACCTCAAACTTCGAACTGAGAAATTTGTATAGATTCCTACTGTTCCATTCTTACTTTGCTTTAATTGGCTATGACAGAATAGACAAAGTAAAGTGTCTTGTAAAGTGTAGTCTTCGTCTGTCGAGAGATGGCCTTGTTTCTAAACTGCTTACTTAGTCCAAAGTAGCATCTGTTTGCCAATATTATTCTTCGCTTTATCTCAAAACTGGTGTCATTCGTTTCGGTTACGGCGGTGCCGAGGTAGATAAAGTTACTGACTATCTCAAAGTTGTGATTCCCAACTTTCTCCATGTTCTTTATCTGCTCGGTTGTACAAGGCTTTTTGGGAGTGGAGACCATCCATTTCGTTTTATCTCCATTTACTGCCAGACCCATTTTCACTGACTCTCTTTCGATTCTTTCAAAGGCTGCAGTTACTACTTCCGGTGACCGACCTATGATATCGATATCGTCGGCATAGGCAAGTAGCATGTACTCTCTTGTGGTTAGTGTGCCATATCTATTCACTTCTGCATCTCGTATAATCTTCTCCAGCATTCTCCGAAGGTGTTGATTTGTCCTTCTCGGGTCTTTTCCAGGATTTGGCGCAGTGTGAATGTTTGGTCTAGGGTGGATTTACTAGGTCTAAAACCGCATTGATAGGGCGCAATTATCTCATTGACTTTAGGTTTTAATCTTTCACACAGTACGCTCGAGAGTATCTTGTATGCGATGGGGAGGAGACTTATTCCTCTGTAGTTGGCACATTCCGTCTTGTCTCCTTTCTTGTGTACGGGACATGGTATGCTGAGCTTCCAATCATCGGGTATGCGTTCTTCTAGCCAGATTGCGCAGATAAGCTGATGCATACGCCTTATCAGCGTGTCGCCTCCGGTCTTAAATAGTTCAGCGGGTAACCCGTCGGCTCCTGCTGCCTTGTTGTTCTTTAGTCGGGTTACTGCTACTTGGACCTCATTCTGACTAGGAGCTAAACATTCTATACCATCATCAGGGATTGGTTCTGCGGTATCCTCTTCGCCGCCAACGTCGGACACTAGCAGTTGGGTAAAATGTTCTTTCCATATCCTCAGCATGTTGTCTGTGTCAGTTACCAGATTTCCTTCTTTGTCTCTGCAGGAGGATATGCCTGCACCAAAGCCACCGGTTTGGTGTCTAATTCTTTGGTAGAATTTCCAGACTTCATTCTGACTCCTGTACATCTCAATTCGCTCGCACTCAGGTCTTTCCATTTCCTTTTTCTTTCTGCGGAATAGACGTTTCTCCTCTCTCCTTTTCTCCCGATACCTCTCCTTCATGTGGCGCGTTGCTACTGATTGCAGGGTTGCTCTATATGCCGCATTCTTGGCTTCAGTAGCATCTCGACACTCTTGGTCGTACCATGGGTTTTTTGGAGGAGGCTTTCGGTAACCAAGTACGGATTTCGCGGCATTTTCCATGGAGTGGGGAATAGTTTGCCACTGCGCTATTATATCATCGGAACAAGGAGTGCTTTCATCAAGCAGTTGGGTCAGTCGAGTGGAGTATGCCGCTGCCATTTGGTGGGTCTGCAGCTTTTCAATGTCCAGCTTCCGTGCAGTGTCATATCGTACTTTCCTCGCCATGTTCAAACGGGTGCGAACCTTTGCTGCAACAAGGTAATGATCCGAATCTGCATTCGCTCCACAGATCGATCGTACATCTAACACGCTGGATGAATGCCTTCCATCTATCACAACGTGATCAATTTGGTTTCTTGTGTTTTGATCGGGCGACAGCCATGTGGCTTTGTGGATATTTTTATGTTGAAATCTGGTGCTACTAACTACCATGTTTTTTGCCGCGGCGAAATCTATCAGCCTCAACCCATTACTGGACGTTATCTCGTGGAGGCTAAACTTTCCGACTGTTGGACCAAAAATTTCTTCCTTCCCTATTTTCGAATTAAAATCTCTCAGAACGATTTTAATATCATGGGCGGGGCAGCGGTCATATTCTGTCTCTAGGCGCTCGTAGAAAATATCCTTGGTCTGCTCGTCTTTGTCTTCCGTCGGGGCATGGGCACAAATAAGACTGATGTTGAAGAATTTGGCTTTTATGCGGATTGTGGCTAGCCTCTCATCCACCGGAGTAAAGCTGGAGACTAGGTGTTTCAGTCTTCGACTAACCACAAATCCACAGCCAAATTCATGCCTCGTGTTATGGCAGCTATAGTATAGTTCGTCACCGTTTGGTGTTGTAGTGACGCCATTCCCAGTCCATCGCCGCCAGCCGCCCCTAACCTGGGAATAGACGCTGATGTTGGCCATTGGTTATTTGAAGGCGCCAATAACTCGCCTTGTCATCTCGAGTATCATTGGCTCTCAGTATTTAATTAAGAGCCAGTGCCACCTGACTCCTCACTGAGACTCTCCTCTCGAAAATCTGTTATATATATTTTTTTTAAGATAGTAGAATGGAACAGTAGGAATCTATACAAATTTCTCAGTTCGAAGTTTGAGGTTAAGTATTTGGATGCTCTTTGAACTCAAAACTCCCTCGATTCAAATGATCGATACTTAAAAACAAATTCCGATTTAGGCCTTTGTTTCATACCGAAATATATGTCAATTAAAAAAAAACCTTCATTATGCAAACTCCACTGAAAATCTTGACGAAAAGCTAATGAACTTCAAAACCGTGACAAATTTGGTAGCAAACCAGTTTTTTTTTTAACTGCTGCCAAATTGGAACTTACAAAATTGAATTCCTTGCCGGGGGAAAAAAAAAATTAAACAAAGTCAACAAAATCCCTTGGCAATTTGTGATGACGATGACTATGCTGAAGATCATTATCATGCATTGCATGGAGTAGGGCAGAGGGAGTGTTAAATTCCTTATTCCATATCAGCCCTTATATCAAAGCTCATTAATGCCATGTATGTCTATGTCATTTAACAAATTCGAATAGTCTTCGTTGTCCTCATCCTCTTTCTCGTCGTCATCATCATCATCATCATCGTCACACTTGACAATTACACACGAAATGGAATTCCCTTTGGTGGCATTACAAAAGGCAAATCAAATCACTGTCTCATCATTACAATTATTCATCCATAGAAAACGCAATTGCCTCTCATCATTGCTCCAGCATACACGGTGCTGCCATTCATTGACTGTCACAGTTGTTGTTGTTGTTGGTGTTGTATTGTCACCCGCCGCCGTCTGCCACAGTCATCTTCCAGACCTCTGTGTGTTTGGTTCATGGCACTCGAGGTCTTCGGTCGGTTGATTCTCTCCAAGCCTAACCTGCCAGCCAGCCAGCCAGCCAGCAGAGTCAGTCATCATTGTTTAATGTTGTGCAAAAGCTGAAAGCGGTGGTGGCCATGGCGGTGGCGGGCGTGTTTTTGTTTTAATGCTTTAATGCCTTCCAGAGCTATAGCCATGGATGGATGCGAGTTGAGGACCAACACCAGCTACAACAACGACAAAACGACAATAATACAGCACTAATACCGGTTGCTGCAGCATCAGTCAGCTCCATAACCACCAGCATCAGAATCTATAACGTGGGCTCATTCATTTCATATGCCTCCATGGCAGGCGGCTGCTGAATCTGCCTATCAGTTGAAACTCCCATAAAATGTTGCGGCATCATTGCCACTCAGTCAACTAATGGTGATGGTGCCACTGCCGTTGAAGCTGCTGCAACGACAATGGGGCATCATAATCATCATCCTCATCATCATCATCACGAACATTGCCAGAATTTCACTACAAAACACTTCAATCGCTCACTTTGAAAATTAACCCCTTTTGGCATGAATTTGCCATGAGAATAATACCGGCTAACACAACGTTCGCTTCTCTACTGATGCTGATTTTGGGGCTCTTCTATGAATGTGGAAAGCATCAGCTCGAGTGTGTTGCGCTCAATTTAGCTTTCATAATTGTATAAAAATTTATGATTTAACATAAAACATACCCGCATTTAAAACAGGCTTCCCAAAAACGAAAAAAAAAAAAAATAAAAATAAAAACGGGGGAAAATAGAAAACCAAAATCCAAATGGAAATGGAAATGCTGCGAACTAAGCTCTTTTTCTGTGTTTGCTTTTTCTTACTCTTCTCTTTTCTCTTCCTGGCTGAAGACTGAATTCAAATACAAATCGCATTCATGCCTTGCAGCAGGATTGCCAAATGGCTCTTGGGGGATTTAAAAAAAAAAACCAGTCCAATTATATGAAGGTGTTGCTGTTCGCCTGAGTTTAGTTGGGGTGGAAGAAAAAAAATTCAGGAAATTGTCATTGAATTGGGAAAAAAATACAACAGATGTTTATAAGGTTTTCTGTAAGAAATTAAGGGGGGATGAAAAGCAGCAAAGAATTTTGACAAAAATTTTCAATTTAATTTTGCCGTAATGTGCACTGATTAAAGGTGACCATATTCCTACTGTTCCCATCTACTACTCCCATTACTATCCCAACACATTTTTATACCATCCACCATAAGATGGGGGATATACTAATTTCGTCATTCTGTTTGTAACTACTCGAAATATTCGTCTGAGACTCCATATTCTTGATCGTCGTGACATTTAATGTCGATCTAGCCATGTTCGTCCGTCTGTCTGTCTGTCTGTCCGTCCGTCTGTCCGTCCGTCCATCTGTCCGTCCGTCCGTCTGTCCGTCCATCCGTCCGTCTGTCGAAAGCACGCTAACTTCCGAAGTAGTAAAGTTAGCCGTTTGAAATTTTGCACAAATACTTCTTATTAGTGTAGGTCGGTTGGTATTGTAAATGGGAAATATCGGTCCATGTTTTGATATAGCTGTCATATAAACCGATCTTGGGTTTTGACTTCTTGAGCCTCTAGAGTGCGCAATTCTTATCCGATTGGAATGAAATTTTGCACGACGTGTTTTGTTATGATATCCAACAAACTTGCCAAGTGTGGTTCAAATCGGTCCATAACCTGATATAGCTGCCATATAAACCGATCTTGGGTCTTGACTTCTTGAGCCTCTAGAGGGCGCAATTTTTATCCGATTTGGCTGAAATTTTGCGTGTGGTGTTTTGGTATCACTTCCAATAACTGCGCTAAGTATGGCGTAAATCGATAAATAACCTGATATAGCTTCCAACAACTGCGCTAAGTATGGTTCAAATCGGTCCATGTTTTGATATAGCTGCCATATAAACCGATCTTGGGTATTGACTTTTGGGCCTCTAGAGGGCGCTATTCTCGTCTGATTTGACTGAAATTTTGCACGTGGTGTGTTGGTATCACTTCCAACGGCTTAAATCGGTCCATGTTTTGATATAGTTGCCATATAAACCGATCTGGGGTCTTGACTTCTTGAGCCTCTAGAGGGCGCAATTCTTATCCGATTTGAATGAAATTTTGAACGTGGTGTTTTGGTATCAATTCCAAGATGTGCGCTAAGTATGGTTCAAATCGGTCCATGTTTTGATATAGCTGCCATATAAACCGATCTTGGGTCTTGACTTCTTGAGCCTCTAGAGGGCGCAATTTTTATCCGATTTGAATGAAATTTTGCACGTGGTGTTTTGGTATCACTTCCAACAACTGCGCTAAGTATGGTTCAAATCGGTCCATGTTTTGATATAGCTGCCATATAAACCAATCTGGGGTCTTGACTTCTTGAGCCTCTAGAGGGCGCAATTCTCATCCGATTTGGCCGAAATTTTGTACAACGGCTTCTCTCATGATCTTCAACCCACGTGTCTAATATGGTCTGAATCGATCAATAGCATGATACAGCTCCCATATAAACCTATCTTCCGATTTTGGCTTCTTGAGCCCCTACAAGGCGCAATTCTTATCTGAATGAACTGAAATGTTACACAACGACTTCTACAATGTTCAGCATTCATTTATGGTCCGAATCGGACTATAACTTGATATAGCTCCAATAGCATAACAGTTCTTAATCAATATTCTTTGTTTGCCTAAATAGAAATACCGCGCATAAAACTCAAGAAATGCGATCCATGGTGGAGGGTATATAAGATTAGGCCCGGCCGAACTTAGCACGCTGTTACTTGTTTTATTTTATATCCTTTCTCATACATTTCTTTCAAATAGGGTCTGTCGATATTATATTTCAAAGAATTTTGATAAAATTTTTCTTTTTGTTGACTAAATTCCTACTGTCCCCATCTACTAGTTATGCTCTACCCTATTTCTTTCTTTATCCCATTTGTTGCACATTAAATATTATATTTTTTCGCGAATTTTGTTAATATTTTTATTTATTTCAACTTTTTTATAGCAAGTAGTAGGGGACAGTAGGAACATAGCCATGAAAAACTTTTTTAATTCATTTCCATTCTCAAACATTTTCTTTCAAACAGTGTCTGTAGATATTTTATTTTTAATGAATTTTGGTGCCATTTTTTTTTTTTGAAAATAGTAGTAAGGGACAGTAGGAACAAGAACATTAAATAATAAAATTTCAAAAATTTTGGGAAAAAAACACCTGGCAACCCCTTTTACCTACAACCTTTTTTTTGCTACAAACTCTCCTCCCATCGCATTACATAGCACAAATGTTGTATTAAAATATTTGCATTTGCAAACGTTTTAATGCCATTAGCTTAAAATGTAATTTGCTCTAGCCAAAGCTTTATCGATGGCGTCCCAGAACATTTCACAAAATGTTGGGTTGTCGTGCGTTGTGTTTTGTTCTGTTGTATGCCAAACAGGGATCCTGTGATTCCCTAGATAGAAGCTGCAAGTACGAGCAGTATCCTTGAATTACCGAATGAATGAATGAATGAGTGAGTGAAGGCTTTTGAATCACCGGGTTTCGGGTTATAACACTCAACACCATTCAAAATGATACAATGTGTAACAAAATAGAAACGCTTCAAAGCGTTTCTTTCATTCGAAGCAATTATTTCGGTGGGTGGGCAAGAATGCAGAAAGAAAACAAAAAAATGCTGGGTAAAGCTTTGCAAGCCAGTGTTGCCATAGTGCTGTAGCTTCGATGTTGTTTGTTGTTGCGGTAATGTTGCTGTGTTTTATTTTCTTTTGGGATATGCAAAATTTGTATTCTTTCCCTTTTTTCGGCTTGTGTTTTTATTTCGCCTCACTTGCCAAAGAAGGAAAATCTCAACAACACGGTAAAGTTCATTCTTTGGTTGGCTGAATGGTTGGTTTGGTTGCTTCATGAGGGTTTGTTTGGGGTTTGTGCTGCATGCAACAAAATGAAATTTTTTCAAATGCCTCAGCTTACCTCCGACTACTTCCCTTCGAGTGGGCCACCCTTGTTTTGCTGTAACATGAGAAATTTTTGTTGAACTCATTTCGTAGGTATTTCGTCTTTTTATTTTTTCTCCTGGAGTTTGGGTAGCTGCATTAACTGGAAAATTAACTTTGTTTGTTCTGCAACAGTGTATGCGAAGCGAAAAAAACCCATCAACCCATTAGGTCCTTAAAAGGTTGCTGCATATGTGTGTATGTTGCCATAGTCATATAGTCGAGCAGAACAAAAAACATTTTTTTCCTCTTGTCATAATATCCCCTCTTTTTTTGGCCATTGTGATGAATGGCCTGGGATAATGAGCACAAAAGGATGTTAATCATCTATGTGTGTGTGTGTATACATACATGGTTCAAGGATTAAAATGACATTTATTAAAGATCCTGATAAAAATTGAGGAATTGCCAGGATTAAATTTCATAAAAGCAAAGTGCTTGGACTTAGATTGGGTTACCCAACAACACCTTTTGCCTTAATTATCTAAGGCATATGAGAAGGGCTTTAGGCAATGGCCGAGATTCCGATAAACCAAACTACTATATGGCTTTGAGTATAATGTTTGTTGCCATCAGTTGTATCCGGTTTTAGCTTATCTTTGATCCCCTTTTTTTTCTGGGTTAGTGGTGATGTAATTAATTATTGTAGTCTTACCTACCTATGGGCAAAGAGAAAAAATTCCATTCCTATTTGTCATGTATTATGTTTCAGTTTTTGGGTATGCTTTAATTTTGATGCCAAAAAGTGCCACAGGTAATGGGAAGGTGTATGAAAAGGGTGTGGCTTGTTTTTTCTTGATTTTATGTGACTATTTAGTCAGGAGTTTGGGTCCCTGCTCGGGCGCCAGTATATTTTATATCGAAATTTTAAGAAGTTAAACCAGAAATGTGTTAAGGATCAATGGTTACCACATTTAATATCAACATTGGTTAATATTAGTTAGTGAGGGCAAATTCTAACGAAAAAAAGCATTGACTCTATTTTTCATCGACATATATCCAATAGAAAATTTTATACATGAAAAATTAAACTAATTTTTTTATATATTTTTTCTTCCAGGTAATTTTAGAATGTTGTGATCTTTTCTATAAACCAACAAAAGCTATTTAAATGGTATGTACAATGGAAAATATTTACAATAATTCCAAATTCTTATCATCTTGCGGCTTTAGAAGCACTGTAAAAAATTGTGCAAAGATATGGCGTATTTACAGTTTAGGAGACAAAATGATTAGAAAAAGAAGTAAAAAGGCGTTAAGTTCGGCCGGATACCTACCACCTCGGGTATATATGAAAACCACCTTTCATCATAATCTGGTGAAAAATTCATAATTTATTCCCCTATAGCAGCTATGTCGAAATATAGACCGATTTGGATCAAATTCGGCGCGGACATTGAGTGGTCTAATAAGTACAAGACATTGTTCAATTTTGTACAACAAAATATTGGTCTTTTTGGTAGTTATATCCAAATATAGACCGATCTGAACAATATACGACACGGATGTCGAAAACTCTAACATAAGTCACTGTGTCAAATTTCAGAGAAATCGGACAATAAATACGCTTTTTATGGGCCCGAAACCTTAAATCGAGAGATCGGTCTATATGGCAGTTACATCCACACCTGGACTGATCTGGACTAAATTGGAGAGAGATGACGAAGGGCCGAACACAACTCACTGTTCCAAATTTCGGCGAAATCGGAGAATAAATGCGTTTTTATGGACCCAAGACCTTAAATCGAGACATCGGTCTATATGGCAGCTACATACAAATCTGGACCGATCTGGGCCAAATTGAAGAAAAATGTCGAAGGGCCTAACACTACTCACTGTCCCAAATTTTGCCGAAATCAGGCAATAAATGCACCTTTAATGGGCCCAAAACTTAAAATCGAGAGATCGGTCTATATGGCAGCTATATACAAATCTGGACCCATCTGGGCCAAATTGAAAAAGGATGTCGAAGGGCATAACACAACTCACTGTTCCAAATTTCAGCGAAATCGGAGAATAAATGCGTTTTTATGGGCCCAAGACCTTATATCGAGAGATCGGTCTATATGGCAGTTATATTAAAATCTGGACCGATCTGGGCCAAATTGAAGAAAAATGTCGAAGGGCCTAACACTACTCACTGTCTCAAATTTTGGCGAAATTGGACAATTAATGCGCCTTTTATGGGCCCAAAACCTTAAATCGAGAGATCGGTCTATATGGCAGCTATATCCAAATTTGAACCGATCTGGACCGAAATAAAGAGGTATGTCGAAGGGCATAACACAATAAATGCGCCTTTTATGGGACCGAAACCTTAAATTGGGAGATAGGTCTATATGGCAGCTATATCCAAATCTGAACCGATCTGGACCGACTTAAGGAGGTATGTCGAAGGGCATAACACAACTCACTGTCCCAACTTTCAGCAAAATCGGACAATAAATGCGCCTTTTATGGGCCCAAGACCTTGAATCGGTCGATCGGTCTATATGGCAGCTATATACAAATCTGGACCCATCTGGGCCAAATTGAAGAAAAATTTAAGAGGGATATTGAAGAGCCTAATACAACTCACTGTTCCAAATTTTGTCAAAATCGTACAATAAATGCGCCTTTAATGGGCCCAAAACCCTAAGTCGAGAGATCGGTCTATATGGCAGCTATATACAAATCTGGACCGATCTGGGCCAAATTGCAAAAAAATGTCGGAAGGCATTACAAAACTCACTTTCCCAAATTTCAGCAAAATCGGTCAATTAATGCGCATTTTATGGGTCCAGGACCTTAAATCGGCGGATCGGTCTATATGGCAGCTAAATCCAAATCTGGACCGATCTGGGCCAAATTGAACAAGGTTGTCGAGGGGCCTAACACAACTCACTATCCCAAATTTCAGAAAAATAGTACAATAAATGCTCTTTTTATGGGCTCATGACCTTAAATCGGCGGATCGGTCTATATGGCAGCTATACCCAAATCTGAACAGATCAGGGCAGAAGTGAAGAATGATGTCGACTAGCTTAACACAACTCACTGTTCAGCGAAGTCTGATAAAAAATGTGGCTTTTACGGGCCTAAGACCCTAAATCGGCAGATCGGTCTATATGGGGGCTACATCAAGATATAGTCCGATATAGCCTTTCTTCGAAGTTAACCTGCTTATGGACAAAAAAAAATTTTTGTGAAAAGGTTCAGCTCAATATCTCTATTTTTAAAGGCCGTAGCGTAATTTCAACAGACAGACGGACGGACATGTGTAGATCGTCTTATATTTTTACGACGATCGAGAATATTTATACTTTACAGGGTCGGAAATGGAGGTGTTGCAAACGGAATGAAAAAATGAATATACTCCCATCCTATGGTGGTGGGTATAACAAGTAAAAGCGTGCTAAGTTCGGCCGGGCCGAATCTTGGGAGCCCACCACCATGGATTTTCCTAAAATATGGCACCTATATCTGGTTATAGCCCGATTCCCACCGTACTGAGCACAGTGTTTGAGAGTCACAACAGAACACTATGTCCAAAAATTTTAGCCAAAACGGACAAAATTTTCTGCTTCCAGGGGCTCAAGAAGTCATATCGGGAGATCGGTTTATATGGGACCTATATCAGGTTACAGACCGATTTAAACCGTACTTTGCGCAGTTATTTGAAGTCGTAACGGAACACCGCACCGTAAAAATTCAGCCAAATCGGACGTAAATTGTGGCTTCCAGGGGCTCAGGATGTCAAATCGGGAGATGGGTTTATATGGGAGCTATATCAGGTTCTTGACCTATTTAATCTGTACTTGGCACAGTTGTTGGAAGTCATAAAAGAACACCATAAGCAAAATTGCAACCAAATCGGATAGAAAGTGCGGCTTCCAGGTGCTCAAGAAGTGAAATCGGGAGATGGGTTTATATGGGAGCTATATCAGGTTCCTGACCGATTTGGACCATACTCGCCACAGTTGTTGGAAGTCATAACAAAACACTATGTGCAAAATTGAGGGTTCCAGGGGCTCAAGAAAATAGCGGGTTTCAGAGGCTCAAGAAGTCGAATCAAGAGATCGTTTTATATGGGAGCTATATCCAAATCTGAACCGATATGGCCCATTTGCAATCTCTAACGACCAACATCAATGTTAAGTATCTATGCATTTTCAAGCGGCTAGCTTTACGCGCTTAACCGCTACCGTGATTTAGGCTTTTTGACTTTTTGAGCCCCTGAAATCCTCAATTTTTATCCGATTTGTCTGAAATTTTGCACATAGTGTTCTGTTATGACTTCCAAGATTTGTGCCAAGTACGGTATAAATCGGTGTTTAACCTTATATAGCCCCCATATAAACCGATCTCCCGATTTGACTTCTTAGGCCCTTACAAACCGAAATTTTTGTCCGATTTGTCTGAAATTTTGCACAAAGTGTTCTGTTATGACTTCCAAGATTTGTGCCAAGTATGGTCTAAATCGGTGTTTAACCTGATATAGTCCCCATATAAACCGATCTGCCGATTTGACTTCTTGAGCCCTTACAAGCCGGATTTCTTATACGATTTGGCTGAAATTTTGCTTGTAGTGTTCTGTTATGACTTCCAACAACTGTGCCAAGTACAGTCTTAATCGGTCTATAACCAGATATAGCTCCCATATTTTAGCAGAATCCATGGTTTCGGGTTCCCAAGATTCGACCCGGCCGAACTTAGCACGATTTTACTTTTTTTTTCTTACAAATTTTGTTTGAAATCCCATCATGCCTTTGTAACACACCCTTTTCTTTTCGCAATATTTAATAAATCTGCATAAAGATTTCTTAGTTAAAAGAAGAAGTTGTTGGTTTGTTGGTCTCCCGTGTTCCAGGACGTAAATGATTAAACAACATGATATTGATGATAACTCCTTTGGTCTCTGTCTCCCGCCCTCCTTCCGCTCATCATCCTTTAATGCACGTAATAACGCCAAAAACTTTGTTAGATACCCCGTGTATTTATTTCTCCCTTTACGCCTGAAACCATGATTTACGTAGAACAGCCAGAGCTTTCTTTCCCACAGTGCTGTCGTCATTGTTGTTGTTGGTGGTAGTGATGGTGGTGGTCGTGGTCGTGTCTGGTTAAGAACAGAGCTTTATGTCTCTCCACAGGATACTCGATGCAAAATATATTTGCTTGACTAGCTTCAGGGCCATCATCAATATTCCTATAATACAACGAAAGGCAAACATGCACACACACACACACACACACATACTCCCTCAAACACACTCACAAACATAGAGAACTTTAAAAACAGCATTAATGATGTATTAAGATTAATATCAAGTGGGTCATGTGATACGACCGGTTTGGACCAAAAGAACCTCCCACCGTCACCCTCAAGTCAGAAAAAACGTGATGATGTCAACGAATGGTAAACAACAGAGTAAATTTTTGCAAAAAACGCCCACACCCTATATGAAGGCCAACAACGAAGAAGAAAAAAACTGACATACATTCTACTTTTTTTCATTCATTGCCCAATTTTGGCCATAAAATAACCTTGAGGAGTCAACAACCTGACTGACTATATAACAATGGGTGATGGTTTTCCTCTAGCGGTTTTTTTTTGGTTCAGGGAGGGCGAAGGTGTTCCCCTCATCAACTAGCCTGAGTGGCTAGCTGGCTGGTTATGTGCTCGGACTATCAATGCGAAAAGGACATTGAATGACCAAAACAAAAGCAAAAAAAAAAAAAAATCAAGCAAGCAAACAAACAAATAAATGTGAATGAATACTTCAAGTCAGGGCCAAAATGAAATTCCTTTAACTTTTATTGCAATGGTCATTGATTTCATTTGGAGTCCTTATATTAAAGAACAGAGTTGCCACAGAATTAAAAAATATTATTAAATTTCTAACAAGTATGTGTGGGCTAAAGTCGGACAAAGCCGACCTTTCGATACCCTGCAACACATTGGTTATCCAGGCAAATTTTATTTTTAATTTTGAAATTAAGAATTTCGACCAGTATTTGTACAATTTTGAGTAGACCGGTTGATAAATGCACTTGCACCTCCAAGTGAAAATGGGGAGATATGTATATATGGGTGTAGATAAAGCACCCAAATCTAATCCGATTTCTATGAAAATCACTAGTAAGCGAAAGAGTCGTAAGAGAAATCTTCGTGCCAAATTTCGTGAGGATCGGTTAGCAAATGTCCAAATGATTGGAGTATTAATTAAAATTGGAAGAACATATGTATAAAAAATACTACCATCCCGGTGGTCCGCTTCGCTAGCCCCGTTTTTGATACACTGAATCCCAATTTTGAGCGCTTTAGCTCAATTCTTAAAGAGAGTACCATTTTGTATGTTTTAGCACCTAAATGTACCATTTTGAAAAAAATCTTCTGGTCGTCCAAAATATATGGTCAAGGTGTTGCTATATCCCAATTTTGAGATCTTAAGATCACACTGCAAATAAAGTAACATTTTGTAGGTTTGAGTACCTAAATGAATAAATAAAACCTATCTCCTAGTAGGCTAATATATACTTTCCATGTACCAATTTCACCACAATTATTACGTTTTCTTCAACATGTCGTATTTTTGTCAGGACTGCGATAATGTTTGTCAAATTGCTGAATTTTAGTAGTCCCCGATCGCTGTAGGCGAAGATAAGCTTTATCGTACTATTTTGCACTTTTTGGTACCAAAGTGTACGAATTATGAATCAATCATTTAGTCACCCATTATATATTTCCTTCTTATACCTACATGCCAAATTTCAGACCTCTAGCTCCAACTGTAAATAAAGTACTAATTAGTACCAATTTTGGTACCAACATGTTTGAATGGTGAATAGATCATTTAGTCACCCCCACATCATATATTTCTTAGATTTACCATAATGGCAAATTTCAGACCTCTAGCTCTATCTTTACAGAAAGTACGAAATGTTACCAAAATTGGTACCAAAATGTACGAACTATATAATTATCATAGTTACAATCATATTTTTCCTAGCTTCAGGCCTCCAGCTCCATTTGTAAAGAAAGTACCAAATGGTACCAATTTTGGTACCACAATGTACGAATTTTGAATAGATCATTTTGTCATCCATCATACATTTCCTATTTGTACTTACATGCCAAATTTCAGACCTCTAGCTCCAACTATAAAGGAAGTACCAAATAGTACCAATTTTGGTACAACAATGTTCGAATTGTGCAAAAATCATTTAGTCGCCCTAAGTTTTACCTGTATGCCAAATTTAAGATCTCTAGCTCCATCTGCACAGTAAGTACCAAAATGGTACCAATATTGTTACCAAAATGTGCGAATTATAAAAAAATCATAGTCACCTATCATATATGTCATAGTTGTACCAGCATACCAAAGTTCAAAATTTACCTCCAGATCCATATATAAATCAGTACCAAATGGTGCTAATTTTGGTACCAAATGTACGAATTTTGAATAAATCCTTTAGTCACCCATCATATATTTCTTAGTTGTACCTATATGCCAAATATCAGATCTCTAGCTCCAACTATAAAGAAAGTACCAATTTTGGTACCAAAATGTACGAATTTTAAATAAATCCTTTAGTCACCCATCATATATTTCTTAGTTGTACCTATATGCCAAATATCAGATCTCTAGCTCCAACTATAAAGAAAGTACTAAAAAGTACCAATTTTGGCACCAAAATGTACGAATTTTGAATAAATAATTAAGTCATCCGTTATATATTTCCTAGTTGTACCAACATATCAGACCTCTAGCTCCATTTGTAAAGAAAGTACCAAATGGTACCAATTGGGGTACTAAACAAATGCTTTCTTTCGTTACCAGTACTATTTTTCCATTTATTCTTCCCCTATTTTCTCATCCTTTTGCACCAGATGTCTTTTGAGACAAATTTCAAAATCCTATCTCTATCCATCCGTCCTGTACAAAGTTCAGCCATTTCGTACCTTTTTGGTATTTTTTTTTTTAATGTACAAATTTCCAAAAACTTTTTTAGTCACCCAATTTAGGTTGCCATAATGTACTTAACTTCCAAAACACCAGTTCAATTAGCAAAGAAAGTACCAAGTAGTACGAATTGTGGTACTAAACGTACTATTTCTCCTTCTTCCGGTATGATTTTCCAATTTTTTTTTTTATCAAACCTTATTTTTTCGAGACGTTCTTTCATTTGACCCCAAGAGCATAATTCTAGCTCTTTCCGTTCGCTCTGGGCAAATATGTACCATTTCGTACTTTTTGGTACTTTTAGTACCTAAACGTACGAATATCACCAAATCCAGCCTTATCCTGTGCCTATGACTCAGCACCAACATTCGTGCAAAATTTCACGATTGTAGCTTAGGCGTTTGGGTTGGGCGATGATCAGTCAGTCAGGCTACTCTTTCATATATAGCGTTGATTATGCACTACTAATGCTGCCGATATTTTTAAAGTACTATACCATGTCTTCGCCCCAAACAGATGTCGCACTGGTGTACGCTAATAGTTCGCGGCTATAAAAAGGACTTCCCTTGCTATTGAGTTTGAATTGCTTTGATATGTGAGAAGTTTGCCCCAGTTTCTTAGTGAAATATTCGTGGACAAATTTGCATTGCATTTGCATTTTTGGATTTCAGAAGCGTATTTAAATTTATTTTTCGAACCTCCAGTAACATTTTATATAACTCCCATACATGTTGTTCTAATCAAATCAAAGTTAAAATGACATTTTTTGAATTTGAATTTCACTTTAAATACATTACCCAAGTTTAAATATCAGATTCGTATTTTTAAGTTTCTAACTCTACTGCCTAACATGTTTTATCTGACTTCCATATTGTCCTAATCTGTCTAAATGTAGTCTCGAGCATTTTTGGTGTTGAGCTATTTTAACATGCCCCTCCGTTAACTCACTAAATTTTGTTGTGATATACTGACTCCACTCCACTAATTTCCCTATAGAATCCGAAATTCTCCTGCTGGGTTTTGAGGTGGAAATGAGGTCCACAGAAAACTTATATGAGGTATTTATACTCTTCTCCCAAATACCTTTCATTTGGAACTCATTTTGTTAGGATCGTAATACATGCCCGCTGAAGGGGCTTTGAGGTGGGGCATTCCCCTCGAATACTTTATCTTTAGCTGGTGATCCCCTCCTAATGCAGGCGACGTATCACAATGGACTTAAAATTGTCTAAGTGAGTCTGTAAAGGGCTGCCACCTAACCTAACCTACTATACCCCCATCCTATGGTGAAGGGTATAACAAGAAAAAAAGCCGCCCAGTTTGTTGGCTTTAAATTGGCGTGAAAAATTCGAACTATTTTCTGAATCACTTTTTCTCAATCACGATTTTTGGAAAATCGACCAACATGTCTGCTCGAGCGATTTCAGGGTGAAACATACCCGCCGGTTGCTTGGCGAGGCAGCTCCAAGTTCTTCTTCCAAATATCTGTCATTTGAGGCCCGTCTTATAATGATAGGTCTACATGTCCGATGGGGGTTTTTGGACCTACTGTCAAATACGATTTTGTATCCAATTTTGCCCTAATCGTCCAAAAAGTCAACTCAAATATTTTGGGTTGAGATCACTTCCTGCCATTGCCCTTCATGTCGGCTTGAGGGTCCTAAAGGGAAAGGCGACCGATCTCTAGATAATAGGCCAAAAATACACTTAGCGCCCCTTCATTTGAGACACATTTTGACATTATCGGTCAATATGCCCTTTCGAAAGGGTTTAGGGATGGGGCATCCCCCTGCCATGGCAGATTGGAACTCAACTACTTATCTGCTCGGTGTTCTTAGGGACCCTATACAGGTGACGCCAAATTTGTATGGCGGGTGGAAACTCTACTTCAAAGTACCTTATTTAGACACATTTTGTTACGATCGGGGAGGGGAACGCCCCATTCCCCTCAACTCCAGAACCCAAGATTAAATATCAGATTTATATTTTTAAATTTCTTCACACCACTCCCTTAACCTGATTCCAGAGTCGCTTATTGTCCTATTTGGTACACTTATCTGATCTTAGTTTTTTGGGTAAAAAGTGGCCCCAGACAGTAGGTCTCAAATTTTTATGACAGATTCAAGCTCCTCTCCCACATGCCTTATATTGAAGACGCATTTTGTTACGAAGGGCTCTCATGTCCGATCGTTGGGGTTTTGGGGGTGGAACGTTTGCCTCAGACATATAAACCAAGTTTGTATATGAGATTTGTTTTTAGAAGTTTCCTAACACTACTGCCAAATGCGTTTAATCTGACTTCCATATTATTCTAATTTGCCTTAATGTACTCTTGAGAGTTTTTGGAGGTGATAACATACTCTTCAGATACTATTGGGTTGCCCAAAAAGTAATTGCGGATTTTTCATATAGTCGGCGTTGACAAATTTTTTCACAGCTTGTGACTCTGTAATTGCATTCTTTCTTCTGTCAGTTATCAGCTGTTACTTTTAGCTTGCTTTAGAAAAAAAGTGTAAAAAAGTTTATTTGATTAAAGTTCACTCTAAGTTTTATTAACAATGCATTTACATTCTTTTAAAAAAATCCGCAATTACTTTTTGGGCAACCCAATAATATTCCTTAATATCCCATTAATATTACATTAAGGATAAGGAGATACTTCGCTCTTATCAATGAGTGTAGACCGATTAAAGTTTAAGTTAAATGATAAGGGACCTCCTTTGATATGCCGAGTCTGAACGGCGTGCCACATAGGGGTACCACTTGGTATAGAAATTTTAACATGGCAGGATACCTCACAAATGTAGCCAGTATTGGCAGGGAGATAGCCAACGCATTTGAAAGGGGATAACCAATATTTCTGATGTTTATGCCGGGATTTGAACCCAGGCGTTTGGAGTCATAGACCGACATGCCAACCTCTGCACCATGAACGTCCGCCACTCTTCAGATACCTGCCTAAATTTTGATGTCAAACACTGACTCCTTTCTACTTACCTTGCTTTAGCATACCAAAATCTTCTGATTGCTTTTTAAGTTGCAATACAAGGTCCCCAGACAATTTGTAGGACGGATTTAAACTCTACTCCCAAATACCTTTCATTTAAGACCAATTTTGTGGCTGCCAGTCTACATGCCCGCTCGAGAGGTTTTGGGTGGGGCATTCCCCTCTGATACTTGATATACCTCGCAAATGTAGCCAGTATTGGTAAGGAGATAACCAACGCATTTGAAAGGGTATAACCAATATTTCTGATGTTTATGCCGTGATTTGGACCCAGGCGTTCGGCGTCATAGACCGACATGCCAACCTCTGCACCATGAACGTCCGCCACTCTTCAGATGCCTGACTGAATTTTGATGTCAAACACTGACTCCACCCCACTTACCTTGCTTTAGCATACCAAATTCTTCTGATTGCTTTTTGAGCGGGAAACAAAGTCCCCAGACAATTTGTACGATGGATTAAAATCTACTCCCAAATACCTTTTATTTAAGACCAATTTTGTGGCTGCCAGTCTACATGCCCGCTCGAGAGGTTTTGGGTGGGGCATTCCCCTCGGATACTTGATATCATAACTGGAGATCAGATAAATATGTGTAAGGTGTAAAAAAAATTTATAAATGACTGTGGCTCAGAGCATTGGTATATGCAGGCTTTCCCAGCTTTTGATGTACTATTATATCGTACCATGGCAACTCTGCTCCTACCCTGATGCAGTATTTGGTCGACTTCTTAGCCATTTGCACGTTTCAAACGTTAACGAATCGTAAATTAAACTCAGCGAAGATCTGCTCCAAAACAAAAGAGTACGATTTCATTTAAATTAATTTGTGAAAACTACAAAAGCGACAGAAAGACCACCCAATGGCCCTCAAAAAAAAAATCTCATTTCAATTTGGAACAAATGAAGCCAATAAGACAGGGCAACCAAACAAGAGAAAAAAGAAAACCACCTCATCATGGGAAAAAAGAAAAGAAAAATCTCAACAAAACAAAGGGGCCAAGCAGAAGGGTATGCGGTAGCAACAGGGGAAAAACAGCAATAAAGCTGGAGCTTGTAGCAGCGGCAGCATCTGCAGCATCAAAAATAAAATTGAACTTTTGCACTTGAAACTCCTTAATAGAACTAATTGAAAATTGTATTCAATTGTAATGCATTCACAAAAAGCAAGCAATTCATTGGCCCATTCAGGCACTCATTCAATTTCCATGCATTCCATTCAATTTCTTTGAGACGTTCGTCCCTCCCATGCTTTGGCATCCTCTCCATCAGCCTGCAATCTCTACACTTCGTGCATTCATTGTTCTGATGACATTTTTGTAGATGAGAGAGATTTTTTTCTCTTTCGTTGCAATGCATTTCCAAACTTTTCTTTTGTTATGAGGGTGGAGAGGAGATTATTTCCAACATTGTTGTCGTTATTTTTACTTCATTTTGGTTGGTCAAGGGAGTCCTTGCCCATTGTGTTTATCCTAGAATACTAAAAACAGATTTTAATGACCCCATCAAAGGCTAAGTATTGGCAGATTTTAGTCAACTGTAGTTGTGGGTGAGTTGTGTGGGTGGCCAGAATATTGGCTATTCTTTAGAGGTTATTGCATTCTGGTTACTCTCAAGTGGAGTTATTGCAAAATTTTTATGCACCACCCCAAATGTAGTGCACCAATACCTATCGGAATGATTGGTCATCTCGATAATAATAAAATATAAAATAAAATAATAAAATGAAGTGCCATTGGGATATACGAGTACATACTTGGGTAAGTAGTTTTCTTAGTTTACCAGGAGCAACGGAAATGGAAAGGAAGAAGCAATAATTTCTATTCTACGAGCATGGCAGGCAATGCTGGGCTGTAAATAAAAGATGCGATATAGCATTAATGCCATGAAACAAGAAATTTTGACTTTGGATGGTTTTTCTGATCGAAAGTCTTGGAAATATGTCCATGTCCTGGTTAAGACAAGGACTAGGACACCAAGGATATATTTTACCAGGTCCTATAGTAACCTTATGACCTCCGTTCGAAATGCAAACTTCAAAGGGATTAATATGAACTAATAGTAAGGGAGAAGATCCAATTTTTATACCCTCCACCATAGGATGGGGGTATACTAAATTCGTCGTTCGGTTTGTAATACCTCGAAATATGCGTCTGAGACCCCATAAAGCATATATATTCTAGATCGTCATGTCATTTTAAGTCGATCTAGCCATGTCCGTCCGTCTGTCCGTCATACTTAGCGCAGTTATTGGAAGTGATACCAAAACACCACGTGCAAAATTTCAGTCAAATCGGATAAAAATTGCCCCCTCTAGAGGCTCAAGAAGTCAAGACCCAAAATCTTGAGCCTCTAGAGGGCGCAATTCTCTTCCGATTTGACTGAGTGCTGGGTCACTTTCGAGAACCACATCGGGGAGGTTGCGTTGGCGTCTAAACTTAGGATGAGCGGATTGCTACTCGAGAGTAGTAGCACCGTATCCATATATCCAAGATAGGGCTCCAAATCGGCGCTAAACCTACAATAGATGCTAGCCAAGAACATCGCTGTCATCTACAATTATCGCAGAGTCACCCCCGCTGTCAGTAAAGACTCGCATCCCCCCCGGCAATCCTACAACACTACCATCCACTACGTACGGTTCCTGTACCAGCGCGACCGAGCAACCAGTGCTGCGCATGACATGACCCAACTCCTGCGTCACCGCTCTAGACCGCTGCCAATTAAATAGAAAAAATTTAATTCCCATGACGATCCTTAATGTCTAGCATTCGCCCTAGCCGCCAAACCAGCATAAATCGAACAGGCCGCGGAGATCATCATATGATCCGCCGGCAACCCCTTAAACGCACAATTGCGACAGTGCACGGGGTTCGGACAGGCCGAAGCCACATGTCCGCCCAGTCCACAACGGCGACAAACATCGCCTTGCACGCGGCAATCCCTCACCCTGTGGTCGAATCCCATGCACCGATGGCATGCGAAGACCGCATCCTGCATCCGGGCGATGAAGCGGAACCACTTCATATAAACGCCCTCCTCGCACAACTTGTCTGCCACCCTCGGAGTGCACTCCAGGGTGACATTGGCAGCGCCGCCCTCCGGCTTCCAAGGCGCGGAAGCCAGACGCACCGACCGTCGGTACACCTCCTCAGTCATCGCCTCCTTCAGATTGAGGGAGTACAGCTCCGCCATGAACTCATCGGGAGTTATGGCAGCATGTACCCCCCTTACAACGACCTTCGGGCCCAGCTTCTCGCGGACCTCCACCTCCAATCCCACCTCCGCGAACTTGCCGTTCGCCCTGATCCGCTCCCTCTCAGCCACCGAAGGGGGCGCGGATAACCGCTCCGCCATCCCGAGTCGGCCGGACACCATGGACCCTCACACCAAGTGTAGGGCCCACCTCCTCCACCACCTTCTTCACGACCTCAGCCGAAGTCGTCACCGCCTTCCCCTTGCCCTTTACCACCACCGACCATGTCTCCACCGGATTCACAGACGGGGCGGCAGCGACAGCAACGGGGGCAACAGCAACAGGCTGACGCCCACCCACCAACGCGCCGCGACCAGCCATCGCCTCATAAGCCGACAGCTTACCCTTCATAGCCTCGTTATCCAGCATCAGCCTCATGGGTAGCTCCCCATACTGCCCAGCATACTGGATAACCCTTCTCGCCATACTCCCACTCACACCAGCTTCATACACAGCACCCACCAACGCATCCGTCACCTCCTTCATCTCCCCTACCGTGACGCCTTGCTTCCCCAACGGTGCAGCAAATACCCGCCTGCGAGCCCTACACTCCCGCTGCTCCCCCTTCCTCGGAGTCGAAGGACCCCCATCTTGACTGGCAACACCAGCACCGCCATCAACCACCGCCGCCGCACTGGCACTACAACCAGCGCCATCAACCCCACCAGCTGTCCTCCGACTACCAGATGGCAATTCACCACCACCTTCCCCCACCCCCAGCGTTGTCTAGCGTTCGAAGCCGCCAATACAACTTTCTGTTAGGTCCTTGGTCTTTTGTACCGAGTATGGTCAAGTTCGGGCCATATTTGAATATAGCTGCTATTTATACCGATTTCTCCACTTTAGTTTTTGGGCCTACAAAAGAACGTTTATTACTTGATTTGGCTTAAATTTGACATCGTGGGCTATGTAAGGCCCACTACATAGCTGCTTTATAGACCGATCGCCGGATTTAAGGTCTTTGGTCTATAAAATGTGCGATTATTGTCCAATTTCGTTAAAATTTGGCACAGTGTTGTCAGTCCAGGCTTTAAAAATTAGTATGATTATCCGAAGCGTTGCACAGATTATAATATTTTCCATTGGCATGTTAAGTTCTAAGATGGGCTAGATCGCACTATATGTGATATATAGCACATATATAGACCTATCTGCCGATTTAAGGCCACAATTATTATCAATATCGGTTAAATTTGGCCCAATGGTTTGCGTTAGGCTCCTCGACATTCGTGCCAAGTATGGTGAAGATAGGGTTATTTTTGGATATAGCTGCCATATAAACTGATCTTCTGATTTAGGGCCTTGGGCCCATAAAAGGCGTAAACTGTAAACTGTGTTAGACCCTTCAACAATCGTGTTTAATATGACCATATAGACCGATTTCCCGATCTAAGGTCTTTAGCCCAGCGCATTTGTTCACCGATTCGCAGAAATTTGGCTCAGCGACTTATGTAAATCTTTTCGAAATCTGTGCTCCATATAATTCAGATCGGTATATAGCTGCCTTATTTATCGACATCCCTATGTAAGCAGCGTTTATTACCCGATTTCGCTAAAATCTGATATAGTGAGCTGTGCTATGCCCCGCGACATCCGCGTTCAATATGACAATATGGCTATATAGCGTTCTCCCGATTTAAGGTCTTGGCGCCATAAAAGGTGCATTTATTATCCGATTTGGCTAAAATTTGGGATAATGACCTATGTCAAGTTTTTCGACCTCCGTGCCCTATATGGTTCAAATCGGTCTATATATGGATAAAGCTGCTATATTGACCAATATTGTTTTAAGAATTTGAATTGCCGACGTCCGTGCCGAATTTGGTCCAAGTCGAACCATATTTCAATATAGCTGCAATAGGTGCATTTTCTCTGGATTATGGCAAAAAGTGGTTACCATATATATCCGAGGTGGTGGGTATCCAAATTTCAGCTCTCCCGAACTTATTGCCTTTTTACTTGTTTCTCGTCCTTAAGATTTAATTTTGAAAGTTTCCTGTTCGACCATATTAGAATGTAGCACCTGAATTTCACACGATGTCTTCTTCTATAACCTCCAACATCCTCACAAAGTATGGCCCAAATTGGTCTATAATTGGTTGCAGCTCCTATGTAAACCAATCTCTTGATTTTTTTCTTCAGCCTCTGGAGGGCGAAATTCTTATCCGATTGCCTGCAATTTGACTCGATGACTTCTTTTATGACTTCCAGCATCTTAGCTACCCATGGTCACAAAAAGGTCCATTTAAACAGCTGTAGGAAATAAAAAAAAATCAGAAAAATGCTTGCAATCTTTATTTGAAACGTTAATACGGTCCATACAATTTAATGTTTGAAGATTATTTCATGCAAATGTTGACCGTGACTGCGCCTCAAATTCTCCATCCGCTTAGTTCAAGTTTGGCATACACTTTCCGACATTTCGACCGGTATCTCACGAATAAATGCTTCAATGTTATCTTCCAATGCGTCAATTGAAGCGGGTTTGTCAGTATAGACATGACCTTTAACATAGCCCCACAAATCGCTCGATCTAGGCGTTGAATTGGCCAGTCCTGAACATGAAATAAAATTTTCTCCGAACTCGCCTCTCAATAAGTCCATTGTTACGAGTCCATAGTTAAATGTGGAACCGCCTTGTTGAAACCACATGTCATGCAAGCTCTTGCATTTTGAACAAAAAAAAGTTGGATATCATCTCACGATAGCGCTCACCATTCACAGTTACATTACGATTCGCATCATTGTTGAAGAAGTACTGTCCAATGATGCCACCAGCCCACGAACCGCACCAATTTGTGACTTTTTCTGGATGCATTGGTAGCTCTTGCAATGCTTTTGGCTCATTCTTATGGCTCTGCTTATTTACGTATTCATTGAGCCAAAAATGAGCTTCGTCCGTAAAATGGAAGAAGCGCGCGATGAACTTTTTTAACAGAGCACGCATTTTTATAATAAAATTGAATAATTTGCAAGAGTTGTTCGTTTGTAAGACGATTCGCTGTTTGACAGTGAAGCAAAATACGAAACGTGTGTGAGCTGTTTAAACCAGTGTTGTCAAAAAGATAATAGCTTAAAAATCAGCCTTTATATTGGGTTGCCCAAAAAGTAATTGCGGATTTTTCATATAGTCGGCGTTGACAAATTTTTTCAACTGCTTGTGACTCTGTAATTGCATTCTTTCTTCTGTCAGTTATCAGCTGTTACTTTTAGCTTGCTTTAGAAAGAAAAGTGTAAAAAAAAGTATATTTGATTAAAGTTCATTCTAAGTTTTATTAAAAATGCATTTACTTTCTTTTAAAAAATCGGCAATTACTTTTTGGGCAACCCAATAAAATAGCTTCCACATAAACCTTTGTCCAGATTTGAATTATTGAGCCTTTAGAGGGAGCAATTTTTATTCGATTGGGTTGAAATTCTGCATGGTGATTTTCTTTATGACTGTCAACATGTTAACTATGTATGGAACAAATTGATCTACTGTCTACTGTAGCTCCCATATAAAACGATCTTCTTTTTTGAAGGGCAATTATCATCCTATATGGATGAAATTTTAAACGAAGGCTTCTTCTATAACCTTCAGCATCTACACAAGGCATTGCCCAAATCGGTTCATAAGCCGTTATGACTTCTTGAGACTGCCGAGGGCGCAATACTTATCCGATTTGGTTGAGCCTCGACAGGGTGAAATGGCTATGTGATCAGTTCAAGGCCTTTTCAAATGCAATCTATGGCGGAGAGCAATATTCCGCCCTGCCAAACTAAACTCGCTTCTATTTGTTTATTATCCATTATAACTCATTATTTATTTTCACTATTTATCAGCTTTAATTTCCCACACTATCCCCTATATTTCCAAAACAAGAAATTCGTTGAATACCTCAACTAAATTACAATACGAAAACCCCAATTACAATGAACAACCAAAGTTTCGAATTAATTCAACAATAACTTTAATGACAATTTGTGCTGTGTTCTGATGGTAATTTTAATTTTATTGTTATTCAAAAAGACAACAGAGACAACAAGAACAACAACACCAACGACAACAACAAAATCAGACAATAATGAGTAAAATTTTCCTTATAATACAATCGAAACGAAATACACTTAAATTGATGGGTTTTAAAGTGTAAGCGAGCGGCAGCATCTGCCAACTCCTCTGCACATCGTCCCATTAAACGAAATGAGAACAATAAACCAGAAAGACAGCCAGAGCAACACTATGAACTACCAGAGAGCCAGCACAAACAACAATTTCGAAAAGCCAAAAGGGGGGGCATCATTAAAAATCCTCCTCCTGCCACAATTGATTATCGATTAATGTGGTGCCTGGTGTGGAGGAGGGGGCGACACTACGGTGGGGTCAAATGTATTGCCATTATCATCGGGCATGGCGGCCTGACCAACCGTCCTCATCGTTCAATTCGTTCAATCAATAGATTTGCTGCGTTCAGACTCATATCATCATTCATGCTCATCAATTGTATCTATCAATTGAGAATTCGATTCGGATACTTGTGCATAATTTCAATACAACATTCATATGTGAATATACAAATGTGTATAAGGGTGGGGTAGGGGGAGGAGAGAAAAAGAAACAACAAAAGAAATGATTATGGATATGGTTTGATTAGAGTTTAAATGAATAGGCAATAAACAGCTTTTAAAAAATTTTATAGCTTGTTAATCATCCTTTTAATTGCTACTATTGCGAACCACCCTTTTATATACATAGACTAGCTGGACAGGGCCCACTCCGCTGCGCCTTCTTTAACTCTCTTATATCTATTTAGGGTGGGGACACTTCGCCTTCGATATCGTGCTATTGTAGTCTATGTCCGCCTATGACGCTGAACGCCTGCGTTCGAATCCTGGAAGAACTTCGGACAAAAAAATGGGTTGCCTAAAAAGTAATTGCGGATTTTTTAAAAGAAAGTAAATGCATTTTTAATAAAACTTAGAATGAACTTTAATCAAATATACCTTTTTTACACTTTTTTTCTAAAGCAAGCTAAAAGTAACAGCTGATAACTGACAGAAGAAAGAATGCAATTACAGAGTCACAAGCTGTGAAAAAATTTGTCAACGTCGACTATATGAAAAATCCGCAATTACTTTTAGGGCAACCCAATATAAAGCGGTGGTTATCCACCATGCATGGTTATGTAAAAAATTCTCCCCAAAGAGGTGTCGCACTGCAGCACACCGTATGGACTCGGCTCCGAAAAAGGTCCCTTATCGTTGATAAACTCAACTTGAATCGAAAAGCGCTCATTGATGTGCGAAAAGATTGTCCCTGCTCGGTTCCTGGGCTAATATTAACTCCACTCCCAAATGCCTTTCTTTTGAGCCCCATATTACTGTATTGGTAAATATTTCGGGTTTAGGGGGTATTTGGAGTGGGTGGGGTGGACCACAGGGTCTTTGTCTCGAAAATGAATATAAATTTCCCGAAAAAATTTCCCGCGAAAATCAATAAATATCCACCCCAAATATTGGCTTGCCCAAAAAGTAATTGCGGATTTTTTTAAAAGAAAGTAAATGCATTTTTAATAAAACTTAGAATGAACTTTAATCAAATATACTTTTTTTACACTTTTTTTCTAAAGCAAGCTAAAAGTAACAGCTGATAACTGACAGAAGAAAGAATGCAATTACAGAGTCACAAGCTGTGAAAAAATTTGTCAACGCCGACTATATGAAAAATCCGCAATTACTTTTTGGGCAACCCAATAGCTTTTATATAAAAGGGAGGTATTTTGAGGTGGGGCTTCTCCCCAATCACATAACTCTATATTGCCGTGATTGGTCTATATATCGATTTGGCGGATTTTGGACTGTCCCCGCGGCACCCGTCTACAACAATAGAAACCATGTTTTTTTTGTTAATGGTTGGAGTGCAAAAAATTTCGAACTAAACGCATTATCAATCTCTGAGATCTGGTGTTTTTGAAATAAGGTTAATAGGAGGTGCTTTTTAGAGGAGACATTTCGATTCAAATATGGATATCCATTTCGTGTCCACTCCCAAATTCCTTTACTTTAAACCCCAATTTGTCATGGTTGGTAAGCATGAACCGTTTGGAGGGTGTTTTGAGGCTGAGGAGGCCACCAGCACTTTGCACTGAAAATAGATATCAAATCTGTTCTTTAATCCCAAACACCATTGATTTGAGCTCCATACTGCTATAGTTGAAAATAAAGTTCAGTTTAAGGGGTGATTTAGGACGTACCCCCAAAATTAGATATCAAATTCGTTTTCTACTCTCAAATACCTTTCATTTGAGGCCCATATTGCCATAATGGCTCAATTAATCTATTCGACGTATTTTTAGAAGGAAAAGAGCCACCTTGAACTGAGCATAAATTTTATTGTCATATTTTAAATCTACTCCCAAAAATCTTTCATTTGAATCCTATATAGCCATGGTCGGCTGATATGCCCATTTGGGGGTATTTGGGGGTGAGGCGACCTCCCATTCCTTGTTTTATGCCATATTTGTAATCTACTGCCGGATACTTTTCATTTGAGTCCCATATTGATAGGAATGTCGAAAATATCTGTTTAGAGGAGTTTTGGGGTTGAGGCGGCCCGCTGGGTACTTGGACCAAAAATTTAGTATGATTTTCATTTTCTGGTCTCCAATACCTTTAATTTGATACCCTTATTGTGCCCATCGGTCCACTTTCGGATATGGGTGGTCATTTTCTAGTCTCCCATACCTTTCATTTGATACCCTTATTGTGCCCATCGGACCATTTGCGGATATGGGTGGCGTTTTTGGGGTAAGAGGGAGGGTCCGCCTCCTCCTGATATCTAAAAATTATATAGCCTATGTTTCCTTCCAGACAAACGTACACCATCTATGAAAATTTTAAGAAAATCGTTCCGGCGGAAATCATGTAGTCATAATGGGTCTAAGGTCATATAATAGGGTGGCGTGACCCCTATACCTCGATCTGATTTTGTATGCCGGTTTCGAAATCTACTCCCGAATACCTTTCATTTGAGCCCCATATTGAAATTAACGTCCAATATATCTTTTTAGAGGAATTTTGGGGTTGGGGCGGTGGGTATTTATACCTAAATTTTAATACCTTATTCGTATTATACTCTCCAATACCTTTCATTTGATACCTATATTGTCCCGATCGGTCGACTTTTGATTTTGAGTTGTATTTTTGTCATAAGGGGAAGGGTCCTACCCCCTTCCGCTAACGAAAAATTATATAGCCTATGTTTCCTTCCGGACAAACCTACACAATATGCGAAAATTTCGAGAAAATCGGTTTTGCCGTTTTTCGGTCTATGCGGAACAAACAAACCGAGTTCCATATATCCGTGATTGGCTAATGTGACCATTTTAGACATTTTTGTGGGAGTGTGGGAACCCCTTACACTTCGACATGAATTTGTAGGCCAGATTCGTTATCTATTCCCGCATACTTTTCATTTGATACCCATATTGTCCTTATCGGTCCACTTTTGATTTTGGGTGGTGTTTTTGGGGTAACGGTGGAGGGTCCGCCCCCTTCCGTTATCAATAAATTATAAAGCCTTTTCCAACTTCCTGACCATATTCGTAATCTACTCCCGAATACCTTTCATTTGGTACCCATATTGTCATGATAGTCAAATAAGCCTATTTTAAGGGGTTTTGGGGGTGAGGCGCCCCCCCCCCCCCAGGTACTTAGATCCAACTTTTATTATGAAATTCGTACTCTACTCTTGAATACCTTTCTTTTGAATCCCATATTGTCCCGATCGGTGCACTTTTATTGTTGGGTAGTACTTTTGCGGTAAGGGGGAGGGTCCGCCCCCCTCGCGATATCAAAAAATTTATAGCCAATGTTTGCTTCCAAACCAATCTACACAAGCTGTGAAAATTTCAAAGTAATCGGCTTAGCTTTTTTATACCCTCCACCATAGGATGGGAGATATACTAATTTGGCATTCTGTTTGTAACTCCTCGAAATAATCGTCTGAGACCCCATAAAGTATATATATTCTTGATTGTCGTGACATTTTATGTCGATCTAGCCATGTCCGTCCGTCTGTCCGTCCGTCCGTCTGTCTGTCGAAAGCACGCTTACTACCGAAGGAGTAAAGCTAGCCGCTTGAAATTTTGCACACATACTTCTTATTAGTGTAGGTGGGTTGGGATTGTAAATGGGCCATATCGGTCCACGTTTTGATATAGCTGCCATATAAACCGATCTTGGGTCTTGACTTCTTGAGCCTCTAGAGTGCGCAATTCTTATCCGATTGGAACGAAATTTTGCACATGTGTTTCGCTATGACTTCCAACAACTGTGCTAAATTAGGTTCATATCGGTCAATAACCTGATATAGCTGTCATATAAACCGATCTTAAATCTTGACTTCTTGAGCCACTGGAGGGCGCAATTCTTATCCGATTTGAATGAACTTTTGCACGAAGTATTTTGTTATGATATCTAACTACTGTGCCAAGTATGGTTCAAATCGATTCATAACCTGATATAGCTGTCATATAAACCGATCTGGGGACTTGACTTCTTGAGCTTCTAGAGGGCGATTTGGCTGAAATTTTGTATGATGTTGTTTGTTATGACTTCCAACAACTGTGCCAATTAAGGTTCAAATAGGTTCTTAACCTGATATAGCTGCCATATAAACCGGTCGGTGATCTTGACTTCTTATCCGATTTGCCTGAAATTTTGTACGATGGATCCTCTCATGACCATCAACATACGTGTTTATTATGGTCTGAATAGGTCTATAGCCTGATACAGCTCCCACATAAATCGATCTCTCTATTTTATTTCTTGAGCCCCCAAAGGGCGCGATTCTTATTCGAATTGGCTGACATTGGAGTGCTGTTAAAAATGCAACTTAAAAAGATTTGAGTATAACTAAGTATGTACTACTTAAATCCTGAAGTACTTTAATCCTTCGCTATTACTAACATCGTTTCTTTGTAGCGAATATAAAATTCATCTCTGCTAAGCTTTTTTTGCTTTTTGCTTTGGCTACATCAACCCTAATGTTCTTGTGCATATTTGTATGTGCTCGCATAGAATATCGCATATCGCATACATCACAAGATACCGAACAATGATTTTGGTAAACATTTTATTACATTTCTGTTTACATGGTTATGTCATGTGTGTGTGTGTATGTGTGTGTGTGTTCAACTTAGATGCTGCCGAATAAGTATCTGTGGATATCTTCTTAATGAATTGTAATGTATGAATGTTCAACAATGTTGCCAGTATAGAAACAAATGCTCACACACACACACACACAAACATTCAATCATTTTCAACTTGTGTGGTATTTATGTCCCATATTCTAAAAATAGAGTTGACGATGGCGAAATGAAAGAATGTCGTTCACTTAATGGAGGAAATTTGAGATGGACAAATTATGATGACATTTTACTTGAAGCAAAAATCTTTCGTTTTAGATATTTTCCGGCAATACATGCTCTATGTTGAGTTTATCAGATTTCCTGATGGTATGTTTCAGTTGATAAAATCTGAGTGTATATGTATGGATTTACTGGAAAATCATGTGGTTTGTTTAAAGGTGCGAAAAAGCTTTCTTTGCAAATAATTCTCACTCACAATTGCCCCATATAAAAGAGAGGTCTCTTATCAATGAGCCTAATTTTGAAACGGACAGCACGCATTGATAATTGAGAAGAATGCCGCCCTTCCTAAACAAGGGCATTTTGCATTTTATGAAGATTTGGCAGCCTGAACTAATTTTCGAAATGTCGAAGTGACCAGCCAAGAGGAGCCCGGCCCACCTAGGGCCTAGTGGAAACATCAACCGGTCAGATATCTGCATATTCAGCGAGTTAAGCTACGTTAAAGCTTTTGTGGGTAGGAATATGAGGACTTAAGTGACTGGCCGCCGTCGAGATTTTTTGTTGCGACTTCATTCATATGTGAAAAGTTTGGCCCTGTTCATGGGTAAATTTGAATTTTAATGTTTCCTTTTACCATTTTCTCTTTTACCATCCTCGTATTGATAAATTTCATTCCTTCTCTGCCATTAATTCCAATTGTAGGAAATAGAACTATGCGATTTTCCAGCATATGTCACAGCAGCCATAACTGTTGATTCGTATCCATGAGATACAAAAGTAATTCAAGTCTAACATTTGATGAATGATGGATTAAATTACGCCTCTGTTTCTATCAATTTTTGAACATTGCATACGAAAAACACAACTGCCAACAAAGCTATTTTCACTGTTCTATGACGTCATAGTGTGGTGGGTGCTTTTCGTTATTAAGCCTGGAAAAAGTCAATTAAGAGTTAATTATCAAAAAAACAAAAAAATATAATAGGATTTCATTTGTATTAAATTTATAGAAATTTTTGCTACTAATCGCTTTTACACAATCATTTGAATTGTTGGATGAGCACAAATGAAATTTAGTATCAATAATGACAATCAAATGGTATACAAGAAATACATTCTAAATTTAATCAAATATTTTAATTGATTTCTGTAACGAATTGAATTATTGTCATGAAATGGTATTCTATAGCAATGAGTTGTATGGAAATGACGGGAAATAGTAAAAATGTTCCACTTTGGGAAAGCTACAGCTGGAGGCCACCCTAGTGCAGAGGTTAGCATGTCCGCCCATGACGCTGATTACCTTAGTTGGCATCCTGGGGAGAACATTCAGAAAACATTTTTCATCGGTGGTTATCCGCTGCTAATGCTGGTGATATTTCTGAAGGACAAGTAAGAGCGCGCGAAATTCGCCGGGCCGAATCTTATATACCCTCCACCATGGATCGCATTTGTCGAGTTCTATGCGCGGTATCTCTTTTTAGGCAAACAAAGAATATTGAATAAGAAATGTTATGCTATTGGAGCTATATCAAGTTATAGTCCGATTCGGACCATATGAATGAATGCCTAACATTGCAGAAGTCATTGTGTAATATTTCAGATCATTCGGATAAGAATTGCGCCTTGTAGGGGCTCAGAGAGCAAAATCGGGAGATAGGTTTATATGGGAGTTGTATGAAGCTATTGATCGATTCAGACCATGTTGAATTTGATAAAGGTCACGAGAGAAGCCGTTATACAAAATTGCTGCCAAATCGGACGAGAATTGCGCCCTCTAGAGGCTAAAGAAGTCAAGATCCAAGATCGGTTTATATGGTAGCTATATCAAAATACGGACCGATTTAAACCATACTTAGAACAGTTGTTGAAAGTAATGCCAAAACACTACTTGCAAAATTTCTGCCAAATCGGATGGCAATTGCGCCCTCTAGAGGCTCAAGAAGTCAAGACCCCAGATCGGGTTATATGGCAGCTATATTAGGTTATGGACCGATTGAAACTATACTTCGCACAGTTATTTGAAGTCGTAACAAACCACCTCATGCAAGACTTCAACCAAATTGGATGAGAATTGCACCCTGTAGAGGCTCAAGAAGTCAAGATCCAAGATCGGTTTATATGACAGCTATATCAAAATATAGAAAATATGACAGCTATATCAAAATATTGAACCATATTTAGTGCAGTTGTTGAAAGTAATATCAAAACACTACTTGCAAAATTTCTGCCAAATTGGATAACAATTGCGCCCTCTAGAGGCTAAAGAAATCAAGATCCCAGAGGTTTATATGACAGCTATATCAGGTTATGGACCAATTTGTGCCATACTTAGCACAGATCATAACAAAACACCTCATGCGAAATTTCAGCCAAATTGGATGAGAACTGCGCCCTCTAGAGGCTGAAGAAGTCATGACCCAAAATCGGTTTATATGACAGCTACATCGGATTATGAACCGATTTGAATCATACTTAGTGCAGTTGTTAAAAGTAATACCAAAACACTACTTGCAAAATTTCAGCCAAATCGGATGAGAATTGCGCCCTCTAGGGGCTCAAGAAATCAAGACCCATGATCGGTTTATATGGCAGCTATATCAGGTTATGGACCGATTGAAACCATACTTAGCACAGTTATTGGAAGTCGTAACAAAAAACTTCATACAAAACATCAGCCATATTGGATAAGAATTGCGCCCTCTAGAGGCTCAAGAAGTCAAGACCCAAGATCGGTTTATATGGCAGCTATATCAGGTTATGGACCGATTGAAACCATACTTAGCACAGTTATTGGAAGTCGTAACAAAAAACTTCATAAAAAACATCAGCCAAATTGGATAAGAATTGCGCCCTCTAGAGGCTCAAGAAGTCAAGACCCAAAATCAGTATATATAAAAATATAGACCGATTTGATCCATACTTAGTGCAATTGTTGAAAGTAGTACCAAAACACGTCGTGCAAAATTTCATTCCAATAGGATAAGAATTGCGCCCTCTAGGGCCTCAAGAAATCTAGACCCAAGATCGGTTTATATGGCAGCTATATCAGGTTATGAACCGATTGAAACCATACTTGGCACAGTTATTGGATATCATAAGAAAACACGTGGTGCCAAATTTCATTCCAATAGGATAAGAATTGCGCTCTCTAGAGGCTCAAGTAATTGCGGATTTTTTAAAAGAAAGTAAATGGATTTTTAATAAAAATTAGAATGAACTTTAATCAAATATACTTTTTTTACACTTTTTTTCTAAAGCAAGCTAAAAGTAACAGCTGATAACTGACAGAAGAAAGAATGCAATTGCAGAGTCGCAAGCTGTGAAAAAATTTGTCAATGCCGACTATATGAAAAATCCGCAATTACTTTTTGGGCAACCTCAAAAAGTATTGCAGCTATATCAAAACATGGACCGATTTGGCCCATTTACAATCCCAACCGACCTACACTAATAAAAAGTATTTGTGCAAAAGCGACTACGAATGCGTAGGTTAAAACCCCGACGTGAACATCAGAATAATTTTCTGCTGTGGCTATCCCCATACTAATGCTGGCTACATGTGTGAGGTATCCCACCTTGTTAAAACTTCTCTACCAAGTGGTGGCGTTATGCTGCACGCCGTTCAGACTCGGCATAGAAAAGGAGAACCCTTACCATTGAGCTTAAACTTTAATCGGGCTGCTCTCATTGTTATGGGAATCCCCTATTCCCTAATGAAATGCAAATTGCAAATTTTGCCCATGAACATTCCACTAGGGAACAGGAGCAAACTTTTCACCTATCGATGAGTGCAGTTCGATTCAAAGTTTAAGCTCAATGATAAGGGGCCTGCATTTTATAGCCGAGTCCGAACGGCGTGCCGCAGTACCTAAGAAATGTTGCCAGCATTAGGAGGGAAAAGCCACCGCTACAAATTTTTCTGATGGTCTCGCCAGGTTTCGAACCCAGGAACCCGTTCAGCATAGCATATGCATAGGCGGACATGCTAACCTCTGCGCTACGGTGGCCTATGGAATGTTCATGGGACATTTAGTATAGTTCTTTAGTATAGTTCTTTAATAGTCGAAAATAAATATTCCAAGGGAACTTTTGTTCCATATAAAGTAAAAGAAGGCTCAGCGGAGCGGGCCCGGTTCAGCTAGTAGGATTATAAATACATCCATGGTGGTGGATATCCACAGTTCGGCACGGCCGAACTTAGTGCGTTTTTACTTTTTTTTAGTTTAAATTAATTTTACTGAAATAGTTGTAGTGGAAATAATTTTCCTTGAAATTTCATTAATTTTTTTAATTTATTTCTCATTTCAGTTTTCAAAATGTAAGTAAATCAATTTTCTACAAACTTTCATAAAGAAGACTTGAATTTAATTACCAATAGTGTAAAGCTTCTTCTAATCCTTCATTTCCCTCCATTGACTTTTTCAAACTCCCCTAACAAATCACATTTGCTGTTCCCTTATTTGGTCAATTTTGATTCCATCTCATAATCGCTAAATACCATCACGAATTAGTGGCATTAAAAGAAAATCTCTTGCAACACTTTCCCCTAATTGCCGAAAGTGGCCTAGAGCAGAGACATTGCATCAGCAGCATCATCATCATCGTCATCATTTGTGTTCACTGGCCAAAGGACCAGTAGCAGCAGCCACACTACCACCACCAGGGATATTACCAACACCATTATCAGCATTGACTTGTTTGCAGCTCTCTTAGCCATTTTAGCTATCCTGGGAAGCATTGAAGCGTTGAATGAAAAACCGCAGCTAAACTGTTTCACCAACATTCATTTGGTTGCAAGCCCCTCTGTTAGTTTTTCAGCTGACTCAGAGGAAATGACAATCAGCTGCAGCTAAATGCAGCAGGCCCAGCATCATCTAAAGCAGATAAGGTAAAAAGCGAAAGCACAAAGATGAGGAAGAAGTAGTGGGGAAAGAAGTAGATGCAACAACATGTTGTAAATGATAATCCCTCATGAAGGTGCCGGCAACGACTAACTACTTCTAGCCTACAAATGAACAAGGCAATGCGCTAAACTAAACTTTGGTTAGCCTGGGAAGTTGTTGCAGTTTAAAAATTAATTGCTTTTGCCTCAAAGCCCAAAACTAGAGCAAAGGCTAAGGGAAAATGTTGGCATGGCGGGGTGAATACAAGGAAATTTTGCAAAATTGCAGAATTTCCAAAGAGGGAACACCGTATATAGGAAGCTTGGGAAAGTGCCGGGAAAGGTAAAAGGTAATCCAATTTTTCTGTTTTTTTTTTTTTTTTTGTCCTGCTCTTTCTACTATCATTGGCAACAAAGTTGGCGTTTTTGTTTTTGCAAATCATGCGACAGTTACTTTGTGTGCAAGAAAAATTAAAGGATTTGATGTTAAAGACATATTTGCACTAAGGCATATTAACGTTTCCGTTGCTGTTTCCTTAGTCATCGTCATTGTAGTCCAAATTCAGGACGCTTTCAGTATTGCCATTATGGTTTGAGAGAGAGGAAGAATTAAAAAAATAATAAATTTTCGATAAAAAAACAAGTAAAAGCGTGCTAAGTTCGGCCGGGCCGAATCTTATATAACCTCCACCATGGATCGCATTTGTCGAGCTCTTTCCGGGGTATCTCTTTTTAGGCAAACAAAGGACAAAAGACAAGAATTGCTTTGCTAATTAAGCTGAATGTTGGAGACTACAGTTGAAGTATATGTGTCAAATTTCAGCCAAATCGAATAAGATTTGGACCTTTTAGGGGTTCAAAAAGTAAAATATTGAGATCGGTTTATAGGGGAGCTGTATCAGGCTTAAGACCGATTCAGACCATATTTGACACGTATGTTGGTGGTCATGAAAGAAGCCGTTGTACAAAATTTCAGCCAAATCGGATAACAATTAGGCCTTCTTTAGGCTCAAGAAGTCAAAATCCCAGATCGGTTTATATGGCAGCTATATCAGGTTGTACACCGATTTGATGCATATTTGGCACAGTTCTTGGAAGTCATTACAAAACAACTCGTGCAAAATTTCAGCCAAATCGGATAAGAATTGCACCCTCTAGTGGGTTAAGAAGTCCAGATTCAAGATCGGTTTATATGGCAGCTATATCAGATTATGGACCGATTTAAACCATACTTGGCACAGTTATTGGAAGTCATAACGAAACACGTCATGCAAACTTTCAGCCAAATGAAATAAAAATTGCGCCCCCTAGATGCTCAAGAAGTCAAAATCCCAGATCGGTTTATATGGCAGCTATATCAGATTATGGACCGATTTAAACCATACTTAGCACAGTTATTGGAAGTCATAACGAAACACTTCATGCAAACTTTCAGCCAAATGGGATAAGAATTGCGCCCTCTAGAGGCTCAAGAAGTCAAAAACCCAGATCGGTTAATATGGCAGCTCTATCAGGTTATAGACCGATTTGACTCATATTCGGCACAGTTGTTGGAAGTCATATCGAAACACCTCATGCTAAATTTCAGCCAAATCGGATAATAATTAGACCTTCTTGAGGCTCAAGAAGTCGAAATCCCAGATCGGTTTATATGGCAGCTATATCAGGTTATGCACCGATTTGATCCATATTTGGCACAGTTGTTGGTTGTCATAACAAAACAACTTATGCAAAATTTCAGCCAAATCGGATAGAAAATGGGCCCTCTAGAGGCTCAAGAAGTCAAGACCCCAGATCGGTTTATATGACAGCTATATCAGGTTATGGACCGATTTGAACTATACTCAACGCAGTTGTTCGAAGTCATAACGAAACACGTCATGCAAACTTTCAGCCAAATGGGATAAGAATTGCGCCCTCTAAAGGCTCAAGAAGTCAAAATCCCAGATCGGTTTATATGGCAGCTATATCAGGTTATGGACCGATTTGAACTATACTCAACACAGTTGTTGGAAATCATAACAAAACACCTCGTGCAAAATTTTAGCCAAATCGGATAAGAACTGTGTTCTCTAGTGGCTCAAGAAGTCAAGATCCCAGATCGGTTTATATGGCAGCTATATCAAAACATGGACCGATATGGTCCATTTACAATCCCAATCGACCTTCACTAATAAGAAGTATTTGTGCAAAATTTCAAGTGGATAACTTTACTCCTTCCAAAGTTAGCGTGCTTTCGACAGACAGACGGACGGACGGACGGACGGACAGACGGACGGATTGCTAGATCGACTTAAAATGTTATGACGATCAAGAATATATGTACTTTATGAGGTCTTAGACGAATATTTCGAGGAGTTACAAACAGAATGACGAATTTAGTATACCGCCTTCCTATGGTGGAGGGCATAACAAGTAAATAGACATTAAGTACGGCTGGGCTGAACTTTGCATACCCACCACTTCGGGTATATATGTACCCATAGCAGCTATTTTAAAATATGATCCGATTTTGGTCTTTTTGGCAGCTATATCCAAATATAGACTGATCTGAACCATATTGCACACGGATGTCGAAAAGCCTAACATAATTCATGTGTCAAATTTCAGCGAAATTGGACAAAAAATGCGTATTCTATGAGACCAAGACTTTAAATCGTGAGATCGGTCTATATGGCAGCTATATCCAAATCTCTACCGATCTAATTTGCAAATCGGACCTATAGTAGAGATGACAAAGGAGGATGAGAGGCTAGACAGCAATTCTATACTCCCTACTTGTCCATACCACCAGGTGAGTATTTCTTGGTCCTTACAATTTACCCCTCCCTTTATGTTTCCCACTGAGAAGCAGTGATCCACATTCACCTAAGTGTCTACTTGGTATGTGGCAACCAGTAGCTCCCAGGGAGTTCACACATCCCGTTTTGTCATTGTATGTGAGGAAATCTCTCAACAGGTACTTTTTCAATATCAACAAAGTACGAGAAGAACCGCCTATCTCTGATTAAGTGACCTTCCTCATAAATCTTCATCAAGACAGTCGTCATTGGACCTATCGCTCAGTTTACTGTGATGACTACTTTAAAAGTTCACAGTGGCGAAACAATCAGCTTGCCTATCCTTTTAGGTCGATAGCAGGCCACAGGGGCGTAGCAATCCGGCAACCAAATAAAAATGTCCACCTTATCACCACCCCATCACAACCACCACCACCTTATCACCACCCCATCTTCTACTTGGTAGAAGCTAGGCAAGTGACATATATAAGAGACTGGCAGCCGGTGAACTCGCCGAGCACAAAGCACCCATATCAAACCATCATCCATATAAAACCATCATTCATATCAAACCATCATCCATATCAAGACAACATCTGAAGCTTTCATTATAAGGAGCGCTGTCATAAAGCCTATCGCTCAGTACTGGGTTATAATTCCTGTTATACTACTCAGCCACCTTTTGCCAAAAGCATACAGTTCCTCCGTCCAACTTTAGTAGCACAATTCCGAATATGGACTCAATAGGCCGTATTTTCGGCATCGCTCCAAAACTTTCCTGAGGGGTAGATATCAGCTTTATTCTAACAAAGGTCTGTCTTCTTAAACTTTTAAAAACTCGTTCTTCTATCCAAAGTTTTAGGAGGCCCTCCTGACGCCATGTCTTCTCAAACTTAAAAAAACTCATCCTTCTATCCAAAGTTTTAGGATACCCTTTGGACAGTGAAGACCGATGTCTAATCGTCAAACATAGTATCCGACTCCCAATGTCCTCTGTCGGAAAGGCGCATCCTGAAGATCCTATCCGAATTGGTCTTGGATCACGTATTCTCGTACCTTTTTCAGGTCTCCTTTAGATCCATTTTATATAATGGGACTTTGGTCATATCTCTCCTCATTAGGCTGCCAATCACCGTCAACCGAAGCCAGTATCTTTTCGAACTTGATTAAGCTGTGTCAACCGATCTTGAATCGTGTCAAACTATTTTGGATTGAATCTAACCACCTTGATTAGCTTCAAACCATTTTTGTTTCAATCAAACTGCTTTGGTTCGAATCAAACTTCTTTGGTTCGAATCAAACCACTTTTGGTTTGAATCAAACCACTTTTGGTTTGAATCAAACCACTTTTAGTTTGAATCAAACTGCTTTGGTTCAAATCAAACTGCTTTGGTTCGAATTAAACTGCTTTGGTTCGAATCAAACCACTTTTGGTTTGAATCCAACCATTTGGTGTAAATGGAACCATTTGATTTGAAGGGAAACATTTGGTTCGAGTGAAACAATTCGTTTTGAATTAAACTTATTTTCCACGCTGCCTCAGCTGAAACGCTTTCAACCTATTCAGGTCGCTGGTATGGTGAAAAACTGTAGAGAAGGTTCTCTACAGTTTTTCACCATACCAGCGTTTCATATGTCTACACTGGCCTCGCCATGGCATGGTGAGCATCCAGTCAATCATATATGGGTTCACTTCCCATTGCCAACTGAACATCCCTTGCTCAGCTCCTTACTGCTTATTTCCTCCGTAGTTGAGGTTATTCGAATTTAGTCCCTCACCGCGTTAGACGTTCTGCACTAGAGATAAGGAGAACCCTGATCACTCTCCATGTCCTTGGTTAGTAGAACATTAGCAATTTTGTTTTAAATATCTGTTCTTGCTATGGCAGGTTAATTCCCTCGGATGGGGACGAGGGATGATTCCCTCGGGTGTGGACAAATTAAACGTTTGGAAGATGCAAACCTCCAACACTAGCTTATCCTCGCCGAAAATGTGGAAGATGGCAACATCCACCCAGGATACTCCTGTAGTGAAATCTCTGACCTCCTCCTAGTTGACTGAAATTAATTTGTCCGAACCTAAGGGAATCATCCCTCTCCTGAAAAGTGTGACTCTATTAGAACTTCTAATGTCTCTTTGCTGCTCTCTCTTAAAGTCCCGTTATCCCTTCTCAGATGGCTGGATTGGTTCTGGTTTGCGCAACCCAGATGCCTCACTGGTGCCTTCTTATTATCCTCAGACTCCACAATATTCGTCTCTGTCATGTTCTTTATCTATGCATTATTCAAAAGCTTCCTGCTTCCCATCCTGAGTTACTTTAGTATCGATGTCACGGTGGACATGATTTCAGAAAGACCTCTTTAAGGCAATCTACATAAGATGTTACTGTTATTTCCAGTCCTCCTGTCTTGAAAATGGGAGCCACCGTAGCGCAGAGGTTATCATGACCGCCTATTACGCTGAAAGCCTGTGTTCGAGTTCAGGCGAGATAACAGAAAAAAATTTCAGTGGTACTCATCCCCTCCCTATGCTGGTGACATTTGTGAGGTATTTTCCCATGTAAAAACTTCTCCCCTCATAAGTATCGAACTGAGGCCCGCCATTCGGCTATAGAAAGGAGGCCCTTTTCATTGAGCTTTAACTTGAATCGGACATCACTCATTGATATGTGAGAATTTTGCCCTGTCGAATGTTCGTACGAGCCCAAAGACCTCAAACTTTTGATATTTTCTCTAGTTTTCTCCCAGTTAACGAAATTTTCTTCAAAATAAAAGTTTTTTCAATAAAATTGTCAATGATTTTGGCTTATTGGCAACTCTCACTCTTATAGCAACGTACCTTCATCCATCCAGGTATCACTCTACCTTAGAAAAGCATTTTAGACAGTGGCATTGCAGCAGCATTAAACTTAGTGGCAGTGGTAGTGCTGGTGGTTAGCTTACAAATGACTTAAGTGACTCATAGGCTAAAGCGCAAAACCATGGTGCCACTCAAGCATTTGGTAGCACAGTCAGGCAGCCAGCCAGCCAGCCAGACTGCCTTGGAACATAAGACATGAAGAAAAGCTGCGACATAAAAATTTGTTAAATTTGTCTGCCACAGCTGCCTTTCCAGGTTTTGGCGCATTATTCACTTATGCACTCATTCACTCACTCGCTCGCCTCCGTCAAACGACACAATGGCCTCGTCCTTGTACGGGTTACTCGCAAAGACACACACACACACACACGCACACACAGTCTGAGCAAAATTCTGCGACACCGAATGGCAGTTTGTCAGGTATTAGTGTCGCCTGTTATAATGTCAACTTAGGCAGACACCGTGTGCTCCTTTGGTTACCTATCCTGGACGAGCACTACTATGCTTACCTTGGGAAACCCACATAGCTTTGTCGTCATCATCGTCCTTATGGTTATTCTTGTACTCGTGGTGCATTGAATCCAATGGGGGTTATAGGGTTTGTTGCTTCTATTCACTCTCTTCATCCTATTTCTTTGCCCATACAGAGCAGCAACATAAATTCAAATAAAAACCACAAAGCAATTACTTCAAGTAAAATTGCACCGAGTACGAGAGGGAGAGAGAGAGAGCGCGCAAGGAAAAACTTTAACACTTCTTTGAACAAAAAGAGGACTTGAAGTAGTTGCTACCATTCTTTTTTTTACCTTTCAGTCCGTCTGTTTTGGTATCCTGCATAAGGTTTTGTTACATGTACATTATGTATGTATGTGTAACGTGTGTGTGTGTGGTTAAAGTTTTACAAACATTAATATGTGTACTACTTACTACTTACCAGGTGCCATAATATAACACCTTGGGACAAAAAGAGCACAGTGATTTTAAAGTTGCTGGAGAGTATGAGAAAAAAAAAAACACACATAAAAATTAAAATAAAAGTTATGAACTCTCATAGTTGTGGTCTGTTATTACTCTAGCCAAGGCACGAAAACTCAATTTTGGAGGGAAATGAAACTGAGTAACATGACTGAAGGGAAAGTTGTCGGGAGTAAGTCAAAGTAACTTAAATAATTTAAAATATTTGAACTAAAGCAGTTTGACTAGAGACGAACAAACAAGATATGATTTAAACGTAAGTGGTTTCATTCAAATCAATGTGGTTTTGATTCAGACCAAATTTTATGTGGTATGAACAAAATTGGTTTGATTCGATCCAGTTTGACCAGAGACGAACAAACAAGCTATGATTTTAACGTCAGTGGTTTCATTCAAACCACATTTGTGTGAATCAGACTAAATATGTGTGATTTGAACAAAATTGGTTTGATTCGATCCAAATTGGTTTGATTCGAACCAAATTTGTTTGATTCAAACAAAAATGGGTTGATTCAAACCGAATTGGTTTGAATCAAACCAAAATGAATTAATTCAAACCAAATTAGTGTAATTCAAACTGAAGTGCAATGATTCAGTTTAAATTGGTTTCAGTTCCCTATTGGAAAGGAAAGATGCTGGGGGAAGTTTTGTACTACCTGATACTGTGTTTATGGAAGAACACGAAAGGCCCAAATTTGGAGTGGGAAACGGGATATGGGTTTACTCCCATTCACTTTATACCGGCATGTCGTTTAAAGATAACGGAATTTTCCAGAGCTCAAGACTTTGAACTCAAGAATGTACCTGATAAAAGCGTGCAAAGAAGAGTCTTTGCACGCTTTCTTTCACTCTATGAGTGAACCCGAATCCCACTTCACTTAAGCGCCACATGAAACTTCAGATGCATGGTGTTAAAAGGTGGTCCTGTTGGTGAGTTATAAATCATTGTAGGATCTGCAGAATTCTTAAGTCATTCATCGGTCGGTGAATGATTAACGAACTGCTTCTCTTCATTGTAAGATTTCTAAATACTGTAGCGGGTTCACAGCTGGCCTTGCATTACACACCCAAAGACTGCACAAATGGGATATGATTACTGTAAAAGTAGTCCTGATGAAAGGATTGAGTTCGTGCTCTCTACCTCGGAGAGGCGGATCTACACCATTTAGGGTTGTGTCAAATACATCCACAAAAAGGAATGGTGACGCCTTGAGGCGGGGTCAACGTGGATCATTCTTGGACAAAGATGATTTCGGAATTCACAAACTTGGAACGAGTGTTTAGTCCAAGTTTGTGTGCAAGCCAATGTCCCTCCAGGTATTCACATAAATCATACGTGGATTACCTTCCTTTGTAGCTTTTCATATCCACCAACGAATAATGGGGGTATATTCATTTTGTCGTTCCGTTTGCAACACATCGAAATAAAATAAAGTATATATGTTCTTGATCTTCGTAAAAAACTAAGATGATCTAGCCATGTCTGTCCGTCCGACTGTCTGTTGAAATCGGGCTACAGCCTTTAAAAATAGAGATATTGATATTGCCCCCATACAGACCGATCTGGGATTTAAGGTCTTACGCCCATAAAGACCATATTTATTATCCGATTTTGCTAAAATTTGGGACAGTGAGCTTTGTTAGGTCACTCGACATCCTTCTTCAATTTGCGCTTGATCGGTTCAGATTTGAATATAGCTGCCATATAGACTGATATCTCGATTTAAGGTCTTGGGACCATAAAAAGCGCATTTATTGTCCGATTTCGCCGTAAATTGGGGCTGTGAGTTATGTTGGGCCCCTCGACATCTTTCTGCAATTTGGCTAAAATCGGATGTAGCTGCCCTATGGACCGATCTTTCGATTTAAAGCCTTAAGCGCATAAAAAGCGCATTTACTGTCCATTTTTGCCGAAATTTGGAACAGTGAGTTGTGTTAGGTCCGTTTTTTGCCGAAATTTGGAACAGTGAGTTTTGTTAGGTCCTTCGATATCCTTCTTCAATTTTGCTCAGATCGGTCCAGATTTGGATGTAGCTGCCATATAGACCGATCTCTCGATTTACGGTCTTGGGCCCATTAAAGGCGCATTTATTATCCGATAAAGCCAAAATTTGGGATAGTAAGTTGTGCTAACCCCCTCGACAGGGAACAGGGGAAAACTTCTCACATATCAATGAGTGCAGTCCAATTCAAGTTTAAGCTCAATGAGAAGGGGCCTCCTTTTCATAGCCGAGTCCGAACGGTGTGCCGCAGTGCGACACCTCTTTGGAGAGAAGATTTAAATGGCATTGTACCTCACAAATCTTGCCAGCATTGGGAGGGGAAAACCACCGCTGAAATTTTTTTCTAATGGTCTCGCCAGGATTCGAACCCAGGCGTTCAGCGTCATAGTCGGACATGCTAACCACTGCGCTACGGTGGCCTCCGTGATATATTTGGATATAGCTACAAAAAAAGACCATTTTATTGTTTTACGAAATTGAACAATGTCTTGTACTTATTAGACCAATCAATGTCCATGCCGAATTTTGTCCAAATCGGACCATATTTTGATATATCTGCAATGGGGGCATAAATTATGAAGTTTACACCAGATTATGATGAAGGGTGATTTACATATATACCCGAGGTGGTGGGTATCCAAAGTTCGGCCCGGCCGAATTTAACGCCTTTCATTTCTTTTCTCTCTCTTTTGCGGCGAATATCATAGAGCTAAAGTCTGAGATAAACGGCTACTGAACGAGGTTGCTAGTTACGTACGCTTTAACCTAGCCTAACCCAACCATACTGCAAAATGCAACCTTTCCCGTGAACATTCCATTATGGACTGGGGCAAACTTCTCACAAATCAATGAGTGCTGTCCGATTCAATTTTAAGCTCAATGATAAGGTACCTCCTTTTTATAACCGAGTCCGAACGGCGTGCCGCAGAGCGACACCTCTTTGGGAAGAAGTTTTTACATGTCAAAGTATCTCACAAATGGCGACAGCTTTAATAGGGGATAACCACCGCTGAAAATTTTTCTGATGTTCCTACCAGGATTCGAACCCAGGCGTTCAGCGTCATAGGCGGACATGCTTTCCTCTGCGCTACGGTGGCCTAACCTAACCTTCCTATCTAAATCTCTCCGCAAATTGGATTTTACAATGGGTCCCAATTGGAGTCAAACCATATTTGTTTAAATCAATCCAAAATGGTTTGAAACGACCGAAAATGGTTTGAAACGACCCAAAATGGTTTGAATCAATCCAAAATGGTTTGAATCTATCTCAAATAGTGTAAATCAATCCAAAACCGTTTTTATCAAACCAAAGTGGTTTGAATTTTACCAAAGTGGTACGAATCTAACACCAAAGTAGTGCAAAGTTTAGCTTTTGCGCCCATAACGCTAAATGCCTGAGTTCATACCCTGTCATGAACATCAAAAGAACTTTCAGCAGTGGCTATCCCCTTTTAATGTTGGGGATATTTGCGAGGTACTATGTGATGTAAAAACTTTTCCCCAAAGAGTTGATGTACTGCGGCACGGAATTCGGACTCGGCTAAAAAAAGGAGGTCTTTTATCATTCAGCTTGAATTTGAACTCATTAAAATGTGGCAAGTTTGCACTGTTCCAAAATGGGCAAATTTTTGTATGAATCAAACTAATGTGTTTGGAATTAAACAAGAGTGGTTTAAATTGAAGTAAAGTGATTTGAACTGAACCAAGATGGTTTGATCCACAATGGTTTAAATCGCAAGAAAGTGGTGTGCAAAGCAAACAAAATGGTTTGAATCAAACAAAATTCTGTTTGAATCAAACCAAAATGATTTGAGTCAAACCACAATAATTTGAATCAATCCAAATCAGGTTTTATCAAACCAAAGTGGTTTGAATGCGACCAAAGTGATTTAAATTGGACCAAAATAGTGTGAATTGAATCAAAATGGTTTTAATCAATCGTGCCAAAGTGGTTTAAATCGAAACAAAGTGGTTTCCATACCAAATAAAGTAGTTTGAATCACAAAAAATCCGTTTGAATTACCCCAAGTGTTTTGGTACACACCAAAATAATTTGAAGCGAACCAAAATTTTGAATAAAATTTAAAATGGTTCGAATCGGACCAAATCGTTTGAATTAAAATAAAATGGATTTAATCAAACCAAAATCGTTTGAATTAAATAAAAATGGCTTCAATCGAACTAAAATGGTTTGAATCAAACCTTAAAGCGTTTATCCAATTCAAAGTGATTCGAATCAAACCAAAGTGGTTGAAATCAAACATCCGAAATTCTTATCGCTATAGGATCATTCAGTTAACGTTGTCAAACAATTTGGTAAACATTTTCACATAGCAAAATATGCCAAGAAAATAGTCCATATTGTCTCTGTTCTTTACTCGTTTGGCTAAAGCAGTTATGATTATGAGTCTTACGTATACATGCCGAAGAGTTTAAAGTTTAACTATCTTTGCTAAATCTTTCCAAAATACTGTAACATACCATAAAGTCCACTCTTTTCATCTCCCCACCGACCACACATACCACAAACAATAGGACCATAAGTCAAGCTTAAAGCGATTTTAGTCCAAAGGTTTGAGCATTTGACATTTACAGCGGAAAACCATACAAATTATGGTGCAACAGGATAAGAATAAAACAAGAACAACAAAAGGCTTATAAACACACATAAGCACGAAGAGGAAACATGTGTGTATGGAACAAAAAGCGACAAATGAGCAAATTACTTAAATGCTTAAACAACATTTTTTTGCATACCAAAAAAAAAAAAAAAAAAGGCAACAACTACCACAAAAAACCCACCTCATGCTTTTGCCATGAACCATAATCTTTTCGAGCAGGGCCAACAAGAGCATTTTGCCCATAATGGTCTTTAGGGAATCGTTGGGGCTAGGGATGTTCATATTGTTGTTGTTCTTCTTATTGTTGTTAGTGTCTTAAACAACACTTGGCCTCTGGTCTTTGTGTCGTATGGCTAATGTTGGTCGGTTGTGTTTTTCTTACTATTCGGCTGGTTGTTAATATCCTACCATCATCCGTTTGCTTCTGGACAACCCACTGTGTCTGTTTATTATGAATATATGTATTTGTGGGCCATGTAGGTACATGGCGATTGGGTCCTTAAAGTCAACAAAAGACCTGGATAGGGTTGCCATTTTTTGGGGAATTTGATAAAAACTTGTGTCAGATTTTATATCTAAAGCAAATTTTTTATTAGAGAAAGATTTTGGCCAATTTTTATATGAAAATTATTTTAAAATAATAGTGGGAATGACCATCCTGTTCCCTCAACAAACCTAAGGAGAGATACCAGAGGTACGATTGCCAGTTCACCCAGATCACAGAAGAAACGGCTCCCCAGAAAGGAGAGCCTACGTCTTTGAAGACCCGGACAGGAACACAGCAAGTGTTCAATAGTCTCCTCCTCATCCTCATCGAATTAACTCCTACAGAAGTCATTGTGTGTGGCGCGCCACCATGCGGCCTATGGCACAGTGTCCGGTTATGACCCCTGTCAAAGTACTCATCGACCTCTTATCGAACGCCAGCTACTCCGCGCGTTATTGAGAGGCTTTTTGCGAATGATCCTAAGACTCTCACTAAAAGCGAGAGAGATTTCCTATGTTAAGCGGGGTCGGGGATTCGCTGCACAGACAACCTCAAAGACTACAAGTCTAGATTCAGAAACTGCACCGCAGTCAGCCAAAAGGCTGCAGTCAGCTGGAGGGCACCCCATGCCCAAAAGAACTAGGGTGAACAATACTAAGATGGGTCCAAGAACCTTAGCAAATGTCGCTAGGGACAGTTTGGTGATAGCAGTTGTCGACAAGGGAGAAGAACAGGGCTGCATACCTAGGAATTGTTGAAGTGGGATAGTCAATGGACTTTCATCTGTATACTCCGATGTTCTTGGGAAATTACCTGGGTGTTCTCCAGTTTGGGACGATGCAGGCTGGTCTCGGGACTGATACAGACTAATTGCCTTCGGGGATCAACGCTCAATTAAAATGTATAGTTGTGCGCTAGAAAAATGGTGAAATGTGACACTGGTATAAACTGCAGTTGTCCGACCTATAATGCTATATGGTGTTGTGGTCTGGTGGACGGCGCTTCCAAAGTCCACATACTGTTCAATAATCAACCGGATCCAAAGGGCTCGGGGATTTGCTGCACAGACTACCCCAAAGACTACAAGTCTAGATTCGGAAAGTGCACCGCAGTCAACCAAAAGGCTACGGTCACCTGGAGAGCATCCCATGCCTAAAAGAACTAGGGCGTACAACAGTATGATGGGTCCAAGAACCTTTGGTAATGCTGCTAGGGACAGTTTGGTGACGACAGTTGTCGACAAGGGAAAAGAAGAGGGCTGCATACATTCCTAGGTATGCAGGAAGTGGGATAGTCAATGGACTTTCATCAGTATACTCCTATTCTCATGGGGAATTTCTTGGTTCTCCTCCAGTTTGTGACGATGCAAACTGGTATCGGGGCCGATACAGACTAATTGCCTTCGGGAATCAACGCTCAATTAAAATGTATAGTTGTGCGCTAGAAAAGTTTGGTGAGATCTGGCACTGGGTATATACTGCAGTTGTCAGACCTATAATGCTATATGGTGTTGTGGTCTGGTGGACGACGCTTCAAAAGTCCACCTACTGGTCAATACTTAACTGGATACAAAATTGCAAATTTTGCCCATGAACATTCCACTAAGGAACAGGGCCAAACTTCTCACATATCAATGAGTGCAGTCCGATTCAAATTTAAGCTCAATGATAAGGGGCCTCCTTTTTATAGCCGAGTCCGAACGGCGTGCCGCAGTGCGACAACTCTTTGGAGAGAAGTTTTACATGGCATAGTACTTCACAAATGTTGCCAGCATTAGGAGGGGAAAACCACCGCTGAAAATTTTTTTCTGATGGTCTCGCCAGGATTCGAACCCAGGCGTTCAGCGTCATAGGCGGACATGCTAACCTCTGCGGTACGGTGGCCTCCTGGATAACTGGATACAAAGGATGGCTTATTTATGCATCACAGCCGCACTGAGAACGATATTGTCTGATGCACTGAACTTATCATCTGATGCACTGAATTGATGATCACAAAGTGGGGGCTGTGAGCTTTCCAAAACTATGTGGCCTCTAGACTTGAAGAGGTCTACCGCATTGCTGTCCCTGGCTAGAACAGACGTCTCAGTCATTGTGTCCGTAATGACAGGTCACTGTCTAATCGGAAAACATGCTAACAGACTGAAGGTTGCCAGTAAGGACTTTTGCAGAAGCTGTGGGGTCATGGAAGAAGAAGAGACTATAGAACACCTTCTGTGTGTGTCCCGCTGTGGCAGCCAGAAGGAGTTCCACTTTAGGTTCTCATTTCTTTGAGAACCTGTCTGATTTAACGGATGTGAAAGTTTTCATGCTTTTTAAAGCGATCTGCATGGTTCAACGATAGGAACTAGAAGGCATTTTCCTTCTTTCTTGGGCTAGGTGAGTCTGATGGCAGACTGCCACTTAAATCTAACCTAACCTAACCTTGCATTATATAGTTATCTTATATATAAAATTCAATTTGTATTTTTTTGTCGGTTTGTTTGTTTGTTCCGTATAGACTCAAAAACGGCTGAACCGATCTAAAAGGAAACATGGGCTGTATAATTTTTTAATATCTGGAGGGGGGCGGACCCTCCCCCTTACCCCAAAAGTACTACCCAAAAATAAAAGTGAACCTATCTGGACAATATGGGATTCAAATGAAAGGTATTCAAGAGTAGAGTACGAATTTCAATAAAAGTAATAAAAGTTGGGTCCAAGTACCGGGGGGACCGTCTGGATCATATGGGATTCAAATGAGTCTGGACCATATGGGATTCAAATGAAAGGTATTCAAAAGTAGAGTACGAATTTCAATAAAAGTAATAAAAGTTGGGTCCAAGTACCGAGGGGGCCGCCTCTGCCCCAAAACCCCTTAAAATCGGTTTATTTGACGATCAAGACAATATGGGACTCAAATTATAGGTATTCGGGAGTAGATTACGAACATGGGCAGGAAGTAGGAAAATGCTTTATAATTTATTGATAACGAAAGGGGGCCAACCCTCCCCCGTTACCCCTAAAACACCACCCAAAATCAAAAGAGGACCGATAAGGACAATATGGGTGTCAAATGAAAAGTATGCAGGAGTAGATAACCAATCTGGCATTCAAATTCATGTCGAAGTATGGGGGGTAACCCCACCCCCACAAAAACGCCTAAAATGGGCACATTAGCCAATCACGGATATATGGGACTCGGTTTGTTGGTTCCGTATAGATTGAAAAACGTCAGTACCGATTTTCTCGAAATTTTCGCATATTGTGTAGAGTGGAATGGAAGGAAACATAAGCTATATAATTTTTCGATATCGGTCGGGGGGACGGACGCTCCCCCTTATGCCAAAAACACAACCCAAAATCAAACCCCCGATCGAGACAATATACGTATCAAATGAAAGGTATTGGAGAGTAGAATACGAATATGGTATTCAAATTTGAGTCTAAGTACCCATCGGACCGCCCCAACCCCAAAATCCCCCAAACAGACATATTGGACGTTCGTTTCAATATGGGACTCAAATGAAAGCTATTCGCTAGTAGATTTCGAATCTGTCAAAGAAAATCAGATCGAAGTAATGGGGGTCACGCTACTCCTCAAAAACGCCATTAGGCCCTTTATGACTGTATGATACTTGGCTGAACCGATTTTCTTAAAATTTTCATAGATTGTGTACGTTTGTCTGGAAGGAAACATAGACTATATAATTTTTAGATATCGGGTGGACGCGGACCCTCCCCCTTACCCCAAAAACGGCACCCATATCCGAAAGTGGTCCAATGGGCACAATAAGGGTATCAAATGAAAGGCATTGAAGATCAGAAAACAAATATGGTACAAAATTTGGGTGCAAGTATTCAGAGGGCCATCCCCTACCCCAAATCTCCCCTAAACAGATATATTCGAAGTTCATGTCAATATGGAACTCTAATGAAAAGTATTAGGCAGTAGATTACAAATATGGCATAAAACATTAGGTCCAACTAAATAGGAGGTCGCCCACCCCCAAATACCCCCAAATGGGCATATTAACCGACCATGGCTATATGGGACTTAAATGAAAGGTGTTTGGGAGTAGATTACAAATATGACATTAAAATTTCCATTCAAGTCAAGGTTGGCGCTTTTCCTCGTAAAAATACGTAAATTGGTGTTTTTGACCCATTATGACAATATGGGACTCAAATGAAAGGTATTTGAGAGTAAAAAACGAATTTGATATCCAATTTTGGAGTCAAGTGTTTTGGGGTACGCTCTAAAGCACCCCCTAAACTGAACTTTATTTCCATTGGGAATAAAGAAAGAATTTGATATCCATTTTCAGTGAAAAGTGCAGGTGACCGCCCCAGTCCCAAAACTCTCCAAACGGTTTATATTTACCTGCCATGGCAATATGGGGCTCAAATTAAAGGGATTTGGAAGTGCAGCACGAATTTGATCCATCCATATTTGAGTCTAAATGTCCGAGGTGCCATCCCTCAGACATTACCCTAATTTTTAAAAACACCAGGAACCGAGTAGGGGCAAACTTCTCACACCTCAATGAGTGCTTTCCGATTCAATTTTAAACTCAATGATAAGGGATCTTTTTTAATAGCCGAACGACGTCCCGTAGTGCGACACCTCTTTGGGGAAAATGTTTTCAATGACCATGCATGACATTGTGCCTCGCAAATGTCGCCAACCACCGCTTTGTCCGAGGTTCTCGTCAGGATTCAAACGCGTTCAGCGTCATAGGCTACAATGGCACGAATTCAATATCCGCATTCAGGACGAGGTGTCCCCACCCTAAAAAGATATTAGAGAGTTAAAGAAGGCGCAGCGGAGCGGGCCTGATTCGACTAGTGAATTATAAAATGTAAAAAATTTATAAAAAAAAAATTTTCTTATAATTTAGAATAAATTTTTTTTATTTAAAAATTTGGTTATCCTTCTTATTTTAAAAAATTTATGTAAAATCTTCAAAAAAAAAAAATTGTTTTACTAAAATTTATTTTTTCCTGTAATGGAATCTCAATTAAATTTATTTTATTCAATTTATTTTCCAATGTGGCAACACTGGCCATTCTCGTTGTTCACTAAGACCTGGGCCGTGTGTTATGTGGTCGACAAGAAAAAATTTTATGCCACCTATTTAATTCTCTTATGCTTTGGGTTTAATAATGTCCAAGCATTCATCCACTTGTCTGTCTGTCTGTCTATCTATCTGACTGGCTGGCTAGCTGCCAGCCAGCCAACCAACCAACCAACCTGTTTAGGTGTTTCTTTTTAGTCTATTTCAGCCACATCCTTCTGTTTGGTCAGCTTCGTAGAAAGCGTGTGTGTGTGCGGCTCATTTTTCTAGTCCTGGCCTTTGCTTCCCTATTTGTTTTTTGCCTTTTTTGTTAGTTTTTTTTTTCTCCTTAAGTGTTTAAGCCTTTCTAAGCCAAAGTTCCGTTTGTCGCCTTCGTATGTAAAGTCCATGCATGTTGCATGGTGGACAACCTGATGTCTCTCTGTCTATCTGTCTGGGTGTATATTTGCTCATCACTCCCTTGGCCATACGGCTACTGCCTTGAATGCGATTCTCCTTTTGGCCCCACTTTGAGGCCTTTTGGCCTCTTAACTTGGTTTAGTGTTTTAGTATGTTTCGTTTTGTATTTTTTTTTTTCCATATTGTTTGCTTTCTCTCTGTCTCTGTTTGGGCTTTTGCCTTTGGCTATGAGCTTTGTTTTATTAAAGTTTAACATGTCTTGTTTAGATAGTTTTGTACCTTTTTGCTGTTTTTTTTTGTTTTGTTCTTTATTTCTGTGGGGTGTAGGTCTGCTGTTAGTTGGGGGAAGGGGATTCTTGTTTTTAGCCATTATTACATTTCTGGTATACGTTTTACGGCTATTTCGGTCTAAGATCCTTTGTTTATGTGTGAGGTGAGATGAGGTAAACACATGAGTGAGTGAGAATAGAAGCACAAGCCAATTCATTCATAAAAACTAACTGATATTATCTTATATATGCGAAAACATGCTCGTATTCATAACACGCATTCATATGGTAAGGGGGAAAATTTGTTTTAGGGTGACCAGGTTTTATTTTTTTCGCAAGGTATTTGTGAAAGAGAAAATTTAAGTTAAGGTTAAATGAAATTAATTAAATTCAATGAAATGTTAGTTTAGACTTAAGCATAAGAAATAAGCAATTGGGTTGCCCAAAAAGTAATTGCGGATTTTTTAAAAGAAAGTAAATGCATTTTTAATAAAACTTAGAATGAACTTTAATCAAATATACTTTTTTTACACTTTTTTTCTAAAGCAAGCTAAAAGTAACAGCTGATAACTGACAGAAGAAGGAATGCAATTACAGAGTCACAAGCTGTGAAAAAATTTGTCAACGCCGACTATATGAAAAATCCGCAATTACTTTTTGGGCAACCTAATATATCTGAGTAAACTGAACTGTGGAAGGAAGTTTTTGTATGAAAAAAAGCTTAGGGGGTTCAAAGGAAAAGGATTTCAATTGCAGCTAGCGCTATAACTCGATTTTTTTCCCTGTACTGTATTTTTCAGTAATTCCAAAAAGTTCCATCTCTGGGCTTTTATCTTACTGTTGCAGAGTGTTGGTCTCCTCTCCGCAGTGTTGAATGTTGGTCTCCTCTCTGCTGTTAGCCACTCTGCAAATTATTTCACTTCCTTAAAGCCCCCGCATATTGCTATTTAACGTCAGCATATGAGTGTGAGAACATGTGTGTAGGTAGTTTGGTTAATGTCGCACTTGCTTTAAAGTGGGCTGCTATTTATATTTTGACGCCGGAAGCACAACCAAATCAGAAATCTATTAAATGTTTACTTGAGGCCAATGGGAATTAAATCATAAAGTCATTAACACTACAATAAGGGATAGAAATCTTCCACATACCCACCACCGAAGTTTGGGGGGTGTATTAATTTTGTCATTCCGTTTGCAACACATTGAAATATCCATTTGCGAAGCTATAAAGTACATATATTCTTGATCAGCGTAAAAATCTAAGACGATCTAGCCATGTCCGTCCGTCTGTCCGCCAGTCTGTTAAAATCGAGCCACAGTCTTTAAGAATAAAAATATTGAGCTGAAACTTTGCATAGATTCTTTTTTTGTCCATAAGCAGATTCAGTTCGAAGATGGACTATATTTTGATATAGCCCCCATATAGACCGATCTGCCAATATAAAGTCTTAGGCCCATTAAAGTCACATCTATTATCCGATTTCGCAGAAATTTGGGACAGTGAGGTGTGTTAGGCCTCTAGACATCTTTATGCAATACAGCCCAGATCGTTTCAGATTTGAATATAGCTGCGATATAGACCAGTTTCTCGATTTAAGATCTTAGGCCCATAAAAGACGCATTTATTGTGCGATTTCGCTGAAATTTGGAACAATAAGTTATGTTAGGCCCCTACACATCGTTGTTTAATTTGGCACAGATTGGTCCAGAGTTGGAGCGCATTTATTATTGTCTGATATAGCCAAAATATGGGACATTGAGTTGCGTTAGTCCCTTCAAAATTCGTCTTTAATTTGGCCTAGATTGGTCCAGATTTGGATATAGGTGCCATATAGACCGATCTCTCGAATTAAGGTCTTGAGACCATAAAAGGCGCTTTTATTGTCCAATTTCGCCGAAATTTGGGACAGTGACAGGACAGTTGTGTTATGCCCTTCGACAGCTTTCAGAAATATGTCACAGATCGGTCCAGATTTGGATGAAATTTTACACATCCGAGCCGTATATGGTTCAGATCGGCCTGTATATGGAAAAATTTAACAATGATTAGTATTTATCCTCAATGTCCGTGTCGAATTTGGTCCAAATCGAACCATTTTTCGGTATAGCTGCTATGGGAACATAAGTTATAAATTTTTCATCTGATTATGACGAGAGGTGGTTCACATATATACCCAAAGTGGCCCGGCCTGGCCTTTTTACTTGTTTTTAATTAATTTCGAAGAAGTAAAACTAGGCGCTTGAAATTTTGCACAAATACTTCTTGTCAGTGTTGGTCGGTTGGGATTCTAAAGGGGCCATATCGGTCCATGTTTTGATTAACTGTCATATAAACCGATCTTGTATCTTGACTTTATGAGCCACTACAGGGCGCCATTCTTATCCGAATTGGCTAAAATTAACATGATGAATTCCGTTTTGCCTTCCAACAACTGAGCTTAGTATGGTTCATATCGGTTTATAACCTGAAATGGCTGCCTAATAAACCGAGCTTGGAAATTGACTTCTTAAGCCACTAGAGGGCGCAATTCTCATCCGATTTGGCTGAAAATTGACATAAAATATTTTTTATGACTTCTAACAACTGTGGTAAGTATGGTTTAAATCAGTCCATAACCCAGTATAGCTGCCATATAAACCGATCTTGGATCTTGACTTCTTGAGCCCTTAGAGGGCGCAATTCTCATCCGATTTGGCAGAAATTTTGCATGAGGTGTTTCGTTTTACCTTCCAACAACTGTGCTTAGTATGGTTTAAATCGGTTTATAACCTGATATGGCTGCCTTATTAACCGATCTTGGAAATTGACATTTTGAGTCACTAGAGGGCGCAATCCTCATCCGATGTGGCTAAAATTTTGCATGATGAGTTGTGTTATGGTTTCCAACAACTGTGCCGAGTATGAATGAAATCGGTTTATAGCCTGACATAGCTGTCATATAAACTGATTTGGGGTCTTGACTTCTTGAGCCTCTAGAGGTCGCAATTGTTATCCGATTTTCCTGAAATTATGTACTGCGGATCCTCTCATGACCATCAACATACGTGTTTATTATGCTCTAAATCGGTCTATAGCCCGATACAGCTCCCATATAAATCGATCTCTCTATTTTACTTCTTGAGCCCCCAAAGGGCACTTATTCGAATTGGCTGACATTTTACACAGGTCTCCAACATGTAATAAAATAATAATAGCAGAGCAAATCTTTTCTTATATCCTTTTTTGCCTAAGGGTATGTAAGATTCGGCCCGGCCGAACTTATCACTTTTACTTGTTTTTTTTATTTTCTTTTATTTTATTTTATTTCATTTATTTTATTTTATTTTTTTATTTTATTTTTATTTTATATTATTTTTTTATTTTATTTTTATTTTATATTATTTTTTTATTTTATTTTTATTTTATATTATTTTTTTAATTTTAATTTATTTTATTTTGTTTTATTTTATTTTATTCTATTTTATTTTATTTTTTTATTTTATTTTATTTTTTGTTATTTTATTTTATATTTTTTTTATTTTATTTTATTTTATTTTATGTTATTTTATTTTATTTTTATTTTATTTTATTATATTTTATTTTACTTTATTTAATTTTATTTATATTTATTTTATTTCAATTTATTTTATTTTATTTCATTTTATTTTTTTTATTCTATTTTATTTTATTTTTTTTTATTTTATTATATTTTATTTTATTTTCTTTTTATTTTATTTATTTTATTTTATATATTTATATTTTTTTATTTCATTTTATTTTATTTTATTTATTTTTTTATTTTATTTTATTTTATGTTATTTAATTTTATGTTATTTTATTTTATTTTATTTTATTTTATTTTATTTTATTTTATTTTATTTTATTTTATTTTATTTTAGTTTATTTTATTTTATTTTATTTTATTTTATTTTATTTTATTTTATTTTATTTTATTTTATTTTATTTTACTTTATTTTATTTTATTTCATTTTATTTTATTTTATTTTATTTTATTTTATTTTATTTTATTTTATTTTATTTTATTTTATTTTATTTCATTTTATTTTATTTTGTTTTATTTTATTTTATTTTATTTTATTTTATTTTATTTTATTTTATTTTATTTTATTTCATTTTATTTTATTTTATTTTATTTTATTTTATTTTATTTTATTTTTTTTTTTTTTATTTTATTTTATTTTATTTTATTTTATTTTATTTTATTTTATTTTATTTTATTTTATTTTATTTTATTTTATTTTATTTTATTTTATTTTATTTCATTTTATTTTATTTTATTTTATTTTATTTTATTTTATTTTATTTTATTTTATTTTATTTTATTTTGTTTTGTTTTATTTTATTTTATTTTATTTTATTTTATTTTATTATGTTTTATTTTATTTTATTTTATTTCTTGTAATTTCCCTTATGCTCTTTCCCAAAAATATGCAGATGAACCTTCCTTTCTTTAATATGTGTCTGCAGTTTTGACACCATCCGCACTCACACTTGCTGTGGCAGTCATTCTCCGTCTCCACAATTCATGAACTTAGTTTCTGCACAAACATTGCTTTTCATATTAGCAAACAAATTAAACTATTTGTGACATGGATGTATTTAGTTTCGTTTTTATTATATCTTTAATAACACCATTGCCACAGTTGATGCTGATGTTGCCGATGCTATGGATGCTGTGGCAGTTTTTACTGCTCCCCCCCTAGTAGTCATGGTGTTGGCTTTGGCATGCTTGCACTACCAGCCATCCAGCTCTACATACTAAGCCAGTGCGGCATTTGTTGAATGGGGTGTAGGGTGTAATAAAAACAGCACTTTATTAAGTTATATATTGTGTTAATAACAAAAACACAAATGGAGCTTTGGGTTATGCTCACTAAGTGTATGTGCCTGTGTTAGTGCATGTGTGTATAGTAGTGACTCTCACTGTCGCCGGCAATACTACTTCAGTTAAACACTGAACACATTCAAACGACATCAGAATAACACAACACGTCTAGCAATTACTTCCATTATTGGTTATTTCAGCTCAACTACCCTCCAAACATTTGGAAGTGACTTTCTCACTCCCTCCCAGAATAGTCACTTTTTAGGTCCTTTTATATGATAGTTTGTAGAGATTTCAAGATTTACAACAACAAAATACATTACTGTCGGAATTCTATCATTCATGTTTCGCTAATTAGTTTCTCATAATCAACTGTTATTGCTTCAAATTTAAAAATAGATTTTTTGTTGTTGTTTTGGACGCTAACTCAAAAAACCTCAAACAAGAGAATGTATGTTAACTTAGCCTTCTGTAATTAAGAAAGGCCGGTAGCACAGAGGGATAGCATACGCCTCACAATCGTAAGGTTGGCTGTTCAAATCCCAGTCTGGGAAAATCATTGCAAATAAAATCTTCGATTATTAATCTTGATTTGGAAAAGATATAAATTAGAAAGAGAAATAAAAATTAGCCTCACTCTAAAAGGTAAAAAAAACATTTGGCAAATAAAAATTTATTTTTATAAATGACGTTGATAATCGAATTTTACACTTTTTTTAGTCCCTATTTAGTCACTCATGGGTATGTATCGCCAAGTGGCACGTTTTCTCCCGTACCGAGACACTAATTAGAGTAAAAAATGATATCGCCTGAGATTGTTTTCAACTTCCTTGAGTGCAGATTTAGTGACTCGCACGATAGAAAATGTTTGGAGGGTATATATACATGCGTGTATTTGAGTATGTGTGTGAACATAATAAGGAACTTATTAAGGGGGAGAGGGGCTGTTGCATGTTGTTGTTGTTGCGGAAATGATGGTTTGCCAACACTGCTCTCTGGTTCATAAACGTGTCACACAAATTGTTGTGAAATGCCATCTAAACGGCGCATAATTTGTGCAGTTTTACACACACTTTCCTGGGAAAACATTGAAAACAGGACATAAACATGGCCATGCAAGTATACTCATACGCCCAGTTTCTTTCCCTTCATGTGCTGTAGGAAATACCCACGCCCTAAACACATCAATGGAGTTGTAATCAAAATATTTACTCAAGCAATTATTTATGGAAATACCCAACAGAGTGTAAGTGACAGAGCTACCACACACACAGTCATACCAAATGTCTTCAAATGACATGTACATCACATTTAGATAAACACACTTACATTGTGACATGTGTCCATTGATATGGGAACGAAGGAAAATTCCTTCAATTTGTTTTTGTTGTTTCTTGATTTCTTTCTACGAAAATTTTGTCATTGAGCAAATGAGGCACATCTGAATTGAATGACATTTTACGATTTTGGCAAGCAAAAAGAGCATGAGGAAAGTGGTGCTACAATAGAATAGATGCTAAGAGAAGTGTGTGGAATATTGTGCAGGGAACAACATTAAAATAATAAATTTTGGTAACGACCATGTTTTTTATCCTCCTCGAGATTTGACCTAATATTTAAGAATTTTAATTTTCTATCACGATTTTAACCTCACAGCAGGTGGAGCGATCAAATGTCCCCTAAAGGCCCCAACTGAATATATGCTTGGTTCTGTTGTCCTTATCTTCTGCCGATTCTAACTTGAATCGCAATCGAACTCATGTACTGCATCATGGGCAGCCTTGGAAGTCCCTCCCATGCTTCCAATAACATCCTCAGCGCAATTTTAATGAAATCTCTCAGCAATGTGACAGTCTCTCCTTTTCCTGGAAGCGAATTATTGCCTTTCCAATTTTCTGAATTACTACCAATGAAGGGCCCCAAACTAAAAATTGAATCAAAAACTGAAGATGACATTGAAATGAGGGGGAAAAAAAAAAACAAAATAAAAATTGAAAAAGTCAAGACAATCTATGGCAATCATTCTGACAGAGTAAGCAATGACAGCAATTGTATTGAACAGATGAATACTGATGTATGTAAATGTATGAATGAAGTGAAATGAAATGAAATGACAGTCACAATGTGAATATGGTAGATCGTAAGAATTTTGCAGACAGCATTTTACTCACATAATTCCTGGAAAGGAAATCCTCGAATATATTTTTGGCAATACGTCAATTCAATTCAATCATTGCCGCACTCCTTTAAAGACAAAGCAACATAAAGTCCCAAAGGACATTTTCAAGTCCACATGCAGCAGGGAGACATTTTTGTCTTAGCTAAGGATATTTGAAAGACAAACAGCCACATAAGAGGAGGAAATTTGCCAAATGGGTGTTACAAACTGTGGAGTACTTGACGCTAGATGGCTAAGAAGCAGCGGTAGCAGCACAGTCCATTGTCCTTCTAATGGAGCATGAAAGACAAGGACCAGCATAAGCTTCAATATTTTAAATGAAATTTTCAAAAAAGAAAAAAAAAATACTGTCATTATTATCTGCATTTTATCATCTGCATATTGGCAGGTTTGTACCAAAGACAGAGGGGTGGGAATTAAGTTAGGTGAAGAAAATCAGGCTGAATCAGGGGTTTCTATATGACTTAATAAGGGTATGTTAGTTTTCTAAAGGGAACCCTAAATTCAGCCTGTTTTGAATAAGGTTTTCCCCATAGGAAAACTGAAATTCAGCCTGGCTGAATAAGGTTTTCCCCATAGGAAAACTGAAATTCAGCCTGGCTGAATAAGGTTTTCCCCATTGGAAAACTGAAATTCAGCCTTTCTGAATAAGGTTTTCCCCATAGGAAAACTGAAATTCAGCCTGGCTGAATAAGGTTTTCCCCATAGGAAAACTGAAATTCAGCCTGGCTGAATAAGGTTTTCCCCATAGGAAAACTGAAATTCAGCCTGGCTGAATAAGTTTTTCCCCATAGGAAAACTGAAATTCAGACTGGCTGAATAAGGTTTTCCCCATAGGAAAACTGAAATTCAGCCTGGCTGAATAAGGTTTTCCCCATAGGAAAACTGAAATTCAGCCTGGCTGAATAAGGTTTTCCCCATAGGAAAACTGAAATTCAGCCTGGCTGAATAAGGGTTTCCCCATAGGAAAACTGAAATTCAGCCTGGCTGAATAAGGTTTTCCCCATAGGAAAACTGAATAAGGTTTTCCCCATAGGAAAACTGAAATTCAGCCAGGCTGAATAAGGTTCTACATAAGAAAATTGACATGATATTCCATTAAGTTGTGAAGCGTTTGCCCCCCGACTTTTAGTTTCTACGCCAATGTCTGCCGTTGACTTGAAGGTTATACCAATTTTCCTGGATTCCCCCAAGAATTTTGTTTTTTTTGGCATTGGTGTTGCTCTTTTTTCTTTCTTTGTCTTATCCTTCATCTTTTGGCTGATGTCAGTGGTGGTATTTACATTTGCAAAAGACGTGAAATGCAAATCATGTATCTCCACTTCTTTGCGTTGTTTTCGTTGTTCCCCGTGTGCCTTGCACTGCATTGCTTTATCTTTGGTATGACTTCATATAAATCGGTTTCTTCTTTAGCACATCTCATCTTAAGATATGGAACTTTGTGTGAAGTTTTTTTCATTTTATGTGGTAACAGCGTTTAAGTAGGAAACACCATGGCGCACTCACACACAAATTAAGGGTATCATGTGTATCGAAGATAAGTTTGGCTATATGTGTGGTAGTCTGTGTGTTTTAAATGGGAGGGAGAATGGAGAGACTCAAGTGCAGTTCTTTGAATTGTGTTGACAAACTTCTGCGAAGTGAGCTATAAGTAGCATTTAAGAATTTGTGAGGTAGATGTGGACTATTGAAAATCGAGACTTAATAAATTAGCAAAATTTTGAACCACGCTACGGTAAGATTGATTTGAACTGCCTGTGGTTTTAATCGAGATACATATGGTTTGATTAAAACTATCTTTGGTTTGAATCGAACCAGCTGTGATTTGAACTAAACTACCTTTGATTTCACCTTACCTTTGATTCAATCCAACTTCTTTTTGTATGAGTCAAACAACCTTTGATTTGAATCAAACTGAAGTAAGTTTGAATCAAACTACTTTTTGTTTGAATCGAACTACTTTAAATGAAACTAAAATTGCTTTTGGTTTAAGTCACACAACTCTTTGTTTGAATTAAACTTTCTTTGGTTTGAATAAAGCTGACAATAGTTTCATTCAAACAAGTTTTAGTTTGATCGAATGAACTTTCATTTAAAACGAATTCACATGACTTAAGTTTGACACAAGCTAAACTGACTTAAGTTTGAAACAAGCTAAATTTAATCAAACTAATTTTAGTTGTAATAAAAAAGCTTGTAATTTGAGCCAAGGTAGCTTTATCTCGAGTCAAGCTTCCTTAAGCTTGTTTTTTAACTGCCTTTTATTCGAATCAAACCACTTTTGGTTCGATTCAAACCACTTTTGGTTCGATTCAAACCACTCTAGTTTGATTCAACCTGATTTTAGCTGTAGTAAAAACGCTTTTAATTTGAATCAAAGTATCTTAATCTCGAGTCAAACTACCGTTAGCTTGATTCAAACCAACTCCGGTTCGAATCAAACCACATTTGGTTGGAATCCAACCAACTTTGGTTGGAATCCAACCAACTTTTAGCTGTAGTAAAAACGTTTTAATTTGAGTCAAAGTATCTTCATCTCGAGTCAAACCAACTCGGGTTCGAATCAAACCACATTTGGTTGAAATCCAACCAACTTTGGTTTGAACTGTTTTTTTTTAATCAAATAATTTTTACCTTAAATCAGACTCATGAAAAAAACGCCTTCACCATCATCCAATTTGGCGAAAACTCATTTTCTCATTTTTGCAAAATCATTTTCAACAGCTTGAGCAAAAATGGCTTTGTATCGAATATAACTATAAACCAAACATATCTCCACTTCTTGCTGCCGTGCCTGCCTTCACATACTGCCATGAAGCGCGTGTAGAAAATGCTAAGTAATGTTCAAAATCTTAAGTAAAAAAAAAACATGAAATGTGGTCGGTGTGCTTTATCTTTAGGGCGTTATCAGTGTGTGGTCGTCCTCGTCATCAGCATCGCCATCTCCTTTGTTGATTTTATTTTTTGTTCTTCTTCTTCTTGTACATCTCCTTACGCTTTTTGGAGGGGTGCATGAAGTTTGTTGGCTTTTTTGTTCTTTTAAATGTTGTTTTAAACTTTTCGACGGTGGTTATATCCTCTTGTCTCATGGGCAAGTGGGTGTGTAAGTATGTTCGCAAAAGTTCACATGTAGTGTGGAAGGTAGATCATGCTTGATATGTAGATACACATATAATACAACAACCCAGCAAATTTAAACTAAAGGATATCAAGTAACAAGGACAAAGGAATCAAAAACGACCGAACGACCAACAGACAATTGAACCCAAAATACAATATAAGCAAGGATCCCAAAGCATAGCAAATGTACACTTGTTGGCTTAAATTGCCAACAGAAATTGTGAGCTGCTTAATACCGGAGCGGTTGCTCCAAACATAATCACCACTAGACGAGTCAAGCCACCAATGCGGTATTGTTTAGAAATGTATGTTTTTTAAAGGGGGGCCATTGTATGCATGTGATAAAGTTGGGGGGCCGAGAAGTGCGGGGAAGAACTCAAGTTTTTATCTTGAAAATATATTGAAAAAGGATTATTGGTAGTTATTTATTTGCTAAATTTATTCTTTCCGCACAACTGAACAAAAATGGCATGCCAGACATACCGGACAGACAGACAGACAGACAGAGAAATACAACTGAACATATTTGGGAAGTCCTGGGAATCATAAAGGCAAAAGAGTTGCCATTTGAAGGGGCTTTAGATTAAAACAAGTAAAAAGGCGTTAAGTTCGGCCGGGCCGAACTTTGGATACCCACCACCTCGTGTATATATGTAAACCACCTTTCATCAAAATTCGGTGAAAATTTCATACCTTATACTCATATACCTCATACCGATCTGAACTATATACGACACGGATGTCGAAAAGCCGAACATAAGTCACTGTGTCAAATTTCAGTGAAATCGGATTATAAATGCGCCTTTTATGGGGCCAAGACTTTAAATCGAGATATCGGTTTACATGGCAGCTATATCCAAATCTAGACCGATTTGGGCCGAGTTGCATAAACATGTCGAGGAGCCTAACACTAAGCACTGTCCCAAATTTCGGCGAAATCGGACAATAAATGCCTCTTTTATGGGCCCTAAACCTTAAATCCAGAGATCGGTCTATATGGCAGCTATATTCAAATCTGGACCGATCTGGGCAAAATTGAAGAAGGACGTCGAAGAGCCTAACCAAACTCACTGTCTCAAATTTCAGCGACATCGGACAATAAATGCGTCTTTTATGGCCCCAAAACCTAAAACCTAGATATCGGTCTATATGGCAGCTATATCCAAATCTGGACCGATCTGAGCCAAATTAACGAAGGATGTCGATGGGCCTTACACAATTCACTGCCCCGAATTTCATCAAAATCGGATAATAAATGTGGCTTTTGTGGGCCTAAGAACCTAAACCGGAGGATCGGTCTATATGGCAGCTATATCCAAATCTGAACCGATCTGGACCAAATAACAGAAACATGTCAAAGGGCCTAAGACAACTCACTGTCCCAAATTTTAGCGAAATCGGACCATAAATGTGGCTTTTATGGGCCTTAGACCCTAAATCGGAGGATCGGTCTATATGGCAGCTATATCCAAATCTGAACCGATCTGGACCAAATTACAGAAACATGTCAAAGGGCCTAAGACAACTTACTGTCCCAAATTTCAGCGAAATCGGACTATAAATGTGGCTTTTATGGGCCTTAGACCCTAAATCGGAGGATCGGTCTATATGGCAGCTATATCCAAATCTGGACCGATCTGAGCCAAATTGACAAAGGATGTCGAAGGGCCTAACACAACTCACTGTCCCAAATTTCAACAAAATCGGATAATAAATGTGGCTTTTATGGGCTTAAGACCCTAAATCGGCGGATCGGTCTATATGGGGGCTATATCAAGATATAGTCCGATATAGCCCATCTTCGAACTTAACCTGCTTATGGACAAAAAAAGAATCTGTGCAAAATTTCAGCTCAATATCTCTATTTTTAAAGACTGTAGCGTGATTTCAACAGACAGACGGACAGACGGACAGACGGACGGACATGGCTAGATCGTCTTAGATTTTTACGCTGATCAAGAATATATATACTTTATAGGGTCGGAAATGGATATTTCGATGTGTTGCAAACGGAATGACAAAATGAATATACCCCCATCCGTCGGTGGTGGGTATAAAAAATTGCATTTAAAGGAATATTAGATTTTGATCAAATTTTGCGTGAAAAAATTTTTGATAATTTTTTATTGAAAACAAGTAAAATGGCATTCGCCCGGACTGAACTTTGGATACCCAACACCTCAGGTATATATTAACGACATTTCGACAACATTTCTTGAAAATTCACTATTTATGAACCTATAGAAGCTATAATGAAATATGTTTTTACCTACGCCAAAAAATCGGGTAATAAATGCAACTTCTATGGGCCCTGTTGACCCTAAATCGGGAGGTAGGTCTATAAAGGGGCTTTGACAAGATATTGTCCGATCAAAACCATATTCGATACGGATATGGGGTGTTTCTACACAACTCACTGGGCCAAGTTTCAGTGGAATGGGGTAATAAATACCCCCATCCTTCGGTGGCGGGTATAAACAAATATTTTCCTCTAGTTTCAAACTTCGTTAAGTTTAAATTAAAGGAATTTGGTTTAAATCATACTACGCTTGGTTTGAATCAAACTACTTGGGGGATGAATCTAATCACCTCTGGCATGAATCAAACCACTTTTGGTTTGAAACAAACATGATTTGGTTTAAATCAAATCACTGCTGCCAGGAATCAAGCCACCTTTGGTATAATCTTACCAACTCTGGTATGAATCAATCCACCTTTTGTTTGAAGCAAACAAAATTTGGTTTAAATCAAACAATATTTGATTTTAATCATATCATATTTGGTTTAAATCAAACCACCTTTGGTTTGAATCATTTATTTTTGAATAAGATCACCTTTGGTACGAATAAAACCACGTTGGGCATGAATCGAACCACCATGGGTATGAATCGAACCACCTTTGGTATGAATCAAACCACCTTTGGTTTGAATTAGACCATTTCTGTTTTAATTACCCTATCCTTTGATTTGCATCAATTTACCTTTGGTTTAAATCCAACTAACTTTGGTTTGAATCAAACTGTCTTTGATTTGAATTAAACTAGGTTTGGTTTCAATCAAACTACCTTTGGTCTGAATCAAACTACATTTGGTGAAAATCGAACCACATTATTCTTGAATTAAACCACCTTTGGTTTGAATCAAACTATTTTGGATTTGAATTCAACTAGGTTTGGTTTGAATCAAACTACTTTTGGTCTGAATCAAACTACATTTTGTGCAAATCGAACCACGTTATTCTTGAAATAAACCATCTCTAGTTTGAATCAATCTACATTTAGTTTGAATCCAACCACCTATTTTTAACCTTTGTTTGTATTAAACTAACTTTGATTTGCATGAAACTACCTTTGGATTGAATCAAATTATCTTTGGTTTCAATCAAACTATCATTGGTTTGAATCAAACTACATATAATTGGAATAAAACTTTTCTTTAGTTGGAATCAAACTAGGTTAGGTTAAATTGTGGGGTTGCCCAGTTCACTCGGAGGACAGTTTGGCCCATTATGATACCTTTGAAAAAAAGAAGAGGGGAGATCTTGAATCATATCCAGAGGTTATGCATGAACAAAAGAAGCAGGCAAGAAGGAGAGGAGGCCATCGTTGCGCAGAGGTTAGCATGTTCGTTTATGAAGCCGAACGCCTGGGCTCAAATCCCGGCGTGAACATCACAAACACTGTCAGAGATGCTTATCCTCTTACTACTGCTGGCAACTTTTGTGAGGTGACCTGGCATTTTAAAACTTTCTACTAATTGGTGTCGCTTGCGGCACGCCATTTGGACTCTGCATAAAAAGGAGGCCTCTTATCATTTAGCTTAAACTTTTAACGGATAGCATTCATTGATTTGAGAGAATAATCCCCTGCTCCTTAATGGAATGTCCATGGGAAATTTAGTTGGGAAGAATGGAGAACAAGAGCGGGGTGTGAAAATGCCTATCCCTCACGCATGCACGTATGTACCTTCGCTGGATCTTATCGCACCCTCCATCCCGCTCAGTTCACAAATCTCAGGAGGCGTCCCAGAGATACGTTCGCAAGATCATCTAGATCGCAGAAGATCCCATAAAGAAGATCCTGCTCGAAAGTCTCCTCCTCATCCTCTTCATGAGGACTCCTGCAGAAGTCATTGTGCGGTATTCCCATGCGAGCCGCCATGCGTACTATGGCACGGTAACTGGTTATGAACCCTGCCAATGTGATCAACAACCTCTTAACGCTGAGTCAGTAACTCCTCCGTCCTCCTGCTGTCCCTAACAGGTCAGAGCGGCTTAGCGGTCCGGCAACCATCCTCTGAGTCCCATCTCGACCCCTCCCTCACCATCTCCTCCACTATGAGCACCGCCATACCGTCCACATAAATCCTGGGGTTTGAAGGCGTTAAATCCCTTACCAGAATTTCTCTTGCAGTTACAGACCTCTTTTTGCGAGACCACTCACTCGTACGGTAGTCTCAGAGAAATCTCGATGTTGAGTGCGTTGGAGTAGACCCCAATCCAGTCCCTGACTCCATCTTGGAGCCATCAGTGAAGATCGAAGTCTCATACCCCTCGACCTCACCGTCCTGGAACCCAACGCCTTGAACGCTGCCATAATGTCCACATAAATCCCGAGTCTTGAGGGCGGTATATTCCTTACCAGAATTTCTTTTGCGGCTACTGTTATGGCACAGACCTCTGTTTGAAAGACCGTACACTCAGATCATACCGATGTTGAGTACATACCGATGTTGAGTGCGTCGGGGTAGATCCCCAACACACTCTCTAACTCCATCTTTGGCGAATAATGAAACACATTATTCACGTCCCTATTCATCCCTCCTGGGAAATCGAATCCTGAATGTCCTAATTCCAATCGGTACCTGTACTCGAAAGACTGTGCAGGTAGACAGGTAGTTTCAAAGACATTTCGATCTTGACTGCTTCGAAGTAAACCCCCAATCCAGTTCTTGACTCCATCCTGGAGCCATCAGTGAAGATTTAGGTCTAATTCTCCTCAAACATTGCATTTGCCCTCGATTTCTTGCTCTCGGGAAAACGAATCCTAAATATCGCAATCGGTGCCAGTGCGAGATCCTCCGCTAGGATGGAACTTTGGCCGCACCTGTCTTACTTCAACATGCCGAGCTCCCCCAGCCTAAGCGCCTTGGCAGCGCTGTTCCGTATATAGGCCCCAATGGGCTGCATATCCAGCATCGCATCCAGTCCTGCCTTCTGTGCGATCCGCAATGCCCCAAAGCTAGCCAGTCTCCGGACCTTCTCGAATTGTCTCTGATCTTCGAGCCATCTCCGCCAAAATTCAACATGATTTAATTCATCACGCGATTCCACAGAATTGGCGGCTACACCCCAGCTTGTAGCGTTCTTCTTTTTACCCGCCTTCTGACCGCACTATTTCCCAGGTGCGCATTAATAATCCTGCTACAATGCAATTGGTCCACTGGAAGATAAAAGGGTGCATACCCGTACGGTACATTGCGTCGACTTTTGATCCTATCTCGTCGGTATTAAAGGCCCCTCAATATCCAAGAAGACTGCCGGAGGGACGTCTCGACCTCTCGTACCACTTCATAAAGGGCCGTGTCCACCGTCTTGGCCGCAATAAATTTCTTCGGCTTCCTCTCTCACCATCAGTTCTATCAGGCATTCCAGTGTTTAATCATTCTCCTGCTTAAGAAAAAAGCGCACAGTTTCTTACGGCTCCTTTCCTCCGTATTCCTATTCCAGTATAGCTTCGAATCGAGTGCAATGCCAAAGTACTTCACCTCCTTCGATAGCTGCAGGGTTATTCCGTCCAAGAACGCAAGTGAACTCCGGTATCTTGTAAATGCGAGTGAAGAGCAACAGTTCTGTCTTCCTTGGGTTGGTCCTCATCACATTTCTGGTATCCCATTGTGACAACCTCCTTAGTGACCCATCCAGAAACTCGCCTCGTACCAGCAACACGAAGGAGCCTGCATAAGCGATTATCTTCGTGCCATCCCCATCGAGATCCTATAGGATTTCATTTATCACGACGCCCCACAGAATCGGAGAGAACACCCCACCCAGGGGCGTTCCTCTTGTCACCCGTCTTCTGACTACACTATCTCCCAGAATCGGATTAATAATCCTGCCACAAAGCATATTATTAGTCCACTGCGAGATAATAGGGTGGATCCTGTGTGGTACAGTGCGGCTACTAATGACCCTACTTCCACGTTATTGTAGGCCCGCTTAATATATAAGAAGGCCTTTTAAACCTTTCGTACCACTTGGTACAGGATCCTCTCCACCAACCTGTCTTTGAGGTAGGCGTGTTATGCCCCAATGATGTTCTCAGACATCAGTTCCTCTGTCACCTTCAGGTCTATCAGTGTTTTCTGTGTTTTGTCCTTCGTCGTGCTGTGGTTTATTTTTCCCGCCTTGGATGAATCAAACTAACTTTGGTTTGAATCAAAATTTCTTAAGTTTGAATCGAACCATTTTGAGTTTGAATCGAGATAAAAGGGTGGTCCCTGTGTGGTACAGTGCGACTACTAATGACTCTACTTCCACGTTATTGTAGGCCCCCTTAATATATAAGAAGGCCTTTCAAACCTTTCGTACCACTTGGTACAGGACCCTCTCCACCGACCTGTCTTTGAGGTACGCGTGTTGTGCCCCATTGATGTTCTCAGACAACAGTCCCTCTTTCAACTTTAGTTCTATCAGTCTTTCCAGTGTTTTGTCCTTCGTCGTGATGTGGTTTATTTTTCCCGCCTTGGATGAATCAAACTAATTTTGGTTTGAATCAAAATTTTTTAAGTTTCAATCGAACCATTTTGAGTTTGAATCAAAATTTCTTAAGTTTGATTCGAACAATTTTGAGTTTGAATCAAAATTTCTTAAGTTTGAATCGAACCATATTGAGCTTAAATCAAAATTTCTTTAGTTTGAATCGAACCATTTTGAGTTTGAATCAAAATTTCTTAAGTTCGAATCGAACCATTTTGAGTTTGAATCAAACCTCCTAATTTACCCTAGAATTTTTTTAGGAAAATACATTTATTTTTAATATAAGTAGCGAATTATAAGGAATTTCGACAAAATTGCTTATAAACGATGCTTTCGTCCATACGAAATCCCTTTTAGCTCTATGGCAACACTGTCATCTAAGCAAACTACCACCCTGTAGAAGTCTTACATATCCTTGCTAACCATAATCCTTTACATTTATGCTAACACTGCGTTTTGAACCATGTTCGATATTTGATTTTGGGTTTGTACTTGTAAGTTTCGGTGTGAAATTTCAATACATATGATTATTTATTTGTATTTACTTGACTCTAGTGAAAGAGTGCTCGTTATTTTCCCCTCATCCTCGACTACAAAGAAAGAAAATAACCATGTGTATCATCAACATCATCATCATCATCGTCTTCGTCTTTGGGGCACCAATAATCACACAACTCTATTAAAATTGCAGCAGTATCATACACATCATTATCATCACCATTTGTTGTATGTAGTATGGCACGTTCGCTTCCAGCATAACAAAATTAAGGTGAACTCCAGAATACCAGTCGATCCCTTGAGACACGAGTATGTATGTGTGCGTACTGCTCTGTGCATCTAACAAATGAGTGTAATCACAGTATAGATTGTTGCAAGTCAACTATTTTACTCGGCAGATATAAATGAAATGGTGTGTATTTCGATAGGTTTGGTTTTCGTTTTTCTTGTTGTGATTTAAATAAACTTCAGGTATATTGACTTTAACCCCTTTGATTGGTCCAATAAATAACGATGCAAATGTCTGACACCGAGAGGAAGAGGGAAAGAGAGAACACAGAGTTGAGTTGTTACTCAATTGATGTGTATATGTTGGGATATTGACCTGAACAAGAAGCTATTATTCAAATGCAATTTTCTTGTCTTGTGTGATAATGAGAACAATAAATTGAACTTCTTGTTGTGGTATCTATGAAAATGATCCAAAGGTTAAAAGATATCGAAGAGTGTGAGACTTTAAAGAACAAAGGAATAAGTTTTACATACATCTAAATTTGAAAGTCTCTTCAACTTGAACATATGGGGACGCTAGCTAGAACTTTTATCTTTAAATCAGGTGCCTAATTACAGCAAACGTGATCGATTGCGCTTTCGCTTTGCTGGTTCATGTCAGCTTCAGTTTTAGTATGCCTATATCAGGATAGCCATCTGAAGATTAATTCTTCTTAATTTTGATATTTGGCTAAACTTGGATTAAACTTTTTTGGTTTAATCCAAACCATTTAAGTTTGATTTCAAACTTTATGTGTTTGATTTAAACCTTTTTGGTTTAATTCCAACCTTTCGGGTTAGATCAAACCTTATCGGTTTGGTTCAAACCTTTTCGGTTTGATTCAAACATTTTATGGTAGGATTAAAACCTTTTCGGTTTTATTCAAATCTTTTCGGTTTGATACAAATCCTTTCGGTTTGATTCAAATCTTTTCGGTTTGATTCAAACCTTTTCGAGGTTCGATTCAAACCTTTTCGGTTTGATTCAAACCTTTTTGGTTTGATTCAAACCTTTGCAAACCTTTTCGACTTGAATCAAACTTTTTGGTCTGATAACAGAAAGCTGGGGTTGAAGTTTCTCCGGTTTAATTCAAGGTTATTCAGTTTGATTCAAACTTTTCCCATTTTTATTCAAGCCTTCCCAGCATACTGTCATCAGTTTATTGAAATATCTCTCTTGCCACCCTTTATAAAACACACATGATTGACAAAACACCTGAAGCTCTATATAAATCCTTCAAATGTAATTTCTTTCATCCTTCAATGCCACCAATATTTTGTTATTTTTGTACCCAACACCGAACGATGGGGGCATATTCATTTTGTCATTCATTTTGCAACACATCGAAGTATCCATTTTCGATCCCATAAAGTATATATATTTCGGATCGTCGTAAAAATATAAGGCCACCTAGCCATGTCCGTCCGTCTGCCCGTCCTTCCGTCTGTACGTCCGCCAGTCTGTTGAAATCACGCTACAGTCTTTAAATATAGAGATATTGAGTTGGAACTTTGCACAGATTCTTTTTTTTTCTCAATAAGCAGGTTATGTTCGAAAATGGGCTATGTCGGACTATATCTTGATATAGCCCCCATATAAACCGATCTGCCGATTTGGGGTCTTAGGCCCGTTAAAGCCACATTTATTATCCGATTTTACTGAAATTTGGGACAGTGAGTTATGTTAGGCCCTTCGACATCCTTCTTCAATTTGGCCCCGATCGGTCCAGATTTGGATATAGCTGACATATAGACCGATCTCTCAATTAAAGGTCTTGGGTCCATAAAAGGCGCATTTATTCTCCGATTTCGCCGAGATTTGAAACAATGAGTTGTGTTTGGCCCGTCGACATTCTTCTCTAATTTGTCCCAGATCGGTCCAGATTTGGATATAGCTGCCATATAGACCGATCTCTCGATATAAGATTTTGGGGCCAAAAAAGACGAATTTATTGTCCGATTTCGGCGAAATTTGGGATAGTGAGTTCAGTTAAGCGCCTCGACATCATTCTGCAATATGGCACAGATCGGTCCAGATTTGGATATAGCTGACATAAAGACCGATTTCTCGATTAAAGGTCTTGGGTCCATAAAAGGCGCATTTATTCTCCGATGTCGCCGAGATTTGAAACAATGAGTTGTGTTTGGCCCATCGACATTCTTCTTCAATTTGTCCCAAATCGGTCCAAATTTGGATATAGCTGCCATATAGACCGATCTCTCGATTTAAGTTCATGGGCCCATAAAAGGCGCATTCATTGTTCGATGTCGCCGAAATTTGGGAGAGTGAGTTAAGTTAGGCGCCTCGACATATCTCTGTATTATGGCACAGATCGGTCCAGATTTGAATATAGCTGCTATATAGAGCGATCTCTCGATTTAAGGTCTTGGGCCTATAAAAGGCGCATTTATTGTCAGATTTCGCCGAAATTTGGGATAATGAGTTGTGTTAGGCCCTTCAATATTTTTCTTTAATTTGACTCAGATCGGTTTAGATTTAGATATAGCTGCCATATAGACCGATGTCTCGATTTATGGTCTTGGACCCATAAAAGACGCAGTTATTGTTCGATGTTTCTGAAATTTGGAACAGTGAATTGTGTTAGGCCCTTCAACTTTCTTCTTTAATTTGGCTCAGATCAGTTTAGATTTGGATATAGCTGCCATATAGACCGATCTCTCGATTAAAGGTCTTGGGCCCATAATAGGTGCATTTTTAGTCAGATTTCGCAGAAATTCAGTATGGCGAGTTTTGTTAGACTCGTCGATATCCCTGTTCAATTTGGCCCAGATCGGTGCAGATTTGCATATTGCTGCCATATATACCGATCTCCCGATTTAGGGTTTCACATCCACAGTAGGTGTATTTATTAACCGATTTTGCTGAAATTAGCCATTCGTATCGAGTATGGTTAAGATCAGTCTTTATTTCGACATAACTGAAATATATACTCATCTCTCAATTTAAGGCCTTGGGCTCATAATAGGCGCATTTTTTACCCTATTTCGCAGACATACCTCTTCGACTCAACATACCTCTTCACTACGGCCCGGATTAGTCCAGATTTGGATATAGCTGCCAGACACATAGACCGATCTCCAGATTTAAGGTCTTAGCCTTTGTGGGTCAATTGATTAACCGAATTTGCTAAAATGAGGCACAATGAGTTGCGTTAGGAGTCCACCGTAGCGTAGAGGTTAGCATGTCCGCCTATGACGCTGAACGTCTAGGTTCGAATCCTGGCGAGACGATCAGAAAAAAATTTTCAGCGGTGGATTTCCCCTCTTAAGGCTGGCAATATTTGTGAGGTACTATGCCATGTAAAACTTCTCTCCGAAGAGGTGTCGCACTGCGGCACGCCGTTCGGGCTCGTCTATAAAAAGGAGGAGGAGGAATCGGACTGCACTCATTGATATGTGAGAAGTTTGCCCCTGCTCCATAGTAGAATGCTCATGGCCAAAATTTGCAATTTGAGTTGCGTTAGGACCCTCGACATTTGTACCGATTAAGATGAAGATCGGTCTATATGTGGATATATCCGACTAATATACCTTTCTCCCGATTTCAGTTGGGACAATCCAAGCACGTTTATTCCTCAATTTGACTGAAATTTGACATAGTGGTCTGTGTTAGGGTCCTCTATATTTGAGTTCTATATGGTTCAGATCGGTCTATATTTAGATATAGTTGTCATATACATATACCAATCTCCCGATTTTAGTTCTTAGGCCCATAAAAGGTGCTTTTTTTAACCGATGAATGCGGCACGATGAGTTGTGTTAGACTCTTACATAGCCTTTTTGAGTATGGTGGAAATCGGACTATATTTAGATATAGCTGCTGTGGGTCCATAAAGGTTGCATTTTCACTGTATTATGACGAGAGCCTTATATGCGAGTTGGTGGGTATCCAAAGTTCGGCCCGAACGAACCTAATGCTGTTTTACTTGTTTACTTAAGCTCCTTTCGCCAAATCCATATGTGGGTGAATGTGTTTGTAGTCTTTAAATGCTCCAGAGACTCAATCCGCAAATACCATCGAGTAGCACATTTGAATAATGTTGAATCACTACTACCACTACCTTGACAATGTAAATACTTAGATTTGATTTCCAAGGAAATTGTCAAAGTTCGTCAAGCGCTTTTTTGTCAAACTCTTTTGCTTCTGCTCCAATTCTTCTAGAGAATGGGGGAGGGAGGGGCTGGGGCAACCAAATATTTTCTTACGCTCCATTTCCTTATCAATCTTTGCACTTTGATTATACCCCATGGAAAACATGGTTTTTCTTTCTTCGTTTATTTCTTATGGGTATCATGGGAGAATTACTTCATAATTTTCCCCCTCTACATTATTTTTTGTTTTTATTTGGGCTGCTTGCATTGCTAAAAACTAAACTCGTAAAGAATTTCAATTTGATAGGGAAACCAAAAAAAAACTCTCTCTCTCACACACACACACCCCAAGAGACAAAAGGCCAAGATATAGCTTATACTAACATTGCCAGTAACCCTTGTGCAATATCTAAAAGAAAAAACATTTTTGCAATTTCCGAAAATTTAAACACGCACTCTGGTTAGTTTTTCATTTCCTTGGAATGCCGCATCTACCGTTTATTCGCTTAGTCAGTCTATCAGGATACTGCTCTCTTTGCTTTGTGTACTCAACTTGAGGAAAACAACAGCAAGGATTCTTACAAATTTGTTGTAAGTCTACCAGTACAACAAAACTTGAGCAAAAGGGCAGCCATATGGAAAAAAGGTACTACTATTTACTATGGATGTGTAGCAGCAGGTCCTATGATGTGTCTATGTGGCAGTGGTGTGAGTGTGCATGTGGGCCACTTGTCTAAGTGCCTGAGTAAAGGAAAACTAAAAGGCATTTAGGAATTCAACACAGAATGGAATTACAATTAACTAACATTCTACACTCATTGGCATTTTCTCGAGTCACTTTTCCCACCTCACCCCCCCAGCTCTTAGCCCAACATAACTACTTCAGTTATTTCACTTTACTACGACTATACTTCATTTCAAGTTATTTCGAATCCTTTTGCTGTAAAGTAAATACTTGTACAACATGAAAATGTTGTACTTGTTCACATTCTTTACTTGTGATGGTTCGGAGGAGGATAGGGTTTCTGTTTACCCTCCATGTTAGGAGCTTGATTACATTTTAATTTTACGCATAGATAGAGATGGGCGATGGGTAAATAGCCAAAAGGTATTTACCCCGAAAATTGGGTAAATACCCGGGTATTTATCTATATATACCCAAAAGTTGAATATTTATTATTTTGCAGCTAATTTGGGTATAAAAATATTTTCCAAAAAATTTTTGGTGATTTCGTATTCTTTGTATATAAACCTGACTTTCTGACATTAAACAAGTAAAAAGGCATTAAGTTCGGCCGGGCCGAACTTTGGATACCCACCACCTCGGGTGTATATGTAAAGCAACTTTGGTCAAAATCCGGTGAAAAATTCATGCTTTATGCCTCATAGCAGCCATATCGAAATTAGTTCCGATTTGGACAAAATACTATATATATATAATATATATAAATTTCACCGAAATCGGACAATAAATGCGCCTTTTATGGGCCCAAAATCGAAAATCGAGAAATCGGTCTATATGGCAGCTATATCCATATCTGGACCGATCTAAGCAAAATAGAATGCGAATGTCGAAGGGCCCAACACAACACACTTTCCCAAATTTTGGTGACATCGGACAATAAATGCGCCTTTTATTGGCCCAAAACCTTAAATCTAGAGATCGGTCTATATGGCAGCTATATTCAAATCTGGACCGATCTGGGCCAAATGAAAGCAAAATGTTGAAGGTCCTAACACAACTCTCTGTTCCAAAGCCTTAAATCGAGAGATCGGTCTATATGGCAGCTATATCCAAATCTGGACCGATCTGCGCCGTATAACAGAAATATGTCAAGGGGCTTAACTTAACTTACTGTCCCAAATTTCGACGACATCGGACAATAAATGCGCCTTTTATGGGCCCAAAGCCTTAAATCGAGAGATCGGTCTACAAGGCAGCTATATCCAAATCTGGACCGATCTGGGCCAAATTGAAGAAAGATGTCGAAGGGCTTGGCACAACTCATTGTCCCAAATTTCAACAAAATCGGATAATAAATGCACCTTTTATGGGCCTAAGACCCTATATCGACGGATCGGTCTATATGGCAGCTGTATCCAAATCTGGACCGATCTGGGCCAAATTGAAGAAAGATGTCGAAGGGCTTGGCACAACTCATTGTCCCAAATTTCAACAAAATCGGATAATAAATGCACCTTTTATGGGCCTAAGACCCTATATCGACGGATCGGTCTATATGGCAGCTGTATCCAAATCTGGACCGATCTGAGCCAAATTGAAGAAAGATGTTGAAAGGCTTAGCACAACTCATTGTCCCAAATTTCAGCAAAATTGGATGATAAATGTGGCTTTTATGGGCCTAAGACCCTAAATCAGCGGATCGGTCTATATGGCAGCTGTATCCAAATCCGGACCGATCTGGGCCAAATTGAAGAAAGATGTCGAAGGGCTTAACACAACTCATTGTCCCAAATTTCAATAAAATCGGATAATAAATGCGCCTTTTTTGGGCCTAAGACCCTATATCGACGGATCAGTCTATATGGCAGCGGTATCCAAATCTGGACCGATCTGGGCCAAATTGAAGGAAGATGTCGAAGGGACTAACATAGCTCACTGTCCCAAATTTCGGCGAAATCGGACAATAAATGCGCCTTTTGTGGGATCAAAACCTTAAATCGAGAGATCGGTCTATATGGCAGCTATATCAAAATCTGGACCGATCTGTGCCATATTACAGAAGTATGTCGGGGGGCTTAACTTCACTTACTGTCCCAAATTTCGACGACATCGGACAATAAATGCGCCTTTTATGGGACCAAAGCCTTAAAACGTGAGATCGGTCTATATGGCAGCTGTATCCAAATCTGGACCGATCTAAGCCAAATTGAAGACGAATGATGAAGGGCCCAACACAACTCACTGTCCCAAATTTCGGCGAAATCCGACAATTAATGCGCTTTTTATGGGCTCAAAACCTTAAATCGGAGGATCGGTTTATATGGCAGCTATATCCAAATGTGGACCGATCTGGGCCAAATTGAAGAAAGATGTCGAAGGGCTTAGCACAACTCACTGTCTTAAATTTCAGCAAAATCGTATAATAAATGTGGCTTTTATGGGCCTAAGACCCTAAATCGGAGGATCGGTCTATATGGCAGCTATATCCAAATCTGGACCGATCTGGGACAAATTGAAGAAAGATGTCAAAGGGTCTAACATAGCTCACTGTCCCAAATTTCAGCAAAATCGGGTAATAAATGTGGCTTTTATGGGCCTAAAACCCTAAATCGTTGGATCGGTCTATATGACAGCTATATCCAAATTTGGACCGATCTTGGCCAAATTGAAGAGGAATGTCGAAGGGCCAAACACAACTCACTGTCCCAAATTTCGGCGAAATCGGACAATAAATGCGCCTTTTATGGGCTCAAAACCTTAAATCGAGAGATCGGTCTATATGGCAGCTATATCAAAATCTGGACCGATCTGTGCCATATTACAGAAGTATGTCGGGGGGCTGAACTTCACTTACTGTCCCAAATTTCGACGACATCGGACAATAAATGCGCCTTTTATGGGACCAAAGCCTTAAAACGTGAGATCGGTCTATATGGCAGCTGTATCCAAATCTGGACCGATCTAAGCCAAATTGAAGACGAATGATGAAGGGCCCAACACAACTCACTGTCCCAAATTTCGGCGAAATCCGACAATTAATGCGCTTTTTATGGGCTCAAAACCTTAAATCGGAGGATCCGTCTATATGGCAGCTATATCCAAATGTGGACCGATCTGGGCCAAATTGAAGAAAGATGTCGAAGGGCCTAACATAGCTCACTGTCACAAATTTCGGCGACATCGGACAATAAATGCGCCTTTTATGGGCCTAAGACCCTAAATCGGCGGATCGGTCTATATGGCAGCTATATCCAAATCTGAATCGATCTGGGCCGAATTAACGAAGAATGTTGAATGGCCTAAAGCAACTCACTGTCGCAAATTTAAGCAAAATCGGATAATAAATGTGGCTTTTATGGGCCTAAGACCCTAAATCGAAGGATCGGTCTATATGGCAGCTATATCCAAATTTGGACCGATCTGAGCCAAATTGATGATAGATGTCGAAGGGCCTTACACAACTCACGGTACCAAATTTCAGCAAAATCGGGTAATAAATGTTACTTTTATGGGCCCAAGACCCTATATCCGAGGATCGGTCTATAAGGCAGCTATATTTAAATCTGGACCGATCTGAGCCATATTGATGAAGGATGTCGAAGGGCCTAATGCATCTCACTGTACCAAATTTTAGCAAAATTGGATAATAAATTTGGCTTTTATGGAGCTAAGACCCTAAATCGGCGGATCGGTCTATATGGAGGCTATATGAATATATAGTCCGATATAGCCCATCTTCGAATTTATCCTGCCTATGAACAAAAAAAGAGTCTGTGCAAAATATCAGCTCAATATCTCTATTTTTAAAGACTGTGGCGTGATTTCAACAGACAGACGGACGGACATGATCGAGAATATATTGGGTTGCCCAAAAAGTAATTGCGGATTTTTTTAAAAGAAGTAAATGCATTTTTAATAAAACTTAGAATGAACTTTAATCAAATATACTTTTTTACACTTTTTTTCTAAAGCAAGCTAAAAGTAACAGCTGATAACTGACAGAAGAAAGAATGGAATTACAGAGTCACAAGCTGTGAAAAAATTTGTCAACGCCGACTATATGAAAAATTCGCAATTACTTTTTGGGCAACCCAATATATACGTTATAGGGTCGGACATGGATATTTCGATGTGTTGCTGAACTTTACTTAAGCTGCTTCCTGCATATCAGAGTACGAAAGTAACTGCAGCTTCCTTTAAATCCTTCTTGCTGGATTTAATAAGCTCTCATTTTTACACTCATAGATCCTCATACTAACTTTAAACTTTGCACATGCTTATCGCTCCTTCTCATACCTCCATCACTCAAACCCCCGCTTATTCTAGGCAATCCAAAGGGGGGTTGTGCCCTCTTAAGTTAAATGCATAAAGTCTTGTTTGCCTTAATGTGATAAATTAATAAAAAAACGTATGCTATTCCACTTGAGATTCCATTTCAATGTTGTTTTCTGTTTCTCACACCCATCCATGGCCAATTCACAAACGTTTGATAGAAAGAACTTTGCCAGGTTAAATCAACAACAACGATTAAAAAAAATAAAAACTTCAACAAAATAATAGTCTGCTGTGAAGAATTTGAACTTTTTTTTTTTTTTTTTGTATATCCTCACATGCACTTGAAATGTCTGTGTAGCAAAATGTTGGTGTTGTAAAGGATAATGTAGTTGTTTTGCTGTTGTTTTTTTTTTTTTTGTACAAATACAAGCATAATGAAACTGAGAAAAAAGCACCCAACACTCATTTACCACCCTCAATCCTTTTACTCAGTCAGCGAGTCATTCATTCATTCATTTATATTTACTACTACTAAGAGCCCAGAAGAGCGGCAACAATTTTATAGTTTTTGTTGCTACTGCCATTGCTGCCGTGTTTCGTTGCTGCCTTTGTTGTTGTTGGTGGTGTTACTGTTGTTATTGTACTTCCTTGTTGCAACACTACGTGTACAACAACTCGAATGAGACGTCGAGACTTGTTCAACTTTACGAGACTTGACTAGACAAGATGATACTCCTCGACGTTCTCGTCGTTGATGTCGTAACCATTGAAATAAGCTACCGCGCCAATACTACCACTAACATAAACTACAACTACAACTGAAGCTAGTGGAAGGAAATTTCAATGTTACCCTCATAAGGCTATGACTTTTAGAAACATTTTCTAAATAAATTAAATTTTTTAATGAATTTTGTATGGAAATAAAATGAATTTTCTTGGAATTCTCACAGATAGTGTGGAATGGTCCTATGGGTAAACTGGGGTACTAAATCTTTCGATATCTGAAGGAGGGGGCGGACCCTTCCCCTCAGCTTAAAACGCCAGATCTCTGAAATGGGTGGTGGAATTCAAGCGAATTTTTTTGTACTCTTATAGTGACCATAAAATAAAAATTGTGTATCCAAATTTAGGGTGTGGTACCTGAGGGGATCGCCCCAACCTAAAACCGCCAAAAAGAAAATAGTGTAAAATGGTCCTGTGGGTAAACTGGAGTGCTAAATTTTTCGATGTCTGCAGGGGAGGCGGGCCCTTCCCCTTCCCTTCAGCCTAAAACGCCAGATCTCAGAAAAGGGTGGTGAGATTCAAGCGAATTTTTTTTTTAACTCTTATACTGACCATAAAATAAAAATTGTGTATCCCAATTTTTGGTGGGGTACCTGAGGGGATCGCCCCAACCCAAAACCGTAAAAAAATAGTGTAGAATGGTCCTGTGGGTAAACAGGGGTACTAAATTTTTCGATGTCTGCAGGGCAGGCGGACCCTTCCCCTTCCCTTCAGCCTAAAACGCCAGATCTCAGAAAAGGGTGGTGAGATTCAAGCGATTTTTTTTTTACTCTTATAGTGACCAAAAAATAAAAATTGTGTATCCAAATTTTGGGTGGGGTATCTGAGGGGATAGTCCCAACCTAAAACCGCAAAAAAATAGTGCAAAATGATCCTGTGGGTAAACTGGGGTAGTAAATTTTTCGATGACTGAAGGGGGGCGGACCCCTCCCCTCACCCTAAAACGCCAGATCTCTGAAATGGGTGGTGGGATTAAGGCGATTTTTTTTCGTGCTCTTATAGTGACCAAAAAGTAAAAATTGTGTATCCCAATTTGGTGCGAGGTACCTGAGGGGATCACCCCAACCCAAAACCGAAATGTATAACGTTCACCACAATGTGGGATTTAATTGAAAGGTGATGTAGAGTAGAAAACGAATCTGGCATTTGTATGCCATTTGGGATCTAGTATTTTGGGAGCCGCCCCATACCGAAAACACCCCCCCAAACGGGATATATTTACAGTCTATGGCAATATGAAGCTCAAATGAAAGGTAATTGATAGTTGATCGCGAATCCAATATCCATTTGGAGGACCAAGTATCTGGGTGGCCATCACACCCAAAAAAAAAATCCTCTAAGCTTCATATATATATGTACCAACCGAGCCAACATCAGAACCAAGTATCTGGGTGGCCAACCTTCCCCTAGAAAACCCTCCAAAGCGGACAAATGTACCGTCCATGCCAATATGGGGCTACAATGAAAGATATATGGGAGAAGAGGACGAATTTGATATGCACGTTCGGGGCGAAATGTCTGAGGAAGGCCGTTTAACCCTAAAAACAACCCCAAACAGGAATTATTAGGTTGCCCAAAAAGTAATTGCGGATTTTTCATATAGTCGTCGTTGACAAATTTTTTCACAGCTTGTGACTCTGTAATTGCATTCTTTCTTCTGTCAGTTATCAGCTGTTACTTTTAGCTTGCTTTAGAAAAAAAGTGTAAAAAAGTATATTTGATTAAAGTTCATTCTAAGTTTTATTAAAAATGCATTTACTTTCTTTTAAAAAATCCGCAATTACTTTTTGGGCAACCCAATTTTTACCGCCCATAGCAATATGGGGCTGAAATAAAGGATGTTAGAGATCAAAAGAAGGCGCATGGGAGCGGGCTCGGTTCGGCTAGTTTTGTATAAAAATAAAAATTTTTAAAAATTTTGTATAGAAAAAAATTTTTTACAAAATTTCTATAAAAAACTTTTAAAAACTTTAGACATATAAGAGAAGAACAAAATTTTTGGCAAAAAAAAACTAAATAAAATTTTGTCATCATTTTTATCAAAAATTTTTGACACAATTTTCAAAAAAAAAAAAAATAAAATTTAACAAAATTTTTATAAAAACAAAAATTTTTTATAAAAACGAAAATTTTAGGAAATTTTTTTACAAAATTACAACTCTGTCATAATTTTCTATAAAAATTCAATTTTAGATAAAAATAAAAATTTCTGTAAAAAAAAAGTTTTGAAATAATTCTCCATAAATTGAGACAAAATATTGTAAAAACAATAGAGGGGGACGCCCCATCCCAAAACCCATCCGAACGGACATATTTACCTATTGGCACAATATGGGTATCAAATGAAAGATATTTAAAATTAGAATACCAACTTGGCATAAAAATGTCACCATAAGAGTGGGGGGAGGGTCCCCGACCCCCGAAAACTCCACCCAACGGGACACTTCCACCGCTTTGGGCAATATGGGTATCAAATAAAAGGCATTGAAAAGCAAAGTACAAATCTGACAAGAAATGTATTCCTTGGTATTTGAGGGGACTCCCCAAAACCCTCCATTAGGACATATTTACAGATTGGGACAATTTGGGACTTTAATGAATGGTATTTGGTTGTAAAATACGAATATGGTATTAAAAATTGGGAGTAGATTGCGGATATGAGCAGAAGGGCGGAACAGGTTTTATAATTTTTCGATATCGTAAAGGTCCCTATGCCATTACCACAAAAACACCACCCAATATCAAAAGTGGACCGATAATGACAATATGAGTATCAAACAAGTAAAAGCGTGCTAGGTTCGGCCGGGCCGAATCTTATATACCCTCCACCATGGATCGCATTTGTCGAGTTCTTTTCCCAGCATCTCTTCTTATGCAAAAAAAGGATATAAAAAAAGATTTGCTCTGCTATTAGAGCGATATCAAGATATGGTCCAGATTGGACCACAATTAAATTATATGTTGGAGACCTGTGTAAAATGTCAGCCAATTCGAATAAGAATTGCGCACTTTGGGGGCTCAAGAAATAAAATAGAGAGATCGAATTATATGGGAGCTGTATCGGGCTATAGACCGATTCAGACCATAATAAACACGTATGTTGATGGTCATAAGAGAATCCGTCGTACAAAATTTCAGGAAAATCGGTTAATAATTGCGACCTCTAGGGGCTCAAGAAGTCAAGATCCCAGATCGGTTTATATGACAGCTATATCAGGTTATGAACCGATTTGAACCTAACTTAGCACCGTTGATGAAAGTAAGAATAAAATTCGTCATGCAAAATTTCAGCCAAATCGGATGAGAATTGTGACCTCTAGAAGCTCAAGAAGTCAAGATCCCATATCGGTTTATATGGCAGCTATATCAGGTTATGGACCGATTCGAACCATACTTGGTACAGTTGTTGGACATCATAACAAAATACTTCGTGCAAAAATTCATTCTAATCCGAAAAGAATTGGGCCATCTAGAGGCTCAAGAAGTCAAGACCCAAGATCGGTTTATATGACAGCTATATAAAAACATTGACCGATTTGGTCCATTTACAATACCAATTGACCTACACTAATAAGAAGTATTAGTGCAAAGTTTCAAGTGGCTAGCTTTACGCCTTCCAAAAGTTAGCGTGCTTTCGAAAAACAGACGGACGGACATGGCTAGATCGACTTAAAATGACATGACGATCAAGATTATATATATTTTATGGAGTCTTGACTTCTTGAGCCTCTAGAAGGCGCAATATTCTTCCGATTTGACTGAAATTTTGCACGTGGTGTTTTGGTGTCACTTCCAATATCTACGCTAAGTATGGTTCAAATCGGTCCATGTTTTGATATAGCTGTCTTATAAACCGATCTTGGATCTTGACTTCTTGAGTCAATAGAGGGCGTAATTCGTATCCGATTTGACTGAAATTTTGCACGTCGTGTTTTGGTATCACTTGCAATAACTGCGCTAAGTATGGTTCAAATCGGTCCTTGTTTTGATATAGCTGTCATATAAACCGATCTGGGATTTTGACTTCTTGAGCCTGTAGAGGGCGTAATTCTCATCCGATTTGACTGAAATTTTGCATTAGGGGTTTTGTTATAACTTCCAATAAATGTGCTAAGTATGGCGCAAATCGGTTTATAACCTGATATAGGTGCCATATAAACCGATCTTGGGTCTTGACTTCTTCAGCCTCTAGAGGGCGCAATCCTCATCCGATTTGGCTAAAATTTTACACGAGGTGTTTTCTTTTGACTTTCAATAGCTGTGCTAAGTATGGCGCAAGTCGGTACATAACCTGATATAGCTGCCATATAAACCGATCTAGGATCTTGACTTCTTGAGGCTCTAGAGCGCTTAATTCTCATCCAATTTGGCTAAAATTTTGCACGAGGTGTTTTCTTTTGACTTTCAATAACTGTGCTAAGTATGGCGCAAGTCGGTACATAAACTGATATAGCTGTCATATAAACCGACCTTGGATCTTGACTTCTTGAGCCTCTAGAGGGCGCAATTCTCATCCAATTTGGCCAAAATTTTGCATGAGGGGTTTTGTTATGACTTCCAACTACTGTGCTTAGTATGAAGCAAATCGGTGCATAACTTGATATAGCTGCCATATAAACCGATCTTGTATCTTGACTTCTTGAGACTCTATAGGGCGCAATGCTCATCCGATTTGGCAGAAATTTTGTACAACGACTTCTCTCATGACCTTCAACATACGTGTCTAACATGGTCTGAATCGATCAATAGTTTAATACAGCTCCCATATAAACCTCTATCCCGATTTTGCTTCTTGAGCCCCTACAAGGCACAATTCTTATCCGAATGAACTGAAATATTACACATTGACTTCTACAATGTTTACCATTCATTTATGGTTCGAATCGGACTATAATTTGATATAGCTCCAATAGCATAACAGTTCTTATTCAATATTCTTTGTTTGCCTAAAAAGAGATACCGCGCATAGAACTCGACAAATGCGATCTATGGTGGAGGGTATATAAAGTTCGGCCCGGCCGAACTTAGCACGCCCTTACTTCTTTGATATCGGAAAGGGGGTGGACCCTCCTCCTTATCAGAAGTGGACGAAATTAAAAATACCACCTCTGTTACAACATTTCTGTACACAGATCTTTCATTATAACCTCCAAACTATTGGGTTGCCCAAAAAGTAATTGCGGATTTTTCATATAGTCGGCGTTGACAATTTTTTTCACAGCTTGTGACTCTGTAATTGCATTCTTTCTTCTGTCAGTTATCAGCTGTTACTTTTAGTTTGCTTTAGAAAAAAGTGTAAAAAAAGTATTTTTGATTCAAGTTCATTCTAAGTTTTACTATAAATGCATTTACTTTCTTTTAAAAAATCCGCAATTACTTTTTGGGCAACCCAATATATGAATAATGCTTTTCCTTAATAAAATTGTTTTGCAAAATTATTTATTAATAAAATATTTATTTAGTTTTTTGGCAACACTGCTTCTACTAGCTACTCTAGACAGCCACTTTCATTCCCTTTCCTCAATAAAGCCTTTTGCCGCCATAAATACATGCGACTATGTGCGTGTGAAGTTTTACCGAGTCTGTAAAGTGAAATAAAATACACAAGAAAAAATCGCACAAGATTCTTGGGTGTAAAGCATGATTTTGATTAAATGAATTTTATAAATTTCTTTTGGCGCTGTCTTATGCTCGTATTCTTGTTGCAGACTTTGGTGTGCTATGACGAAGAAGATGATGATGATGATGATGATGGTGGTATGGTGGGGTAGGGTTACAGATGGTTATAACAATGCCTGGTTGTTGTACTGGCAGCAGTTGCAGCCACTGCTGTTGCTTGCTGCCTTAAAAGGACTATTAGGGTCTTAAATAGCAAAAGTAAAAGGAAGCAGCACTTCTCTAGGGGTTTGGGCAAAGAGTTTGAGAATGAGTGCAAGTGTGAGTGTGTGTGTGTGTGTGTGAAAGTAAAGCAGTTTTCTTAATTTACAAATTGGTGCAAAATTTTGTTAAGTTTCTCCCATTTGTTTTCTGTTTACATTTCTCATACTGTTTTCTTTCATTTTCTTAACTTTATTTCTCCCTTTTGTTTTCTTGGCGAGAAAGAAAAAATTTATTTTTTTTTATTTTTTTTTTGTTGCTTCCTCTCCACAATAAATTTGAAAAATGAATTAAGTGTATTAAATTGTTCGTGTGTCTGTATATATGTATGTGTGTGTGTGTGTGTGTGCGAGAGTGTGTTAAGCCATGAAGCCTTGAAGGAGTGTTGTGTGTATTTAATTTAACGCTTATAATGAATGCAATGAAGAGAAACAAAAACTAGATAAACAGACAGACATTACGACAGACTGCCAGACAGACATACAGTTGGACGGACATCGGGACCAGGAACGTTTTTAAAAGAAAACTTTTAAATAGAATCCAATGTCTTAAGGGGTTTCGGCTTATGTGCTTGGAATATTTTAAAATGTGGTATTAAGGCAATATACCAAACTTTATGTTAAGCCCAATGTTAAATTCTGTTTTTTGTTGGTGGCATTTCTGAGGCCCAAATTCTTTGTATGAGCATGTGTTTTCACAAAATTCATACACGCATCCACACATAGTTTGGAAGACATTTGGCAAATTGGAATTACAAATTACAATAAAGTTAATTAGTAGTCCAAAATTAGATGCATATATGGAAATTTTGTGTAATTTAATTTTGGGCCAGACAAAACCGAATATACACTGAGAGAAATGGAAGGAAGTAAGGAAGGATTGATCGTAAAAGGGCGGAAGTTTATTGGGTTGTGTATTACACATGGCTCAAGGAATACAGAAGATTGCCAGAGCGGCAAAACGTGCTTCCTGGAAGCTTTTCTGCGAACTGGTCGATAGCGTTAATTACACTGGAAAGATAAAAAATTTTCTCTCAAAAACCCATGTCCAAACTGAAACTTTAGTAGGCGACTTGGGTGTGAGAGCAGAGACAACGGAGGACATGTGGAGGCTTTTGATGAAAACCCATACGAAGGGACTCACGGTGACACCGGAATCTTGGAATAATGACATTGATCGAAGGTTTATAATAACGGAATTTATGGTGAAGAAATCCTTGAGGAGCTTCAAACCATTTAAGTCACCCGGATCTATGTGGATGCTTATGATGAAAACCCATTTTCCACAGAATACGAAGGGACTCACGGAGACACCGGAATCTTGGAATAATGACGTTGATCGAAGGTTTATAATAACGGAATTTCTGTTGAAGGAATCCTTGAGGAACTTCAAATCATTTAAGTCACTTGGGCCTGATGGAATATTTCCGGCGTTACTACAGAAAGAGGCAGACTATCTGGCGCCTGGTCTGGCCAAAGTTTTCACAGCGTGCCTAGAAATTTCATGTACTCCGAAAGCCTGGCAGGATGCAAGGGTGGTATTTATACCCAAGTCCGGCAAGGCAAGTTATGCGACACCAAAGGCCTAGAGACCCATAAGCCATACGTTCTTCTACTCAAAACCATGGAACGTATTGTGGACACCATGATAAAGAGTATGACATCCGGCGAACTGCTCAAATACAAACAGCATGCCTATGTCAAGGGAAATTCGATGGAGACTGCCCTGCACGAGGTTGTGCATATAAGAAGAAGAATCCTTCGATGCCAAAATGTACACCCTGGCGGTATGCATTGACATCGAGGGGGCTTTCAACAATGAGCGGACCGACACACTGATCCAATCCTTAGAACAGTTCCGGGTGCACCCGGTCCTTAGAGACTGGATAAACCATATGCTAAGGAACAGGCGTATAAATAGTGTGTCCCATGGCATAAAAATAAGGGAGAAAGTGGCACAGGGCACGCCACAGTGGGGGCATTTTATCGCCACTCCTTTGGGAGACCACCATAAATGACCTATAACGGATGCTGACTGAGGAGGGATTTGAGCCCGATGATGACTAAGGAGGGATTTGAGCCCGATGTTATAACACCTCTAAGGGCTAAGGATCCGAAGGAGCTATGCAGAAGGGCCGAAAGGGTATTGCATATGGCATATGACTGGTCTAGACCCAGAGGTCTCAATGTTAACCCAGAGAAGACTGAAATATGCCTGTTCACGAGGAAGACGAAGGTGGGCCAATTTAACGCACCACGTTTCCTCAATAACAGGATTTCCATATCTGACAAAGTCAAATACTTAGGTGTGATCTTGGACAGGAAACTAAATTGGAAGTGTCACATTCAGGAGCGTACTGAGAAGGCTCACAAATATTGGGCACTATGTAGACGGGCCGTAGGCTCGAAATGGGGCCTGAATCCTAGGATAGTCCACAGGAGCGTGCTCCTGTAGAGCCAGTGTACTATCCTATCCCAATGCTTACTTACGCCTCAGTAGTTTGGCGGACTGCTATGGTGAAAAAGTGCAACATAAGAACCATACAACAGGTTCAGAGATCATGTTGTCTTAGCATAGGCGGAGCGATGAGTACCACGCCCACTAGGGCACTGGGGACTATGCTAGATATCCGACCCATTGACATACAAATAAAGTGTGAGGCAGCCAATGCGGCTATGAGACTTAAGGCGATGGGAGAATGGATTGAGGATGGGAGCAGCTCGCGGTATAATCGAGGCGACGATAGGAAACCTGGAAGGAAGGAAAGAGGTTTCCTATCGGATATCTGAGATGAGTCTTGAAGTCGAGTGCGAGGCTTTGCTGCCATCGGCATAGTCTTGGATTGACGCAGCGCTAGTATTGCCATCTGGAAGATCATGTTACACGGATGGATCAAAGCTATAGGACAGAATGGGCCAGGGGGTTTACATTGAGAACCCAGGGACTGAGATCTGTTCTAGACCGCCTGACCATAATAGGGTCCTGCAGGCGGAGATCCGGGCGATCATGGAATGCGTCAAGTGGTGTGGTGCTAAGCTAGAGGACAGAGTGGGCCAGGTGGTCTACATTGAGAACCCAGGGACGGATATCTGTTTTAGACTGCCGGACCATAATACCGTCCTGCAGGCGGAGATCCGGGCGATCACGGAATGCGTCAAGTGGTGTGGTGCTAAGCTAGAGGACAGAGTAGGCCAGGGAGTCTACATTGAGAACCCAGGTACTGAGATCTGTTTTAGACTGCCTGACCATAATACCGTCCTGCAGGCGGAGATCCAGGCCATCACGTAATGCGTGAAGTGGTGTGGTGCTATCGCGAGGACATCGACTGTGAACATCTTTACCGACAGTAAAATTGCCATAAGGGCAATAACAACCAGCATGGTAAGGTCAGGAACAGTATTGCAGTGTAGGAAGGAGATTAACGCCTTCTCTGAGGATGGCAAAATCCGCATCGTTTGGGTGCCGTGCCATAATGGAGTAAGGGGGGAAACGAAAGGGCAGATGATTTGTCGGTGAAGGCCGGAGGACTGCCGTCAATAAATTTGGTTAACCCGAAGCCTTTCGGGTCGACTTAGTCCGAAATAAGGGAGTAGGTGAAGAATGCGCATGCATCGCATGTGGAACAGCGAAACGGTCGGTAGGACGGCGAAAATCCTATGGGGGGAATCTAAATCGTGAAAAGATGAGCCTATTACTGAAAGGAAGCAAGAAGGAGGTCAGTATAGCTTTTGGTATCATAAGGGGACACGAACTCAGTAATGCAAAATCAGTGCGGCAAGTGATAGCATGTGTAAGCCATGCGGGGAAGATGATGAGACGTTGGAGCATTTGGAGCATGATGAGACATTGGAGCGGACATGCTAACCTCTGCGCTACGGTGGCAGTACTAGGGTTCGGTCAATCCAAGACTGTGCCGATGTCAGCAGTGCCTCGCACTCGACTTCAAGACTCATCTCAGGTATCCACAATTGGTTTGAATCCAACCCAAATTGGTTTGAATGCAACCTAAATTGGTTTGAATTCAAACCCAAATTGGTTTGAATCCAACCTAAATTGGTTTAAATCCAACCCAAATTGGTTTCAATCCAACCCAAACAGGTTTGAAGGAAACTGTTATTAATTCGATATGAAATTATGTTTGCTGAACTCAAAGAATTTGTTCGATATAAACCAAAATTGGTTTAAAGGCGAACTTAATTAATTTGATTGACAAATAAACTGCAGACTTAATACGACGAATGGTATTAGGAAGTTTGTTTAACACTCGATTTAGGCAGAGTTGGTTCAAACTATAACTATAGGCGGACATGCGCTACGGTGGCAGTCCTAGGGTTCTGTCAATCCAAGACTGTGCCGATGTCAGCAGTGCCTCGCACTCCACTTCAAGGTTCATCTCAGGTATCTGATCGGAAAGCTCTTCCCTTCATTCCCCTTTACTCCATTATAAACTTAAATTTTTTGAGTTTTAACAGAACGACAACTAGTTTGAATCCAATCCGAATTGGTTTGAATCCAACCCAAATTGGTTTGAATCCAACCCAAATTGGTTTGAATCAAACCCAAATTGGTTTGAATCCAACCCAAACAGGTTTGAAGGCAACTGATATTAATTCGTTATCAAATTATATGTGCTGAACTCAAAGAATTTGTTTGATATAAACCAAAATTGGTTTGAAACCCAACTAAATTGGTTTGATTGGACAAAATCTCAAATAAACTGCAGACTTAATACGACGAATGGTATTCGGAAGTTTGTTTAACACTCGATTTATGGTTTGAACTATAACTATAGGCGGACATGCGCTACGGTGGCAGTACTAGGGTTCCGTCAACCCAAGACTGTGCCGATGTCAGCAGTGCCTCGTACTCGACTTCAAGGTTCATCTCAGCTATCCGATTGAAAACTTCTTCCCTTCATTCTCCCTTACTCCGTTATAAACTTAAATTTGTTGAGTTTTAACAGAACCACAATTGGTTTGAATCCAATCCAAATTGGTTTGAATCCAACCCAAACAGGTTTGAAGGCAACTGATATTAATTCGTTATCAAATAGGTTTGAAGGCAACTGATATACATTCTTCCTGAAATTATGTTTTCTGAACTCAAAGAATTTGTTTGATATGAACCAAAATTGGTTTGAAACCCAACTAAATTGGTTTGATTCGACCAAATCTCAAAAAGACTGCAGACTTAATACGACGAATGGTATTCGGAAGTTTGTTTAACATTCGATTTCGGCAGAGTTGGTTCAAACTATAAGTATAGGCGGACATGCGCTACGGTGGCAGTCCTAGGGTTCTGTCAATCCAAGACTGTGCCGATGTCAGCAGTGCCTCGCACTCGACTTCAAGGTTCATCTCAGATATCCGATTGGAATCCTCTTCCCTTCATTCCCACTTACTCCGTTATAAACTTAAATTTGTTGAGTTTTAACAGAACCACAATTGGTTTGAATCCAATCCAAATTGGTTTGAATCCAACCCAAAGAGGTTTGAAGGCAACTGTTATTAATTCGATATGAAATTTTGTTTGCTGAACTCAAAGAATTTGTTCGATATAAACCAAAATTGGTTTGAAGGCGAACTTAATTAATTTGATTGGACAAATAAACTGCAGACTTAATACGACGAATGGTATTTGGAAGTTTGTTTAATACTTGATTGATGCAGTGTTGGTTCAAACTATAGCTAAAATGTTTCTTCCCTTCATTCCCCTTTACTCCGTTATAAACTTAAATTTGTCGAGTTTTAACAGAACCAAAATTGGTTGGAATCCAACCCAAATTGGTTTGAATCCAATCCAAATTGGTTTGAATCCAACCCGAATTGGTTTGAATCCAACCCAAATTGGTTTGAAGGCAACTGATATTAATTCGTTATGAAATTATGTTTGCTGAACTCAAAGAATTTGTTTGATAGAAACCAAAATTGGTTTGAAACCCAACTAAATTGGTTTGATTCGACCAAATCTCAAAAAACTGCAGACTTAATATGACCAATGATATTCGAAAGTTTCTTTAACACTCGATTTAGGTAGAGTTGGTTCAAACTATGACTAAAATGTTTGATTAACATAGATGTTGATTTGATTCTTAATTCAGAGTAGCTCTGCCAACTTTATTTCATCTTAAATGGTTTGATTCATAAGAAATTCAACTTAACCCCTTGTAGACATATATTTTGCCTTTTGAAGTTACATATCCCATTTTTTCCCAGTAATAAGCCACAACTTATTATGTCTTACCTAACTTTGCCCTCTTTACTCTGTAATAGGAAATTCCTGCAGCTTTATGTGCCTTGAATTTCAAACTTCATAGATGTGAAAGAAAAACTGAGAACTTTTTCCGAGAATTTAAATTCTACAACAACCTGTGAAATTGCCTCACATAGATGTGTTAAATCATGCAAGAGATAAGCTACCATTTTTTTTTTCCCATTTTTCTTTGTTTTTTGTTTTGTATGTAAATCCAGAAATATTTTTCTAAAACTTCCCAAACATAGAAGTTACCATTTTTCTCATGACTTTTATTTTTTTTTGTTTCTTTGCAGTACCAAAAAGGATGACACTTTTGAACAGGTCTTAAATTAAACTCAACAACACAAGAGAGGAGTAGAGTGGAAGACAACATCAAACGAAAGCAAAGCAAACCCAGAATTAAAAAAAAGAGAGGCAAAGAAGCCAAAGGGAAAGATTGAAGGCAACTGAAAGTGACAAAATTTCACGAAATAAGAAAGGCAAAAAAAAGGGAATTGTTGCTGTTGTTTGGTTTGGTTAACAAGTTACAAGAAACGGTAACACTTGGTGAAGAAAAAATAAAAAAATAAAACAGAGAAACCAAAAACCAGAACACTGCTTATGAAGGCCAAACCATATTGGTAAGCAACAATAAGATTCCAAAGAGCACCCAGTAAGAGACACAGAGAGAGAGAGAGAAATTTGTCTTCTGCTGAAAACAAAGGATTTTGGTTTGGTCACAAAAAACCTCAAAAGAAAAGGATCTTCTAAAGGAATGTGTTGCAAAACAATTTGATAGTCTTTGCTATGGTTTCTCATACCCTAGAAGACTCCCTCAAGTTGTGGGTTTGAAAAAGGACAGATAGACAGACAGCAGGATCTAAGAAAACAACTAAACTATTGTCTCAACAACGCCAAGCGGAAAGAGAGAGAGAGAGAGAGAGGGAACGAGAGCAAATACCTCCTGCTGCATTTATATTTCCATTTTAGTTTTGGTTTTTTTTTTTTGTGCGTTGTCTCTCCCGATGTTTTCCCTTTGTATTGCTGCAGTGTTTGTTTTTGCCAAGTTCTGTTAGTTTCATTACAAGTCGCTCGCTGCGTTGCCGCCCACCAAGGCACACTTTGAGTCATCCAGATGCCCTCAAGCCAACAGGGGTATAGTTTACATTTAGTTTACTTTTGCATGATTTGACAGCAACGACAGCAGCAGTAGCAAAACAAAAAGGACATACTAAGAACGAACGAACAAACGAACGTCATCATTGTCACAACAGGATAAAAAACAATTACCCCACAAAAGGACCCTAGACAAAAGGCAACGTCCTGTCCTTTGGATTGTGTGTGGGTGTGTGTGTGTGTGACAAAATCATAGAAAGCCTTGTCATAGGACATCAGAAAATCATCTGACGTCCGTCTGAGCTGAAAGATAAACGCAGGGCTTTAAGACGTCATGAGAAAAACGCATGGGGGTGATGCAGCAGGCATATCCATAACACCCATTGCTGCAACCACAACTTTGAAGTTCTTGAGGACAGCAAACAACAACAACAACGAGACAAACAAGGCCAATAGAGACAATATGTTGGGTCCAACTAACACAGACCCCAGGCTAGCAACAGAGAACTCCTGCGCAACAACAACAGCAGCAGCTCAATATCAACATTATCACAGCAATGACAATTGTGACAAAACAACATATCACGGCAACAACAGCAACAACAAATCCATACAACAACATGATATGTTGTCCCTAAAGGACAATGACAACAACATAGCCTTGCAAATGAAGAGCAGAGGCAACGGCAACCAACACACTGGCAGTCTAACACAACACCAGACAATACAGCAAACTAGTCGCCTTGAAGGATTCAATCAACAGCAGCACAACAACAAAAAGCATGCCTCAACACCTCATATGAAGCATGCCACAGCAACAGACCAGCATACTGCGAACAACGACAAAACGACAATGGAATCTCACAAAACACACAGTGCACATACTCCCCCATCTACGGCTGCGGCTGCTGCCACCACCTTAAGAAGCAATGCAACAGCCAACTCTTCCAACTCCAACTCCTCCTCATCCACCATCAACACCTCCAACGCATCAACAATAGCAACAACAAAGCCACCTGCATCATTCCATATAAAATCGCTTATAGCCTCTGCCAGCCCCAACATAAGCAACAGCAGCAATTGTGCTGCTTCAGCGAAATCCTCTTCCTTGTCACTGCTGAATGTATTCTTCTTTTTGATATGCCTAAGTTCGCTGGCCTTCTCGCTCTATGCGAATATTCGACAGACGCATAGCGAACATTCGCTGCGGCATTTGCGGCTAATCGATGAACGCCTTGAGGACATGGAAATGCAATTGCGGCTGCAGCAACAGCAATTGCAGCAATTCTCCGCCGATATGGAATTGCAACGCAAACGTCTCTCACAAACGATGTTCACCAATGCAGCGGACACAGAGGCAACGGATGATGATGACGAAGAAGTCGATGGTGATGAAATTGATGAGGAATTCGATGGCAATCCGGAGGACTCCATGAGTGTTTTGGACAATGCCGGTGATTATGCTGTCGCAGATGTTATACCACCATTTGGTCGTCGTAATCGTGGCCTCAATTCCGTGCTCAATTTGGACAATTCGAAAGATGTCAACCAGGCCGTGCGCCTGCTGACACGTCAAGTGGGGGAACTACATCGTCTGAGACGTGATGTTTCCCAATTACAATTAAGCAGACGCCAGCATACGCGTCGTCAAACAGGAGGCGGTTCCGGTGCGGGTATTTCATCGCATGAACGTTTAACTAACTTCCAGGATTGTGGCTGTCAAGCAGGTGAGTTAGCCCAAAACCCAAAATTAATTTGCATTTAATCTAAGCCCAAATTAGAGGGGGGGAAGGGAGTGTTCGCAGACTACTTTAACTTTGTGGTCAACCACATTCCATTCAGAGCAACCGAAATTGCCGACATTTAATCAAAAGCGTAAAGCATGTGGTTACTGTTGGTTTCCCACAAAACAAAGAAATTACTCGCAAACTTGCTGACAAGAGGGAGTGAGCAGATAGTTTTTCAGAGATTTCTATCTTATAATTTGCATATATCCTTACAGGATGTGAAAGCGGAAAGGCATTTCTAATTATTGAAGTGAAGGAGGGATACATTAATGTGGCTTACCATATGATGGGTTTCGAAAAGTAGCTGTAGTTTAACCTGGTTAGCAAAATTAAGTTATAAACGTCATACTTCCTGCTATCGTGACTTAGGACAATAAAAGTTTAAAGGAGTTGAATGTTGAAGTCATTTTAGGGGTAACAATTTTTAAGATATGCTGATTTAGAAAATGGTAAAAGAATTATGAATAAATATGAAAGCTACAGCTAGTTTGATTCAAACCACATTAAGTTTGATTCAAACCACATTAAGTTTGATTCAAACCACATTAAGTTTGATTCAAACCACATTAAGTTTGATTCAAACCACATTAAGTTTGATTCAAACCCCATGAAGTTTGATTCAAACAACATGAAGTTTGATTCAAACCACATTAAATTTAATTAGGTTAGGTTAGCTTGAAAAGAGGGTACAGGGAGACCCTTTATCGGGAGATCGGTCTATATGGCAGCTATATCTAAATATGGACCGATCTAATCCATATTAACGTCAGATGTCGGGAGGCTTAAAGTAACTCACTGTTGCAAATTTCAACGAAATCGGGTAATAAATAATAATAAAGTTTTTATGGTCTTCAGACCCTTTATCGGGAAATCGGTCTATATGGTTGCTATATCTAAATATAATCCGATCTGAACCATATTTACGTCAGTTATCGGGAAGCCTTAAACTACTCACTGTTTCAAATTTCAACAAAATCGGATGAAAAATAAAGTTTTCATGGGCATTAGAACCTTTATCGGAAAATCGGTCTATACAGCAGCTATGTCCAGATATGGTCCGATTTGGCCCGTTCAAGAACTTAACCAAATCTGTGTCAAATTTCAGCTCAATATCTCAAGTTTTGAAGCCTTTAGAGTGATTACAACAGACGGACGGACAGACACACGGACATCGTTAAATCGTCTTAGAATTTTACGACGATCCGAAATATATATACTTTGTAGGGTCGGAAATCGATATTTCGATGTGTTGCAAACGGAACGACGAAATGAATAAACTCCCTATCCTACGGTGGTGAGTATAAAAAAGGAACCTCGAAAAAGAAAATCAAAGTTCTAAATTCGGTGCTACTTCCTTAATTGCTTTCCATGACCGTTTCGCTGTTCCACAATGTTGCATGCGCATTCGTCGCCCACGCCCTTAACTCCAACTGTGTCGAACCGAAAGGCTTGGGGTTAACCAAGTTTATTGACGGCAGTTCTCTGGCCTACACTGCCAAATCGTCTGTTTTCTCATTCCCATTTACTACGCTATGGCCCAGCACCCAAAGCGGATCCTGTCTTCCCCAGGGCAGGCCTTAATCTCCTTCTTACATTCCAAGACTGTTCATGATCTTACCGTCATTGTGGATATTGCCCTTATGGCCTGTTTACCATCCGTAAAAATCTTCTGCTCGACGTCCTGGCGTTATTTTGTTAAAACCACATCTGTTTCGATGTAAACAACATTTAGTTTGATGCAAACAATATTTAAGTTTGATGCAAATCATCCTCATTTAGTTCTTTGGTTCAAATCACATTAAGTTTGATTCAAACTACATGTAATTTGATTCAAACCACATTTAGTAAAAATCAATCTACATTGAGTTTGATTCAAACCACATTCAGTTTGATGTGCAAAGCTCAAATTGCAAATTTTGCCCATGAACATTCCTCTAAGGAAGAAGGGCAAACTTTTCACATATCAATATGTGAAGTCGAATTCATTAAAATCACATTTGTTTCGATGTGAACAACATTTAGTTTGATGCAAATCACAATTAGATTGATTCAACATATTTAGTTTGATTCGAACCACCTTTACTTTGATTCAAACCACATTAAGTTTGATTCAAACTACATGTAGTTTGATTCAAACCACATTAAGTTTAATTCAAACAACATGTAGTTTGATTCAAACCACATTTAGTTAAAATCAAACCATATTGAGTTTGATTCAAACAACATGTAGTTTGATTCAAACCAAATTAAGTTTGAATAAAAGCTCGAATTGCAAATTTTGCCCATGAACATTCCACTAAGGAAGAAGGGTAAACTTTTCACATATCAATGTGTGAAGTCGAATTCAAGTTTAAGCTCAATGATAAGGGGCCTCCTTTTTATAGTAGAGTCCGAACGGCGTGCCACAGTGCGACACCTCTTTGGAGAGAAGTTTTGCATGGCATAATAACTCACAAATGTTTCCAGCATAAGGAGGGGAAAACCAACGATGAAAATTTTTTCTGAAGTTTTCGCCAGGATTCGAACCCAGGTGTTCAGCGTCATATGCAGACATACCGCTATCTACGGTGGTATCCCAATGAAACTCATGTAGTTTGATTCAAACTAAATTTATTATGATTGGACTCATTGAGTTGGTTTCAAACCACATTTTGTTGGGTTTAAAAAGTATGTAGTTTGATTCAAACCATTCAAACTACATGCATAGTATGATTCAAACCACATGTTGTTTGATACAAATCACATTTAGTTTGAATAAAACCTTGTTCAGCTTGGTTCTAATCACATTTAGCTTGATTCAAATCAAATTTACATTGATTCAAACCACATTGAGTTTGATTCAAACAAAATGTAGTTTGGTTCAAACCACATTTATTTTGATTGAAACCACATTTAATTAGATTCGAAACATACATAGTTTGGTTTGAACTGTATAAAGTATGATTAGAACCAAATTTGGTTCGATCAAAATTCATATGATAGGGCGAAATAAGCAATTTTTTTTTCTTTCCTTCAAGAATCTTAAGATTTGTTATCGAAGTGGTCTGCTGAAAGTGGTCTAGGCATAAATCCGTTTAAAACGGAAATCATCTTATTCTAGAGGATATACAAGGTAGCTTCAATGGCTTTTGCCTCCTTTGGTCTCACATCCCATTTACCAAAAACCCAAAATACCTGGACGTTTTGCTGCACAAGAAAATATAAAATCCAACATTTTGGGAAGAGGAAAACAGGTACTGTTAGCCCTCTACACTTGCAAGAGGACTGTTGTCAAATGTTGGCGATTGAAACGAGGTGTCATTCATTGCCTGTATACTAGAATTGGCAGACCAATAACTCTATAAGGTAGTTGATGTAACCACATTTTATGTAGAGGTGGCAATCCTCAACAAACTTCTGTAGGTGAGCAAGCTCGTTTCGGTCCAAAGGTCCGATCGCCGTGGAAACAGGATGACCATTTGTCATTTAAAGGCGCCAATAACCCGTCTTGTCATATCGAGCATCACAGGCACTCAGTATTTGTGCTGGAGCCATAGCCGCCCGGTCTCTTACTGAGACTCTCCGCTCGATACCACTGATTGTCCGCGACTGCCATTGCAGCTACTCCGTATGGAGCATTATATGATCCGAAATCTGTGCACGCGCCCGGTAGCTCGCAGCTAAGCTTTTCATGACAGCAATGAATGAACACCACACAGATCGGACCTCAATGTTCCAGCCTGTATGATGCTCATAGCTATCCCGTGCCGGGATCCTATACGGTGTTGTGGTTTGGTGGAAAGCGTCTCAAAAATCCAACCACTGCTCAATACTCAGTCTAATCTAAAGATGCGGCTGACGCTGTGTTACGCCTGATTGGCATAAATAACTTTTCAGACTGCCATTAAATCTTTGAAGATTGTATTTCAATTTTTAAAACCGCCCTCGAGGCTGGGCACTTCAAACTTCACCTTTTCTGAGTTTTGGGCCACAGATATTGGGCCACAAGCTGACAAGCTTGCAGTTTAGACTAAAGTTAGCATATAATGATTTCAGCATAAACTTTTGAGAGGTGGAGGAAGAGGAAACTATCTCTTATGTCCGTGTCTGGAGGCACCGTAGCGCAGAGGTTAGCATGTCCGCCTATGACGCTGAACGCCTGGGTTCGAATTCTGACGAGACCATCAGAAAAAATTTTAAGCGGTGGTTTTCTCCTCCTAATGCTGGCAACATTTGTGAGGTACTATACCATGTAAAACTTCTCTCCAAAGAGGTGTCGCAAAAAGAGGCCCCTTATCATTGGGCTTAAACTTGAATCGGACTGCACTCATTGATATATGATAAGTTTGCTCCTATTCCTTAGTGGAATGTTCATGGGCAAAATTTGCATTTGCATTTTGCATATGCGTGTCTGGGTTAGCAGATTTGTATAGCTCTCAGTTATAAAGTTTTATAAAGACATGCCTTATTCAACTGTAGACCGTATTCGGAAACAATGTCTCATTAAGCTACCAAAAGTAGTTCGAAACTAAACTAAGATAAGTTGAATCCTATTTCAGGTTGTGTGAATCCTACGTACAGTAGTAAGAATAAAACGCAAAGGAGAAAATAACGCAATTTAGTTTGTATACAACGCAAATTAGTTTGATTAAAACGCCAAGTAGGAGAAAATAACTCAAAATAGTTTGAATCGGGGCTGCGGAGTCTAGCACTCGACTCCGACGCCGTGTCAGAGTCGGAGTATTAAGCAGGAGTCAGAGAGCCCTTTGTAGTCGGGGCAAGCCTGCTCAACTACGAACCAAAGTCCGACTCCGGTTCAATACTCCGACTTAGACTCCAGCCTCAAAAACTCGACTTAGACTCCAGCCTCAAAAACTCGACTCCGCTCTACTCCGCAGCCCTGGTTTGAATACAACGCAAATTGGTTTGAATCTATCCCAAGGTAGCTTGAATCCAACTTAAGATAGTTTGAATCCAACTTAAGGTAGTTTGAATCCAACTTAAGGTAGTTTGAGTACTACCTAAAGTAGTTTGAGTCCAAACTAAGGTAGTTTGAATGGAATTTAAAGTAGCCTGAATCCTTCCTAAAGGAGTTTGAATCTTAACTAAGGTAGTTTGAATGTAAACTAAGGTAGTTTGGATAATATCTTAGGTGGTTTAAATTTTATTTATGTAGTTTAGAGCTTTGAGTGTTATCTTTGCTATCACAGGTTGATTCCTTATTCCTTAGGTACTTTGACCCCTACTCAAGGTAGTTTGAAATTAACGTATGATTGTTTGAATCCCACCTAAGTAGTATGAATTCAACCTTCAAATCCAAACTTAAGTAGTTTGAATCGAACCTAAACTAGTTTGAATCCAACACAAAATTGTTTGAATCCAACCCAAAGTAGTTTGAATCCAACGCGAGGAAGTTTGAATCCAACGCAAGGAAGTTTGAATCCAACCTATGGTTGTTCGAATACAATCTGAGGTAGTTTGAATCCCAAACTAATTGAATTTATCCAACAATTACTAGTTTCATTCACACCAACTTTGTGTGAATCCAACCCAAATTAGTTTGAATCCAATCCATAGTAGTTTGAATCCAACGCATAGTAGTTTGAATCCAACGCCAAGTAGTTTGAATCCAACCTATGGTTGTTCGAATACAATCTGAGTTAGTTTGAATCCCAAACTAATTGAATTTATCCAACAATTACTAGTTTCATTCACACCAACTTTGTGTGAATCCAACCCAAATTAGTTTGAATCCAATCCATAGTAGTTTGAATCCAACGCCAAGTAGTTTCAATCCAACCCAAATTAGTTTGAATCCAATCTATGGTTGTTTGAATCCCAAACAAATTGAATTTATCCAACAATTACTAGTTTCATTCACACCAACGTTGTGTGAATCCAACCCAAATTAGTTTAAATTCAACGCATAGTAGTTTGTATCCAACGCCAAGTAGTTTCAATCCAACCCAAAGTAGTTTGAATCCAAACTATGGTTGTTTGAATCCCAAACTAACTTAATTCACCCAACAATTACTAGTTTCATTCTCACCAACGTTGTTTGAGTCCAATCCAAAGTAGTTTGAATCCAACGCATAGTAGTTTGAATCCAACCCATAGTAGTTTGAATCGAACCTATGGTTGTTTGAACACGACCTGAGGTAGTTTGATTCCCTAACTTATTGAATCCTTCCAACAATTACTACAATAGTTTCAATCACACCAATGGTAGCTTGCATATCTAAATTAGTTTGATTCCTGCCTAAGACACTTTGAATCTGTTCCAAGGTAGTTTAAATCAGATGTAAGATGTTATGAATCCCACCTAAGGTGGTTATAATCCTACCTAAGGTTTTTTAGTCCCACCTAAAGTAGTTTTATTCCTACCTATGGTAATTTAAATATTGCCTAAAATAAATTGAAACACTCCTTAGTTGGTAGGGCGCCCCGGTGGCCGAGTTGGTAGCGTGCTTGATTACCAGTGCAGGGGTTCGACTCCCGCCAGAAGCCTTGGTCTGTCGCTACTGTGGTATCACAATGGACTTCAAATTGTCTAAGTGAGCATATAAAGGACTGCCACTCTTTCCTAACCTCCTACTTAGTAGGAATCCAACCTATAGTGGAAAATAGAAGGATTCTTCTTCTTCTTGTTTCAACTTAATGGACTTAAATGTCTAAATGCAATCAGATTACCCACCGGTTGGACTAAAACCAAATTAGAGTAGATTACAGCTTTAGTTTAAGCTACCTTGATTCAATCTAAACAAAATTCGTTTCAAGTTCTTTTCTAAGACTCGAAGTGGCGATCATGGATGTGAACAGTCAGGGCTTGAAAAGAGAATCCTACAACCTATCAAAGATCACCTCCAAAAGTTGCTATGTTAGGGTGTTTTTTGGGATGTTATTGCGAGGGTCAATGGCTCGATTTCCACCAAAAGCTTTGGCCTGTCCCTTCTGTGGTATCAAAATGGACTAAAATACTCTAATTGAGTCTGCTTCAAAGACTCTCATTCTAGCCTAACCTATCCTAAACGAAGGAAAATTCGTTAGGTTGATACCAAAGAGAATAGAAAATACAAGAAAAAGTATTTTATCCGCGTTTTGATTGGATGAAACGAACCTTTTTTAGCCTTCTGTATATAGGCCTTTGATATCTTGCTGGTATTTTATCCCACTAGTGTCCTCGACCATATTTCCATTTATTTTCATTTCAAATTTCTATTATTTCAAATTGAAACAATTTTCCATATCAAATACTTCACTTTAAAATGCCACTTAAAGTTGTCATTGAATGCACTTCAGCAACACTTTAAAAATAAATTCAAAATAACCACACTTGAAATGTTACTTTAAGAACGACATTGAATGAATAACAACTAATACAAGAAAATAAGAAAACTCCCATTCATGACCTTCTCGCTTAGCACCAAATGCCACTTAAAATCCCAGGCATTTTGAATATTTAAATCCTTATGGCTTACATAGAAGGAAATTCCCTTTCACAATTCCATGCAAGCGTTGATATTCCAAACGAAATTATTCCACTCAATTATAAATAAACCCCTTCTTCTTCTTCGATGTGACCTTCTTTAAGCTTTCACTAAGTCCTTCGCATTTAACCTTTTCCTATGACTCGTTCCAACTTTCGACTCGACATCAGCAGGAACAGGATCAAAGGGAAAAAGTTGTGTAGAGTATTTGGGGGAGGCACACACTAAAAACCTATGGAACTGCCAGCCAAGCCAAGACAGACAAATGTTTGTTTGCTTAAAGATGACAAAAACCAAGAAATTTTGCCAACATGAAAAAGACCAACCTTTCAAGAGGCAAGGACAATGGCATTATCATTGTTTAAAAGTAGGTGGACAGACGGACCGTCTTACGCTACGCCCCCCAACTCACTGCAAGTATTAAATTGAGAACCGGAAGAAACTCTGAACTCTTAGCATGATAATATGGGTAGAGATTATGAGAAAGTGAAACAAATAACAATTTTTGACAAACAAATGATGCTAATACAACATGGAATACTTAAATTTAACCATAAAATGAACACAGATGTTCAGAAATGGCAACAATGTGCGTGTAAAAGTGATGATAGGGTTATAATAAGGGTTCACAAATTTATCAAAGGGAAACATATCAGTAATACCTCTCTTATAGGCCATAAGACCTAAGATAGGGAGATGGAAATGGGATTCCAAATTTGTTCGCTGATGGAGAAAAATACACCTTCTATGGGCTCAAAATCCTACACTGGGAGATCGGTTCACATGGCAGTAATACCCAACAAGTAAAAAGGCGTTAAGTTCGGCCCGGCCGAACGGGTATATATATATAAACCACCTTTCTTCAAAATCCTGAGAAAGATGCATACCTTAGACCCCATATCAGCTATATCGAAATATGTTCCGATTTGGACCAAATACCAACAAGTACAAGTCATTGTTCAATTGTGTATAACAAAATATTGGTCTTTTCAGTAGCTATATCTAAAAATGAACCGATCTGAACTATATACGACACGGATGCCGAATAGCCTAACATAAGTCACATTGTCAAATTTCAGTGAAATCGGATTATAAATGCGCCTTTTATGGGGCCAAGACTTTAAATCGTGATATATATACAAATCTGCAGCGATTTGCGCCAAGTTGCAGAAAAATTTCAAAAAGCCTAACGCAACTCACTGTCCCAAATTTCGACGACATGGGAGAATAAATGCGCTTTTTATGGCCCGAAAACCTTAAATCGAGAGATCAGTCCATATGACAGCTATATCCAACTATGAACCGATCTGGGCCAAATTGAAGAAGTATGTCGAAGGGCCTAACACAACTCACTGTCGAAAGTTTCGCCGACATCGGAGAATAAATGCGCCATTAAAGGGCCCAAAACCTTAAATCGAAGAAGAATATCGACGGACTTAACTTACTGTCCCAAATTTCGACGACATCGGAAAATAAATGCGCCTTCTATGGGCCCAAAACCTTAAATCGGGGTATATCGGTCTATATGGCAGCTGTATCCAAATCTGAACCGAACTGAGCCAAATTGAGGAAGGATGTCGGATGGCTTAACACAACTCACTGTCTCAAATTTCAGCAAAATCGGGTAATGAATATAGCTTTTATGGGCGTAAGACCCAATGTCGGCGGATCGGTTTATATGGGGGCTATATCAAGATATCGTCGGATATAGCCCATCTTCGAACTTCAGTCCCTTATGGACAAAAAAGTATCTGTGCAAAGTTTAAGCTCAATACCTCAATTTTCTACTGTAGCGTGATTTCAACAGACAGACGGACGGACATGGCTAGATCGTCTTAGGTTTTTACGCTGATCAAGTATTTGTATACTTTATAGGGTCGGATGTGTCTGTTTCGATGTTTTCAAACTACTATAGGTAGTGTTCAAACTACCATTGGTAGTATTAAAACTACCATAGGTAGTATTCAAACTGTCATAGGTAGTATTCAAGCCACCATAGGTAGTATTTAAACCACCTTAGCTGGTATTCAAACTACCATAGTCAGTCTTCAAACTTTAATAGGTAGTATTCAAACTACGATAGGTAATATTCATAACACTGTTGGTAGTATTCAAACTACCATTGGCAGTTTTCATACTGCCATTGCTAATTCACTCTACCATAGGTAGTATTCAAAATATCTTAGGTAGTATTGAAAGTACCGTTGGCAGCATTCAAATCACCATGGGTAGTATTCAAACTACTATAGGTAGTGCTCAAACTATCATAGGTAGTATTCAAGCTACCTTAGGTAGTGTTCAAACTATCATAGGTACCGTTCCAACTACCGTAGGTAGCATTCATAACACCGTTGGTAGTATTTAAACTACCATAGTGCTATTCAAACTACCTTAGGTAGTATTCAAACTACCTTAGGTAGTAGTCAAACTACCATAGGTAGTATTCCGACTACGTAAGGTAGTATTCCGACTACATAAGGTAATATTCCGTCTATGTAAGGTAGTGTTCAAACTATCATAGGTAGCATTCATAACACCATTGGTAGTATTTAAACTGCCATTGGTAGTATTCAAACTGCCATTGCTTATTTACTCTACCATAGGTAGTATTCAAACCATCATAGGAAGTATTCAAACTACCATAGGTGCTATTCATACTACCTTAAATTGTATTCAAACTACCTTAGGTAGTATTCAAACTACCTTAGGTAGTATTCCGACTACGTAAGGAAAATTTTCGACTACGAAAGGTAGTGTTCAAACTACAATATCACAGGTAGTGTTTAAACTATCATAAATAGTGTTCAAACCGTAGGTAGTATTCATAACACCGTTAGTAGTATTTAAACTGCCATTGCTAATTCATTCTACCATCGGTAGTATTTAAACTATCTTCGGTAGTATTCAAACTATCATAGGTAGTATTCAAGCTATCTTAGGTAGTATTCAAACATCCTTACGTAGTATTCCAATTACCTTAGATAGTATTGAAACTACCTTTGGCAGTATTCGAACTACCATTGGTAGTATTCAAACTACTAAAGGTAGTGTTCAAACTATCATAGGTAGTATTCAAGCTACCATAGGTAGTGTTCAAACTATCAAAGGTTGTATTCAAGCTACCATAGGTAGTATTCCAACTACCATAGCTGGTATTTAAACTACCATAGTCATTATTCAAACTTTCATAGGTAGTATTCAAACTACGGAAGGTATATTCATAACACCGTTGGTAGTATTTAAACTACCATTGGTAGTATTCAAACCATCATAGGAAGTATTCAAACTACCATAGGTGCTTTTCAAACTACCTTAGGTAGTATTCAAACTACCTTAGGTAGTATTCCGACTACGTAAGGTTGTGTTCAGACTATCACAGGGAGTGTTGAAACTACCGTAGGTAGTATTCATAACACCGCTGGTAGTATTTAAACTACCATTGGTAGTATTTAAACTACTATTGGTAGTATTTAAACTACCATTGGTAGTATTCGAACTAACATCGGTAGTATTCAAACTGCCATTGCTAATACACTCTACGATTGGTAGTATTCAAACAATTATAAGAAGTATTCAAACTACCATAGGCAGTATTCAAACTAACATATGTAGCTTTGGAACTACCGTAGGTTGTACTCAAACTATCATAAATATCAGTCATATTACCAAAAGTAGCATTCGCAATACTTTAGGTAGTATTCAAACTGTCATTGATAGTACTTATGTAGTATGCATTACCATAGGTAGTATTCAAACTACCATAGGTAGTACTCAAACAACCACAGGTAGTTAACAAACTAGCGTAGGTAGTATTCATACTACCAAAAGTAGGACTCAAACTACCATAGATAGTATATAGACTACCATAAACTACCGTTGGTTGTATTCAAACCATAGGTTGTATTGAAACCACCAATATGTATAATATACACTACCACAGATAATATTCAAACTATATTAGGTAGCATTCAAACTACTATAGGTTATATTACCATAGGTAGTATTCAAACTAGCATTGGTAGTATTCAAACTAGCATAGGTAGTATTCATATATATTATGGGTAGTATTAAAACTACCTTAGTTAGTAATAAAATTACCATGTGTTGTATTCAAACTACCTTAGTTAGTAATAAAATTACCATGTGTTGTATTCAAACTACCTTAGGTATTAATCAAAGTACTTTAATTGGTAATCAAACTACCATATGTAGTACCCAAACAACCTTAGGTATTATTCAAACCTAACCTAATGTGGTTTCAAATCCTACCTTTGATTGTTTGTAAATGCATTGAACACCTGTATAATACACAAATCCTATGATGTATATTTTCCGAGCACCTGCCATTCATAACCCTTTTGCAATCAGCATCCATACGTTCATTTATAGCTTTTGCCAGTCGGTCTGTTTTCCATTAGAAAAGCAATGCTTTATCCTGCTTCTGGCAGAACAAGCAAACAGACAGCATTGCATACTCCCAGAGAGTGTGTGTGGGTGTATGTTTGTTGAGAAAATGATATGACTGCCAAAAGAGTGAAGAGGGGGTGTTGCTGGGAGGCAACAATGTTTTTATGGAGTATAAAGTATCTTCTTAATGGCGAAAGTTTTTTTTATGTATGCAGAAGTATGGTGTCTTGTTATGAACACAAGTGCCGTGTGTTTGAACAGAGAGCAAATGTTTAACAAGTCCTTGCTTTCATTTAATCCTATCTTCTCTTACAGCAGCAGTACGAGATAATATTTAGCTGCTGTTCTGTAATGCTGTGGTTGTTGTTGTCATTTCGTTCTCGATTTCATTTTATCTGCTCTAATGTCTGTTAATTGTTTGGCAAATGTCATCGCCATCAGAAAACCAAACCAAAAGCAGAAGCATCAGCATCAGCAACCCCCAAACCAAAGTAATTTATTTTGGCCCCAGAGTGGACCAGGCATTGCCATCTGAGCTCTCACAAGTTCCTTCCATTACACCCAAGTGCTGAGAAAACTAAACAAATTTCATTGTTAATATACCAACGCAGTGAAATATTTGGAACCAAAGAAACACAGAACACCGAAAAATTACTTTTTGGTTAGCTCGCTCCACTGACAGTCATTTAATGGCTGATATACCCTTCTAAGTCATATCATCTGGTGCTGCTGCTCGAACTAATGCAGGCTTGTAATTTCTCCCAAAGAAGGGCAAGAAAAAGAAGGGCATTTTGTGATGATTAGGCAGCTATTAACACATGACAAATTTTATTATAGCTGACAGTTAATGGATGAGCATTAAATATACCATCTGTCAACAAGCGCCTTATAGTTTTACATTCAATTTAAGCTTAAGAGTTAAATGGTTCTTTGTTTGGTGCTGTAGATATATGATCTAAAAAAATATCAAAAACATTTAAATGGAAGCTTTTAAAAGCAAATAAATTAAATTTTTATTGGCTTGAGTCAGTCAAAAGTTAATTGCCATCGAAATTAATGTAAATAATTATTGTGGGGGGAGAATTTAAAAAAAAGATGTTTTACACAAAAATGAATTTGAAATTAAAAGTTAATAAAAAATTTAACCACTTTTAATTACAACTAGTACCATGCTAACTGCTTTTGTTTCTAGTATTGTAAAAAAGTGTGTCGAATTGTGGGTTCATCTGCTGACTCATAAGCAGTGAACGTTGTTCGTTTTTATTTACAACTAGCTGAACCAGGCCCGCTTCGCTGCCCCTTCTTTTACTTTATATGGAACAAAATTTTCCTTGGAATATTTTTTTTTTCTACAATTAAAGAGCTTTTAGTGAAATACCATGCTTCGAATATAGTATAACGCTTGACTAACAGTTTGGCAATATAAGTGCCTTTATCAGAATCCCATATGATTTTTATTGGTATACGAATTTAAGTTTGGATGTAAGGTGTACTCCATTCTTAAAATACTTTATTTCAGCCCGATATTCTCATGATGTCTGATTTAGCGGTGTTTTCGAGGGTGAGGCGGTCCCCCTGACACTTGGCCCTACGTGCTCTTCTCTCAAATACCATTTATTTAAACCCCATATTGCAATTGGTTTTGAGGGGAGTTTACAGGATGAGGCGTCCCCTAAAAACATGGCCCCAACATTGCTAATCAAATTCGTTTTTTAATCTCAAATACCTTTCATTTAAGACCAACATTGACATGGTCGATAAATATGCCCGATTTAGGTGTGTTTTGGGGAGTGGGGTGGTTCCCCAAACGCTTAACCCTGAAAATATATCAGCAACATGATCTATTCTCATATATTTGAACCCCATATTGTCATTGGCCTCAAAATTGTTATGGTGGTGCGGTGGCCCCGTAGACACTTTTCCCGAACATTGATATCAGATTCGTGCTTTACTTCCAAAAACCTTTCATTTGAGTCCCATATTGCTATGGTCGTAAATTTGTCTTCTTTGGGGTATGTTCTCGGGGGTGGGCGCATCCCCAAACACTTGGCACCACATTTGGATATCAGATTCATATTCTACACTCAAATACCTTTTATTTAAGCCCCATATTGCCATGGTCAGTAAATAAGTCCTGTTTGGGGGGTATTTTGGGAAAGGGGTGGACACCCAGAAACTTTGTCCCAAATTTGGATATCAGATTCGTGTTTTACTCGCAAATACCTTTCATTTAAGTCCTATATTGCCATGGTCGGTAAATATGTCCGATTTAAGGATTGTATATCAGATACGTTTCTAATCTTTAATACCTTTCATTTGAGACCCATATTGTCGTGATTGGTGTATACATATATTTGGTAGGTTTTGGGGTGGGGCGCCACCCCTAGGTATCCCATCCGAAATTTGAACACCAAATTTTTGTTTGTAGGTTTCTATAAGAGACCACTCAAATTTTCGCTTAAATCGCACCACCCATCTACGAGATCTGGCTTTTCTGAAAATTAGGCCAAGGGGGAGGGTCCGCTTCCCCTTCAAATATCAAAAAATGTAGTAACTTATTTTCACCGCGATATCATTATGCACCATCAGTGAAAATTTCAAAGAGAATCGGTTCAGTCGTTTCTGTGTCTATAAGGAACACACAAACGTGGGATGGGGCGTCCCTCCCCATAGACACCAAGAAAGTTGAAAGTGTCCTGTTGGGGGGTTTTTGGGGTGGGAGACGCTCCGAAAACTTAGGGTGAAATTCGCAAAGCAAGTTCGAACTCTACTCTTAAATACCTTTCATTTGATGCCCTTATTGTCCCAATCGGTAAACTTGTCCTTTCGGGTGGGTTTTGGGATAAGGCGTCCCTCCCCATAGACACCAAGAAATCAATTTTTATGCCAGATTTGTTTTCTACTTTTAATTACCTTAATTTGATACCCATATTGTCCAAAGCGGTGAAAGTGTCCTGTTAGGAGTTTTTTTTTGAGATGGGGACCCTCCAAACTCTTAGGATGAAATTCGTATAACAAGTTCGAACTCTACTCTTAAATACCTTTCGTTTGATGCCCATATTGTCCCAATCGGTATACATGTCCGTTCGGGTGGGTTTTGGGATGGGGCGTCCCCCCGGGTTTTTTGACCTCAAAATTTTATACCAATTTCATTTTTATATGGAGTACCATAATGTGGCATACAAAATTTCGATACTTTAATTGGTGCACCCATCTCCGAGATCTGGCGTTTTTGAAATTAGGGTAAAGGGGACCCTCCCCCTTCGGATATCTAAAAAAGGAGTAACCTACATTCACCGGGGTCTCAAACTCTACCATCTGTGAAAATCGGTTCAGCCAAAACAAACAAAGCGCGACAATTTCATTTTTATACCCTACATCACTACTGCGGTACTGGTTATTATCACTTCGGAAATTTGTTTGTAACACCCAGAAGGAAGAGAGAAAGACCCATTGATAAGCATACCGATCGACTCAGAATTACTTTCTGATTCGATTTACCTATGTCCGTCTGTCTGACTGCTTGTCCGTCTATCCATGTCAATTTGTGTACAAAGTACAGTTCGTAATTTTCCTCCTATCGTCTAAAAATATTGTACAGACATGTTTTTCGGCCTAAAGACGAAGCCTATTGAAATTGGAAAAAATCGGTACAGATTTGGATATAGCTCCATATAAATGTTAGTCCGATTTGCAGTAATAATGCAATAACGTGGAAGTTTGTTAACCGAATTTGGCAGGGAGGGTTCTCTCTTGACTCTCGATATTACTGGTGAATTTCTTAGATCTCGGTTTAGATTTATATATAGCTCTCATCTTTTTATATATATATATCCCCAGATTTTCGCTCCTACAGTCACTGCAAAAGCATTTATTGACCAATCTCATAAAAATGTTGTACAACGCTTTTCTTGACGACTTCCACAATACCTATAGAGTTTGGTCGAAATCGGTTAAGATTAAGATATAGCTCCCATATATATATTCGTCCGATTTGGGGAAATATTGCAATAAAGTGCTCATTTGTTAACCGAGTTTCGCGAAATTTGTCTGGCAGGATATCATTACGGCTCTTAATATTACTGGTAAAATTGATAGAAATCGGCTCAGATTTAGATATAGCTGCCATATATGTATTTCACCCGATTTTCACTTCTAGAGTCAGAGCAAACTCATTTATTGCCCAATCTCGTCACAATTTTGTACAACGCTTTCCTTGACGACTTCCACAATACCTATAGAGTTTGTTCGAAATCGATTCAGATTAAGATATAGCTCCCATATATATGTTTGTCAGATTTTGGGTACTTTGCAATAATGTTGTCATTTGTCAACCGTAGTTATTACAGTTTGAACATATTTGCTCGTAATGTGAAAAGGATTAAATTATAACCCATCTGAAAACATCTGATTTCCTTACTGCTTATATAATAGATTCAATAAATATATAGCATACTAGTAGGAATTCATTATAATATCCAATGAATATATATCATACTGTTAGGAATTTGTTAATTATAGCATACTGTTAGGAATAAATATAAATGTAAATATTGCATACTCTTAGGAGTTTGAGTAAATCTTTTTTAAATAGTTTTCTATGACGGAAATAAAACCTAAAATGCTTAAAAATTTAAAAATTTTTGGCAATAAAATTTTTTTCTAAACTTTAATTAATTTAATTTATATTATTTTTAATTTTTTAATTTATTTTATTTGAAGTCCTAAAAGTATGCAATACTTTTATGGAATCAGACATTTTTTATTTTTTCCATTTTAACACCGGTATTCACAAAACTAATTGTAGATTTCTAATAGGTTTATTTGACAATTTTGCCTTATAGTCCTGTCAAAATTAAGGCTTCATTAAGTTTTGTGAATACGGTCGTTAGACTTTAAGCGTTTTAAGTACGTTTACATTGGCCACTAAATCTGGATTTATGGCCTTTTCAAGATTTAAGTGCTAAATCCTGTATTTTTCCAGATTATACCATTCAAAAATAAATCCCAGTTTTACAGGATTTATTTTTAAAACCCAATAAACTCGATTTCATTGCTGAATAATCGATAAAAGTTCCAAAATATGCAACTGTTTTCAAGAATTGTGTATGTATGTGTGTGACATGCACACTAATGTATACGCATATGCGCTTGTGTATGCCACTTAAATCCCCCAAAAAACGCAGTGTAAACGGACAGGATTTGTTTTTGGTTTTAGTTAAATCTCGATCATAAAAATGTCAATGTAAACGTGTTATTAGATTTTATTTCCTAGATTGTCCTAAAAGTATGCAGTACTTTTATAGCACAATTAAAGAAAGTCCAGATGCATTCTATACATTTATAACGCGATTAACCCATTAACGCCTGACCCACATTTTATTCAAAATCCTAAAAGTATGCATTACTTTTATAGGACAATTAACGAAAGTCCATAAGTATGCAATACATTTATGATGCATAATAATGCCTGACTGTTTTTGCTTGTCCGATTTTGATGACATTTTATATATTCAGTATTAAGAGCATTTTAATTGACGTAGTCATTTTTTAAATCATTTTTTAACAAAAATTTAAAAACAAAAAAAAAATGTATTTATTAAGCAATTATACTTTGCCAAAGAAAACATTTTTCCTGTCAATCCCATGGCAGCCGGTTATACGTACCTGATTGACCCGATGGAACCCTTCAACGGCAAGGGCTGCCGCCTCGGTATACAACACACTGCTACAACAAAAACATTTTTCCTCTTTCCTAATTCGAGCCACAATTTTTCTAAGACAGCTCTTTTCTTTGGTATTTTTCTACCCATTCGTCGTTAATGGGTTAATAAAATGCTGGCCTATAACAAAACAAGGCCATGTATTGACTTATAACAACTTACAACCATCTAAAAGTACAAGCCTCTCACTCCTAGGTATATGGTGTAAATCTGACCAAGTTATGCCATTATTAGATATATCCTCCCATACTTTAAGATATTTTTTTGGGGAGGGGAGTTTCATTGAGTTTTCCCCGCTTACTAAATGAAAACTGTTAGAAACATTAGCAGCCATATATGTGCTAATTTATGCATATTCCACATGCAACATGTTGCCAGAAGATTTCTACTCCCCTTCGGCCCCACTAAAGCTCAACCATTAACATGATTTTCCAAATTCAGCGTATGAAGCAAATAAATGGCAAGACAAAACAAAAACTTCTCTGCAGCAATATGAGTGTTCCAGCGTTCAAGTTAGTTTTAATCTAAAAAGTAATCAAACTTTTGTGGTCTCGTTTGGTCCAAAACTTGCCTAAGGAAGTGTATGAAAATTCTTCATCATATGTTGTGCATTCATTTGTTTTTCTCAAGAAATAGTCCTTGAGAAAGGAATACAAACAAAAAAGGCCATTAGCAAAAATAAATATATGTGGAATTTGGGGAAAACTTTTAGTCGGTTTTATAAGTTTAGTGTTTTATTTTGCTCATTGTTGCTCATTACTTAGTGGTCATTTTCATTATGAGTTTTACATAAGAGTTGGCGAGGAGGATGTTGGTGGATCGAAAGTTGGAACAGTGGAAAGAAAAAACTCTGGTAAAATAATCGGAAATGTCAAATTCCCAAAAAGGGGGTGATAAAAAATCCCAAAAATGGGAAAATGAGTTGAAACAAGTAAAAGTGGCCAAAGTTCGAATGGGCCGATTCTTATATACTCCCCACTACAGATCGCATTTGTCTGATATCTCTTTGTAGGCAAAAAAAAAAAAGACAATGGATAACAAAATTTCAGACAAATAAAACAATAATTGCACCCTTAAGCGTCTACAAAAGTAAAATCTGAAGACCTGTTTATATGGCAGCTATATCAGATTATGACAAGGTCATGTTAAAGGTCATAAAGACGTTCTACAAAATATCAGCCAAATCGGATATGAATTGCGCCCTCTAGAGGCTAAAAAAAGTATAACCAGAATATCATTTTATATGGGACCTATATCAGGTTATGAACCGCTTGGGACCGTACTTGTCATTAAGGTTATGGCAAGGTGATGTTAAAGGTCATAGAGTCGTTGTACAAAATATCAGCCAAATCGGATATGAATTGCGCCCTCTAGAGGCTAAAAAAAGTATAACCAGAATATCGTTTTATATGGGACCTATATCAGGTTATGAACCGCTTTGGACCGTACTTGTCATAGTTGTTGGAAGTCAAAACAAAGCACTTTGTGCAAAATTGCAGTCAAATCGGTTAATTATATTGCGCCCTCTAGCGGCTCAAGAAGTCAGAATTCAAGATCGGTTTATATGGGAGCTATATCGGGTTATTAACCAATTTGGACCATACTTAACACAGTTATTGGAAGTCAACACAGAATAGCTCGTGCAAAATTTCAGCCAAATCGGATAATTGCGCCCTCTAGCGGCTCAGGAAGTCAATATTCGAGATCGGTTTATATGAGAGATATATCCAGTTATAAACCGATTTTAACTATGCTTGGTACAGTTTTTGAAAGACATAACAAAACGCCATATCCAAAAATCAGATAAATCGGATAAAAGTGGCGCCCTCTAGTGGCTCAAGAAGTCAAGATACGGTATTGGTTTATATGGCAGCTATATCAAGTTATGCACCCATTTTAACTACGCTTCCTACAGTTACTGAAAGTCTTAACAAAACACATCATTCAAATATCAGATAAATTAGATAAGAATTGCGCTCTCTAGAGGCTCAAGAAGTCAAGAATCGGGATCGGTTTATATGGCAGCTATATCAAAACATGGACCCGATATAGCCCATTTACAATCCCAACTGACCTACAATAATAGGAAGCCTTAGTACGAAATTTCAAGTGCAGGGCTTTATTCCTTCAAAAGTTAGCGTGACAGGGCTAAATCGACTTAGAATGTCAAGATCTGTCTTGAATGTCAGTTCAATATTTCGATGTGTTGTAAAAGGAATGACGAAATTGGTATGACCCCATCCTTTGGTTGAGGGTATAAAAATTGGGATGATAGAATGTTAAACTCTTTTGCTGTTGGGCTTTATGTTGTAGGAGTCTTTATCCAATGATACTCATCTACCTCTACAGATAGATGACTTTGGAAAAAGGTTTGCTGAGTAGCTGAGACGAAGTGTTACCAAGTTTACACTGGTTTATCTTTCAAACTATAATTGACAGCACATGTTATATGTTTTATTGTTTGCATATACTTCTAAATTGATTTGAAAAGAAAGTGATTTTGCATTATATTTGGCTGGAAAATCACAAACGGCTATTGTTGGCACACTCAAACACCTCAAAGTGAACAAAATGTTATCATTCTTATAATAAAAGTGGTATTGTCAAACGCCATGGTGTTGGTACAAAAAAGGATGTAAAATATATTGGGAAAAGCAAGCTTAAAGTAAAGCCTTACAAATTTCAAATACATGATCTAACAGCAAAGCAAACAAATTTGATTCGAAAGGGCAAAGGATTTGCTGAGATTGGACGAACGTGGTTGATTTCCGAACATCCTGTTCTCTGATGAGAAAAATTTCCTAATTGAGTAATTCGTAGATGAGAATTTTAGGGGGGGGGGGGGGGGGGGAGGGGGAGGGGAGGTGTCCTAGACACTTGATCCTTGATGTTTATACCAGATTTGTAATCTACCCCGTGAGGCCTTTCGTTTCGTACCAAATTTGAATCATAAGACAAACATGTACGTATGCCTTTTTTGGGAGGAGTGAGACGGCCCTCGAGACAGCTCAAATTTAATATGACATTTATACCCTATTTCCAAACACCTTTCATTTGCTGCCCATATTGCCTCATTCGCTAAACATGCCCTGTTGGGGTGTTGTTTGAAGATGGGGCATCTCCCCGGCACTTTGGACAAAAAGTTTTTTTTAGATTTGTACCCTACTCCTAAATACCTTTCATGTGACATCCATACTGTCCCAATTGGAAAACATGCCCGTTTGGGTGGGTTGCAGGGAGCGGAGTTTCCTCAGGGCAGTTGTCCCAAAAGTTTTATTTCAATTTCGTGTTTTTAGCTTACTGTTGGGGTACAATAAAAAAATTCGCTTAAATCGGTGCTCCTAGTTCCAAAATATAGCGTTTTTGAAAATTGGTGTAAGGGGGGAGAGTCCGCCACCCCTTTGGATATCAAAAAATGAAGTACCCTTTTTTTACTGGGGGCCATACTTTACAAAAAATTTTGTCAAAATTTTGTATCTATAGAAAATTTGGTAAAATCTGATTCCTATGGAAAATTTTGTCAAAATTTAATTTTTATAGAAAAGTTTGCCAAAATTTATTTTTATAGTAAAGAATTTTGGCAAAATTTATTTTTTTTGAAAAAATTTCGTAAAAATTTTATTTTTTTATAGCAAATTTCGTCAAAATTAAAATTTAACTTTTATAGAAAATTTTGTAAAAATTTAATTTTTATAGAAAATTTTTTCAAAATTTAATTTTTATAGAAAATTTTGTCAAAATTTAATTTTTATAGAAAATTTTGTCAAAATTTAATTTTTATAGAAAATTTTGTCAAAATTTAATTTTTATAGAAAATTTTGTCAAAATTTAATTTTTATAGAAAATTTTGTCAAAATTTAATTTTTATAGAAAATTTTGTCAAAATTTAATTTTTAAAGAAAATTTTGTCAAAATTTAATTTTTATAAAGAATTTTGTCAAAATTTAATTTTAATAGAAAATTTTGTCAAAATTTAATTTTTATAGAAAATTTTGTCAAAATTTAATTTTTATAGAAAATTTTTTCAAAATTTTATTTTTATAGAAAATTTTGTCAAAATTTAATTTTTATAGAAAATTTTGTCAAAATTAAATTTTAATAGAAAATTTTGTCAAAATTTAATTTTTATAGAAAATTTTGTCAAAATTAAATTTTTATAGAAAATTATGTCAAAATTTAATTTTTATAGAAAATTTTGTCAAAATTTAATTTTTATAGAAAATTTTTTCAAAATTTTATTTTTATAGAAAATTTTGTCAAAATTTAATTTTTATAGAAAATTTTGTCAAAATTTTTATAGAAAATGTTGTCAAAATTTTTATAGAAAATTTTGTCAAAATTTAATTATTAAAAAATTTTGTTTTCATCGAACATTTTGACTAAGATTATATTTTTATAGAAAAAACTTGTTTAAGTTTTATTTCTTTTTAAAAATTTTGAGTTTTAGAGATAACCAGCTGCACCGATGTGTTTCGCGGCACCCACAAATGTTTGCGGTACCCTTTTGACATGGTCTAAATTGGAAAATTATTTGTATTCGCATTAAACTCTCAAATAACATGCCCATTTCGAACATAATTTTGGTGTGGGCGACCTCCAGGGAATAGACTCAAATTTTTATGTAATTTTCGTATTCTGCTCTCAAATATTTTTTGTTTCAGTCCCACACTGTGCCTCGCGTGGTACATGTTCATTTGGTGCATAATTCTAAGGTTGAGCGACACGCTTGGGAATAGAACCCAAATTTTTATATGAGTTTCGTATTCAACTCTTAAATACCTTTCGTTTGAATCCCATATTGTCCGGATCAGCATACATGTCCGTTTGGGGTGGGACTCGACTCCAAATGTTGATATAAGTTTCATATTCAACTTCCAAATACTTTTTTTTTATACCCATAATGCCCCAATTGGTAAACATGTAATTTTTTGGGCGGTTTTTGGAGTGGGGTTGGTCTCCCGATACTAAGGTTCTAATTATTATATCAGGTTCGTACACTACTTTAAAATACCTTTCATTTGATACCCACATTGTCCCAATCGGAAACATGCCCGTTCGGGTGGGTATTGGGGTAGGGCGTCCCCCTAAAGATTTGTACCAATTTTATGTTTTGAGTTAGAACATATCGCTTAAATCGAAGTATTCGTAACGCTTAAAACTAGCTGCTAGAAATTTTGCACGGATACTTAAAATTGATGTAGGTAGGTGTAGAAGCTGGGTCATATCGATCCAGATTTAGATACAGCTCCCTTATAAACCGATCTATCGATGAAGCTTCTTGAGCCCCTGGAAGCCGCAATTTTTAGTCCGATTTGGCTGATATTTTGCACGTGGTGTTTTGTTAAGACTTTCAACAGCTGTGCCCAGTACGGTCCAAATCGGTCTATAACCATATATAGCTCTCATATTTTAATAGAATCCATGGTGGTGGGTTCCCAATATTCGGACCGGCTGAACTTACCACGCTTTTACTTGTTTTCTGTTCCACCTTTACTTTTGCATTGCAAAGTAAAATTGATATAAAATGGCAAATTTTTTATATCCTCCACCATAGGATCGTCATGTCATTTTAAGTCGATCTAGCCATGTTCGTCCGTCCGTCCGTCTATCTGTCGAAAGCACGCTAACTTTCGGAGGAGTAAAGCCAGCCGCTTGAAATTTTGCACAAATACTTTTTATTAGTGTAGGTCGGTTGGGGTTGTAAATGGGTCAAATGGATCAATGGTTTGATATAGCTGCCATATAAATCGATTTTGGTCCCGAATTTTGATATCAGATTTGTGGTCTACTCCAAAATACCATTCATTTGAGCACCATATTTCCATAGTTTGCGTCCGTCTGTACGTCCGTCCGTCTGTCCGTCCGTCTGTCTGTCTAAAGCACTCTAACTTTCGGAAATTTTGCACAAATACTTTTTATAGGTGTAGGTCGGTTGAGGTTGTAAATGGGCCAAATCGGTCCAAGGTTTTATATAGCTGCCATTGAAACCGATCTTGGGTCTTGACTTCTTAGAGCCTCTAAAGGGCGCAATTCTCTTCCGATTTGACTGAAATTTTGCACGTGGTGTTTTGGCATCACTTCCAACAACTGTGCTAAGTATGTTTCATATCGGTCCATGTTTTGATATAGCTGCCATGTAAACCGATCTTGGGTCTTGACTTCTTGAGACTCTAGAGGATGCAATTCTTGTCCGATTTGACTCAAATTTTGCACGAGGTGTTTTGGCATCACTTCCAACAACTGTACCTAGTATGCTTCAAATCGGTCCATGTTTTGATATAGCTGCCATATAAACCGATCTTGGGTCTTGACTCGTTGACTTTTGAGTCTATAGAGGGCGCAGTTCTCGTCCGATTTGACTGAAATTTTGCTTGAGGTCTTTTGTTATGACTTCCAATATCTATGATAAGTATGGCGCGTGTAAACCGATCTTGGGTCTTGACTTCATTAGCCTCTAGAGGGCCTAATTCTCATCCGATTTGGCAGAAATTTTGTATGACGGCTTCTCTCATGACTTTCAACATACGAGTCTAATATGGTCTGAATCGATCAATAGCTTGATTCAGCTCCTATATAAACCGATCTCCGGATTTTGCTTCTTGAGCCCCTACAAGGTGCAATTCTTAACCGAATGGACTTAAATATTACACAATGACTTCTACGATGTTCAGCATGCGATTCATTTATGGTCCGAATCGGACTGTAACTTGTTATTATAAAATTTCTCTTTATATCAAATCTCATCCCACTGTGTTCTTTATTCTCAAAACATATGAACATGATTTTCCATCATACATATGTATGAATGCGTTTGTGTGTGAGTGTGTGCCATATTCTTCTATACGTTTTCCATTCCAGTGCAGAAATAAGCACAGCTTGTATAAATGAATTGTGGGTGGTATTAATAAAAATCTGTAGCACAGTTCTGGCAATTAATAAAATCTCAAAAGAGCTATAAATTATATTCTACCTTTCCGTTGTGCTCAAAGAGGTAGAGTTTGACCATTTGGTTAGGAATGAAATTAACATTGAGTTCCCCTTTTAGCTGATTTTCGATATTCGATATTGGTTGTAGTGGGTGGGAAGGGGAATACTGAAGGTTGGGGAATGTTAATGCCTTATTGTTTTAGGACTTATGGTCGATAGTTTTCACTTTGTCCTCCACAACGCCTTTTTCTCCTTCCCCCTCCCACGGCCTTTCCCCCATTTGCCATTCACCGAAAACAATTAGTTTAAGACCTTAAGATTATTGTTTATATATTTGTTGCCTTTATTGTTGTCATATATATTTAACCAAGTGCTTAAGTTTGGGGTGGTAGTTGCCGTTAGTTCTTGGCTTATGGTCCTTCCTGTCAGCCCCTGTGTCATGGTTGAGTGGCTTTGTTTGCATAGTTTGAATGTTTTGCACGCGCTACAATTTAATGTTTGAATTGCACCCGCTGATACCCTGGCAATGGCGACCCTTGGCGGCTTGTGGTCTACAAGGGGACAGTAGACCAGAGTGTCACTTTTGTGGGTGCGGTTGTAACAACGTTTAAAACACAAATAGGGTAGAATGACCAGTTTAACTCTCGTCTTTTTTTCCCGTTTTTCTTTTGGCAACTATTGGATTGGATTACAAGTGAATTGACATTTTAGCCAATTGGTCTTTGTGGCTTTGTGGAATTAACTGCTAGAGGAAGAGAGCAGATAAGGTAGATAAATGTGAAGAGCAAGTAAAGGCAGTTATAATTGGAGCAAACGTTTTACTTGAACCCTGTAATGTGGCAAGGAAGGAATGCAATTTGTGGATGTGGATTTAAAACTGTAAAACAAAAAGGTTTTTTTTTAAAGGACTCCATGTTTGTTAAAATTCTTAGAATGTGTCCTTAGCTTTTCTTAGCTCCGCTCCGCTTAGCTCCGTCTGTCCGTCTGTCTGTTGAAATCGCCCTACAGTCTTTTAAAATAGAGATATTAAGCTGAAACTTTGCACAGATTATTTTTTTGTCCATAAACAGGTTAAGTTCGAAGATGGGCTATATCGGACTATATCTTGATTTAGCGCCCATGTAGGCCGATCTGCCGATTTAGGGTGTTAGGCCCATAAAATCCACATATATTATCCGATTTCGATGAAATTTAGGTCAGTGAGTTGGGTTAGGCCCCTCGATATCCTTCGTCAATTTGGCTTAGATTGGTCCAGATTTGGATATAGCTGCCATATAAACCGATCCTCCGATTTAGGGTCTTTGGCCCACAAAAGCCACATTTATTATCCGATTTTGCTGAAATTTGGGACAGTGAGTTGTGTTAGGCTCTTCGACATCCTCCGTCAATTTGGCTCAGATTGGTCCAGATTTGGATATAGCTGCCATATAGACCGATCCACCGATTTAGGGTCTTAGGCCCATAAAAGCCACATTTATTATCCGGTTTCGTTGAAATTTGGGACAGTTGATTGTTTTAGGCCCTTCGACATCTTTCTTTAACTTGGCCCAGATCGGTCCAAATTTGGATATAGCTGCCATATAGACCGATCTCTTGATTTAAGGTTTTGGGCCCATGGAAGGCGCATTTATTATCCGATGTCGCCGAAATTTGAGACAGTGAGTTAAGTTAAGCCCCTCGATATCTTTCTGCAGTATGGCACAGATCGGTCCACATTTGGATATAGCTGCCATATAGACCGATCCTCCGATTTAGGGTCTTAGGCCCATAAAATTCACATTTATTATCCGATTTCGATGAAATTTGGGACAGTGAGTTGTGTTAGGCCCTTCGACATCTTTCTTTAATTTGGCCCTGATCGGTTCAGATTTTGATATAGCTGCCATATAGACCTATTTTTGTCGATTTAAAGTTTTGGGCCCATGAAAGGCGCATTTATTATCCGATTTCGTTGAAATTTGGGACAGTGAGCTATGTTAGGACCTTCGACATTTTTCTTTAATTTGGCCCAAATCGGTCCAGTTTTGGACATAGCTGCCATATAGACCGATCTCTCGATTTAAGCTTTTGGGACCATAAATGGCGCATTTATTGTCCAATGTCGCAGAAATTTGAGAAAGTGAGTAGAGTTAAGACCTTCGACGTCCTTCTTGAATTTGGCCCAGGTCGGTCCAGATTTGAATATAGCTGCCATATAGACCGATCTCTTGATTAAAGGTTTTGGGCACATAAAGGGCGCATTTATTATCCGATTTTGCTGAAATTTGGGACAGTGAATTGTGTTAGGCCCTTCGACATCCTTCGTCAATTTGGCTCAGATCGGTCCAGATTTGGATATTACTGCCATATAGACCGATCCTCCGATTTAGGATCTTACGCGCATAAAAGCCATATTTATTATCCGATTTTGCTGAAATTTGGAACCGTGAGTTGTCTTAGGCCCTTCGACATCTTTAACCTTGCTCGGTTCAGATTTGGATATAGCTGCCATATAGACCGATTTCTCGATTTAAGGTTTTGGGCCCATTAAGGGCGCATTTATTGTCCGATGTCACCGAAATTTGAGACAGTGAGTTAAGTTAAGCCCCTTGACAAACTTATCCAATATGGCACAGATCGGTCCAGATTTGGATATAGCTGCCATATAGACTGATCTCTCGATTTAGGGTTTTGGGGCCATAAAAGGCGCATTTATTGTCCGATTTCGCCGAAATTTTGGAACAGTGAGTTGTTTTAGGACCTTCGACGTTCTTCTTGAATTTGGCCCAGGTCGGTCCAGACTTGAATATAGCTGCCATATAGACCGATCTCTCGATTTAAGGTTTTGGACCCATAAAAGGCGCATTTATGGTCCGATGTCGCCGAAATTTGAGACAGTGAGTTGTGTTAGGCTTTTCGACATCCGTGTCGTATATGGTTCAGATTGGTTTATTTTCAGATATAGCTACTATACTTATTAAGATTTGGTCCAAATCGGAACATATTTCGATATAACTGCTATGGGACATAAGGTATGAAATTTTCACCGGATTTTGATGAAAGGTGGTTTACATATATTCCCGAGGTGGTGGGTAACCAAAGTTCGGCCCGGCCGAACTTATTGTCTTTTTACTTGTTTTATTTCTTACAAGATTTGCCCAAATCTTCACCTTTTTTCTGAATATCTAACATTTGCCTATTTGGTTATTCCCAATTTTTTTTATGTTTAAATTTTACCTCAGAAATTTTATTAATGTGCTCCAAGTGTGCCTCCAAGTGTCAAACATTTGGTGACTTTCACTTCACTGCACAAAATAATGTCGTCATTTTTATTATTTCTCGATGGGAAGAGTGAAAAATATTGGCGTTTTTTTTTTCCAATCCATATGGACAGAAAATGCCCTTAACGACTTTTCTCGGCGGTAACGTATTTTCTAAATGACTTTTTTTTTCTTGTCCTCACTTGTGGAGGTAGACGGACGTAGAAGTATTGTCGCAAAATTTTTTATTTATGACTTCCCCCCCTCCTTCTGTGTGGATGAAGGAATAAAATAAGAAAAATAAAAACGTATACGAAACAATGGAAATCTGTGGAGCTACCACCAACACTCGGCCAGTAGTCATAATAATTCAATCACCTTTTCTGCTTCCTTAACGGGCCAATAATAAATGGCAACATGAGACCGTTGGAGCAACCCAACATTGTTGTAGATCCTTGACTGTAAACTAATAAGACATACAAACATGACACACAGCTGACCCCGACAATGATGACGACGAACCGGAACAGAACTGAACACACCTTAAAGCATGTTGTTGACAAAATGAAAAAAACAAAAACGCCACTAAACAACTTCAGGCAGGGGCGTAGGGATAAAATGGTAACATTTAAAGAATATAAAAACAAGAAATTGTGAAATTTAATGAACTTTGCCCTAAAGGGGGGAAAAAAACTTGAAAATTAAAAAATTCCGCAGATCCCGCTTGGGATTCGAACCTGGGCACACGGAGCAGCAGCGAGAGCCGTTGCCGTTGTCTAGCGTTCGAATCCATCAATACAACTTCCAGCAGATACACAGAATCATGTGTACCATGGAAGTAGTGTAGTTGTCGCAGAAAAAAGTCTGTCATTAAACGAAAACACATGCATTGGGAAAAAGTACAGCAAATAGACAGGGTTGTCGAGCGTGGTTAATGTGGTAATTGTATCGTAGCGGCATTTTCGCAATTAGAAACATTCAAATACAAAATACCATAGCACGGCCCTTGAGCCATCGCACCTAATATGGTTGAAAAAACTTCTAACCAAAGACGAAACGCGTCCCATAGTGGTTTGTGTGTGTTGCAATCTTTGGCTTTCCTTTTCCACTTGCCAAGAAAATCTTCGATCATTGAGCTCGTCTCGAAAGAGAAACAAAGAGGAAATTGTGAAATTTAAAAACAACACCTCTTTGGAGAGAAGTTTTACATGGCATCTTCATCTGGTATACCTCACAAATATTGCCACCATTTGGATGGGAAACCCCAAGCTGAAAACTTCTGATGGTCTCGCCAGGATTCGAACCCAGGCGTTCATCGTCATACGCTGACATGCTAACCTCTGCGCTACGAACAGCATAACAATATAAGTGTCTGTATCTGAATCGCATATGATCTTTATTGGACTAGGAATTCGCTCGGAGGGTTTGGGGTCATTTAAATTTTGCCATTGGTTTAAGGGGAGTTTATGTGATGAGGCGTCTGCCAAACACTTGGCCTAAAAATTGGTTATCAAATTCATTTCCAAATCTCAAATACCTTTCATTTGAGCCACATATTGCCGTGGTCGGTAAATTTGTACTTTTTGGGGGAAATCGCCGTGGCCCATATACATGGCACCACATTTGGATATCAGGTGGTCAGTGAATAATAGCTGTTTTATGCGTATTTTGGGAAAAGGGTAGATCCCCAGAAATGTAATCCCCAAAGTGGGTATGAATTTCGTGCTCTACTCCTCAATGCCTTTCATTTAAGACCCACATTGATATGGTCGGTGAACATGTCTAAGTTTGGAGTGTTTTGGGGTGTGGGCTGGTCCCCCAAACACTTTGCCCAGAAAATATATCAGCATTGTGCTCTACTATCAAACATCGTTTATTTGAACCCCATATTGCCAATGACCTCAAAATTTGTTATCAAATTCGTTCTCTAATCTCAAATACCTGAATCATCTGAACCCCCTATGCAAAATACAGAAACATGTGCGGATTGGGGTATATGCCCTGAAAACTATCAATATCAAACTCCGCTCTCTTTAAGATCGTCATGATACGACTTATTTTGGGGGCTGTTATGGTGGTGGGACGTTCCCCAGACAGTTGGCCCCGAATATTGATATCAGATTTGTGGTCTACTCCCAAATAGATTTCATTTGAGCCCCAAATTTCCAAAGTCGGCAAACATGTCCTGTTTGGGGGGTGTCTTGGGGGGGATGGGGCGGCCACTCGGTGACTTGGCCATGGAAAAAAATATCTGATTCGTGTTCTACTCTAAAACCCCTCTTATATGAGCCTCATTTTGCAGTAGTCAGCAAATACTTGCTATTTGGGTGGTGTTGTGGGGGTGGGCTGGCCCTATAGACACTTTTCCCGAATATTAATATCAGATTCGTGCTTTACTCCCAAAGACTTTTCATTTGGGCCCCCTATTGCTATGGTTGTAAATTTTTCCTCTTTGGGCCATGTTTTTGGGGAGAGGGGGCCCCCCAAACACTTGGTCCCATATTTGGATATCAGATTCGAATTCTATACTTAAATATCTTTTATTTAAGGCCCATATTGCCATGGTCAGTAAAAAAATTCCACTTTGGGGCGTGTTTTGGGGAAGAGGTGGACCCGCAGAAACGTGGTTCCACATTTGGATATCAGATTCGCATTCTACTCGCAAATATCTTTCATTTGAGTCCCATATTGCCATGGTCGGTAAATATGTCCTATTTAGGGGTGGGGGTGGTCCCCCTAGCACTTGGTTCGACAATTGGATATCAGATACGTTTTCTTACCTTAATTAACTTTTATTTGAGTCCCATATTTTCGTGATTGGTCTAAATAAATGTTTGGTAGGTTTTAGGGTGGGGCGGCCCCCCTAGATACCCCATCCGAAATTTGGATACCAAATTTTTATTTTTAGGGTACTATATAAGATTCGTTGGTTACTCCCAAAGACCTTTCATTGGAGTCCCATATTGCTATGGTTGTAATTTTATACCCTTTGGGCAGTGTTTTAGGGAGGCCCCCCCCCAAACCCTTAGTCCCACATTTTGATATCAGATTCGTGTTCTACTCCCAAAGTCCTTTCATTTAAGCCCCATATTGCTATGGTCGGTAAAATTGTCCTCTTTGGAGAGTGTAGTGGTGGAGGGGCGGCCCCCCAATTCTTGGTCCTACATTAGGATAGCAGATTCGTATTCTACTTTCAAACACCTTTTATTTGAAACTCATATTGCCATGGTTGATATATATGTCCGATTTGGAGGTGTTTTGAGGTGAATTCATGGAAATCGGTTCAGATTTAGATATAGCTCTCATATATACATATATATCGGCCGATTTTCACTCCTACATCCACTGCAAGCACATTAATTGACCCATCTTGCCAAAATATTGCACAACGCTTTCCTCAACGACTACCATAATACACATAGAGTGTGATCAGAATCGGTTCAGATTTAGATATAGCTCCCATATATATGTTCGTCCGATTTGCAGTAATATTGCAATAAAATGGTCTTCTGTTAACCGATTTTCTCGAAATTTGGCTGGAGGGACTTTCTCTTGACTCTCAACATTACTGGTGAATTTCATGGAAATCGGTTCAGATTTAGATATAGCTCTCATATATACATATATATCGGCCGATTTTCACTCCTAGACCCACTGCAAGCACATTTATTGACCAATCTTGGCAAAATATTGCACAACGCTTTCCTCGACGAGTACCACCATATACATAGAGTGTGGTCAGAATCGGTTCAGATTTTGATATAGCTCCCATATATATGTTCGTCCGATTTGCAGTAATATTGCAATAAAATGGTCTTTTGTTAACAAATTTTCTCGAAATTTGGCTGAAGGGATTTTCTCTTGACTCCCAATATTACTGGTGAATTGCATGGGAATCGGTTCAGATTTAGATATAGCTCTCATGTGTATATATCGCCCGATTTTCACTTCTAGAGTCACAGCAAGCGCATTTATTGGCCCATTTTGCCAAAATTTTGCAAAACGCTTTCCTCGACGACTGCCACAGTATCTGAGGAGTTTGCTCGAAATCGCTTCAGATTTAGGCATAGCTCTCATATATATGTTCGTCCGATTTTGAGAGATATGGCAAAAAAGTGCTTATTTGTTAACCGATTCTGTCGAAATTTTGCAGGAAGGATTTTCTTATGACTCTCAATATAACCGGTGAATTTCATAGAAATCGGCTCAGATTTAGATATAGCTGTCATATATGTATATGGCCAGATATTCACCCCAAGAGCCGCTGCAAGCGCACATATTGCCAAAAATTTGCACAACGCTTTCCTCGACGACTACTACATTATCTGAGAAGTTTTTCTCGAAATCGGTTCAGAAGTAGATATACCTCCCATATATATATTCGTCAGATTTTGGGTAATTTGCCATAATGTTGTCATTTATCAACCGTAGTTTTTACAGTTTGAACATATTTGCTTGCCGAGGTCCATCAAAATCGGTTCGGAATTGGATATAGGTCCCACATTGTATTTATAGGGTTGGTGTAGGGTATTATACAGTCGCCACCGCCCGACTTTTGCCCTTCCTTAGTGGTTTATTTTTAGAATTACATAAGAATGCAAACAGAATTTTACTTGAATCGCCCCATCCATCTCTGAGATTTGGCATTTTTGAAATTTAAGGTTTGTCGGAGGGTCCGCCACCCCTGCAGATATAAAAATTTCCACACGGGACCATTCTGCATCTACTGGGCAGGTTCTTATAACTAAGTGCATTATTTTGTAACACCCAGAAGAAAGACAGATAGACCCATTCATAGATATAAGGGTCGATTCGGAATCTCTTCCGATAGATGTGGGCTATTTTGCTCCAATCGTATTCAAATTTGGCACAGGTATGTTTTTTGCGGCCTACAAACAAAGCCTATTGAAATTGGAAAAAATCGGTTCAGATTTGCAATAATATGGTAGTTTGTTATCCGATCCTCATGAAATTTGGCACCGGGTGACTCTGCAAAGCCTGTCTTACCACTCCTTTTTCCTACGCCTTTATACCCATCCACACTACCTTTTCGAACAGTAAGCAGACCTTAGCATAAGTCTGCTGACTACTAACAAATGTCTACAATTGATGACAAATTTATTTTGGCCATTGCCATTTACCATTTTTATTTCTCAACTTTGGCCAGCCAGTCCAACCAAATATCTAAACCGAAAAATAATACAAAACAAAGGAGCAAGCAAAAGCGTTGGTAACCAGGACCGAAGAAAAAACTAAAGCGAAACCTAAGAAAGTTGTTCCCAAAAATAAGGCAGCATAGAAATGCTGGCTGTGGCACATAACAACGTGTTGTCGCATGAAATGAATTTTATTTATAGCCTCTCACACAACTGTGCCACAACACAATCACAGTCATTGATTGTTTTGGCTTATTTGGTTTTTTTTTTTTTTTTGGTTGTAATTCAATGTGGCTCTGGAGGTCCAATAGAGTTGCAGAAGGAGGAATTTTGGAGTTATGAAGGCTAGGCTATGGTTTTGTGCATAGAATATTTAGTAGTAGAAAAAAAAAGGACACAACTGAATGATTATGAGGACGAGTATGATGTCAATGACATATATAGGAGTGTTAAATCTGTGCTGGAAGTTATGTATGGCATGATATGCTTCGAAATGTTCATTGCTCTAAGAAAAATGTGTTATGATTCAGTAGAATTTGGGGAAATGGATTTCCATTTACCCTGAAAAAAAAAAAACAGAAAGGGAGGGGTGGTGTGGGTGCCAAAAAACTACCAACTACACTCCCATACGTTTTTTTCCATATATGTATATGATGTACTCCTTGCTGTAAGTTCTTTGTCTGTCTAGTTGCTGCGGGTCCTTTGGTCCTTTGCTGCTTTTGCATGTTGTCACACACATGGAATTTGATGACAAAGACAATATCTCAGTTGTTATGGCAGTTCGTTTCAAAAGCCAATTTTAGACAAATCAACACGAGAGCTTAGCCAGACGACAGACAAAATATAACTGCTGCTGTTTTCGAAAATTGAAATATCAAACCAACACCATGGCTATGAAATGGAAAACAAATTGCCATCACCAATTTTAGTTTGGTCAAAAGGGATAAGGAAACGAAAACTAGCTCTATCAAAAGACAAAAAAAGGGAAAGAGAGAGATAGAGAGAGAGAGTAGTAGGTAAGCGAGTTAAACAAAGTTTTCTCAACTAACACTAGAAGGTTTATTATGATGTGGTCTGGTGTTGTATGGACACGTGTCAGCAAAACGGATGTCACTAAACGGCTTCATGGAATCTCCATTTATGGAAGCAAAAAGAGAATATGCGAAAACGAGCGAAATTTTTATTTAAATTGTCCTTCTGGTTCAGTGCCTGCAACATGAATATAGAGATGTAAACATAAGAAGCTGGAACGACAAGACAAAGTTGAAAGTGGAAAAAAGAGAGTTCTTTGTAAAGAAATTTTGAAAATAAAGCTAATGCCGGTTTGTAGAAAAGAAGATAAATCAGATGGAATTTATAAATGAATAATTTGGCTTAGCAACATTGGGGTGAATAAGAAACCAAACATGTTTGATTCAAACCAAACATGCTTGATTCAAACCAAACATGTTTGATTGAAACCAAACATGTTTGATTGAAACCAAACATGTTTGATTGAAACCAAACATGTTTGATAGAAACCAAACATGTTTGATTGAAACCAAAAAGCTTGAATGAAACCAAACAAGTTTAGTTCAAACAAGCAAGTTTTATTCAAACTTATCCTTCCTGTTTGATGAAAATTGCTTTAAACCTAACAAGTTTTATTCAAACCAAATAAGTTTGATTCCAAACAAGCAAGTATGATTCAAACCAAACTTCAGGCCGAACTAGTTTTATACTAAACAAACATGTTTGATTAAAACCAAACATGTTTGATTGAAACCAAACATGTTTGATTGAAAACAAACAAGTTTAGTTCAAACAAGAAAGTTTGATTCAAATTAATCATTCCTGTTTGATGAAAATTGTTTCAACCCTAACAAATTTTATTCAAACCAAATAAGTTTGATTCCAAACAAAAAGTTTGATTCAAACCAAACTTATTTAGTTCAAACTTATCTAGTTAGGCTAGGTTGGAAAAGGATAAAACCAAGACATCGTCTAAATATCCACTAAGGGTCTCTGTTTTTCTATTGTGACTCCTACATTTTCTCTTTCCTTAATCAACAGTTCTAATTCCTGCCTTCTTATCTTCTACTCGACTGTCTGTTAAGGCGTCTTCTGTTACTATTTAGATGACTGCATGACAGCCTTGAGCCTGTAACTTCTTCTAGTGTCAGAAATATGTATTATATTTCTACCTCGACATAAAGTCGGACATTGACAGAGGACATTTAAGTTGTTTTCCAAAACCTAAGTCTTATGTGACATCCTAATGCTTATGTGACAGAATGTGAACTTAACTTGTTGCACTATGATTTCATTCCTTAGAAGCACTTTATCCATGGACAGTAGCGTGCCCGTATATCGTTTAACGAATTCGACCCATATTTTCTTTATTCACCGCCTGCTTCATCATTACAGCGATGGAAACTAATTTCCTTCTATCGTAGCTTAAACCAGTTTGATTCCAACCAAACATGTTTCATTGAAACCAAACAAGTTTAGTTCAAACAAGCAAGTTTGATTCAAACTTATGCTTCCTGTTTGATGAAAATTGCTTCAACCTTGACAAGTTTTATTCAAACCAAATAAGTTTGATTCCAAACAAAAAAGATTGATTCAAACCAAACTAATTTAGTTCAAACTTATCTAGTTAGGCTAGGTTGGAAAAGGATAAAACCAAGACATCGTCTAAATATCCACTAAGGGTCTCTGTTTTCCTATTGTGACTCCTATATTTTCTCTTTCCTTAATCAACAGTTCTAATTCCTGCCTTCTCATCTACTACTCGACTGTCTGTAAAGGCGTCTTCTGTTACTATTTAGATGACTGCATGACGGCCTTGAGTCTGTAACTTCTTCTAGTGTCAGAAGTATGTATTATATTTCTACCTCGACATAAAGTCGGACATTGACAGAGGACATTTAAGTTGTTTTCCAAAACCTAAGTGACACCATTGACAGATATCATCATCCTAATGCTTATGTGGGGGAATGTGAACTTAACTTGTTGCACTATGATTTCATTCCTCAGAAGTACTTTTTTCCATGAACAGTAGCGTGCCCGTATATGGTTTAACGAATTCGACCCATATTTTCCTTATTCACCGCCTGTTTCATCATTACAGCGATGGAAACTAATTTCCTTCTTTCGTAACTTCAACCAGTTTGATTTCAACCAAACATGTTTGATTGGAACCAAACAAGTTTAGTTCAAACAAGCAAGTTTGATTCAAACTTATCTTTCCAGTTTGATGAAAATTGCTTCAACCTTAACAAGTTTTATTCAAACCAAATAAGTTTGATGCCTAACAAAAAAGTTTGATTTAAACCAAACTTATTTAGTTCAAACTTATCTGGCTAGGTTGGAAAAGGATAAAACCAAGACATCGGCTAAATATCCACTAAGGGTCTCTGTTTTCCTATTGTGACTCCTACTTTTCCTCTTTCCTTAATCAACAGTTTTAATTTTTAACTTCTCTTCTACTACTCGACTGTCCGATAAGCCGTCTTCTGTTACTATTAAGATGACTTCATAAAAGCCTTGAGCCTGTTCATCTAGTGTCCAAAGGAAGAATTATACCTCGACATAAAGTCGGACATTGACAAAGGACATTAAAGTTATTTTCCAAAACCTAAGTGACACCATTGAAAGATATCATCATTCTAATGCTTATGTGGGAGAAGTGTGCACTTAACTTGTTGCACTATGATTTCATTTAGAAGTACTTTTTCCATGAACAGTAGCGTGTCCGTATATGGTTTAACGAATTCGACCCATATTTTCTTTATTCACCGCCTGCCTCATCATTACAGCGATGGAAACTAATTTCCTTCTATCGTAGCTTAAACCAGTTTGATTCCAACCAAAAATGTTTGATTCGAACCGAACAAGTTAGATCAAACCAGGTAAAATGGAGTCAAATCGAACAAGTTCGATTAAGCCAAGCTAGGGTAATAAAAACCAAAGGAGATAGATTTTTAAGAAAATGACCTGATGCAAACAAAACTTTTTTAAATTATGCCATGGCAGTTGAAGGAGATTTAATAAAAAAAAAAATTTTAATGCAGAAGGCCGCCATGGAACTGTGAAATTCTAAATCTAAGGGTGAATTAAATAGTTTGACCAACGCCACCGGTGCTTTAAGCTAGGTAAAATACAATTAAATTCCAAATATTTAGGCAAATTAAACCCTTGGTAAAACCGTACTATGTACCGTACGGTACCGTACTATAAGCCATTGCACTCGGTGGAAAATGCAACTCCACTTAGTAGATTTCATTTTTATAGCAAAGTCCTACCTGCAGTTGCATAGCTGAGATGTCCTCTTCGTAGACAAACTTTACATTACCAATAGCCTCACAAATGTCACCGTCTTTTATAAGGGGATAACTGCTGTTAAGAATTTCAACTAATGTTCTGGCCAGTTATAGAATCCATTCAAGAATTTCAACCTATGATCTGGCTTTCAATTGAAGAACTTATAAATCAAATAGGACTTACTAGTAAATATTCAAACCACTTGCCGCCTTTTTATTTGAATAAGAGATGTTTGAATAAAACAAAAACGTTTGAATCAAACCTAAGTGGTTTGAACCAAACCAGATTGGTTTGAATCTAACCGAACCCCTATGGTTCGATTCAAACCAGAGTGATTTAAATCGAATCATAGGGGTTTGAATCGAGCCAAAGTGACTACAAAAACATCTTGGGTTAGAGGTTAGCATGTTCGCTTATGACGCTGAACGCTTAAGCTCGAATCCTGGTGACAACATCAGACAAATATTTAGTGGTGCTTGTCCCCTCCTAATGCAGGTGATATGTTTGAGGTAGAATGCCATATAGGTGACCATGTGATGTGCCATTTAAAAACTTTTCCAAAAAGGTATCGCCGTGGGGTATGGTATTTGGACTTGACTATAAAAAGAAAGAACTTTTTGGGAAAATTATGCCTCAAGAATTGACCGTCTGTTACACCGTTATTCTATATCGGTTTGCAAAGGAAACTAGGGTTCGGAGGCCTAAAAAATCCGCGAGAAAGTCTGAGTTCATACTCATACCTATTACCCTTCTAGATCGGTGGGTGTCACCGTTAAAATCCACTGGTCCTTCTTTGGAAAGAAAGCTGAGGTTATTTTTTTCGCGATTCGGATATAGACCACGGCTTTAATATCTATGGGTTGCCCAAAAAGTAATTGCGGATTTTTCATATAGTCGGCGTTGACAAATTTTTTCATCATCCCACAGCGGTTTGAATCATCCCACAGCGGTTTGAATAGAGCCAAAACGATTTGAACCGTAAATGAGTGATTGGAATCCAACTAAAGCGGTTCGAATCGAACCAGATCGGTTTGAATCGTACCAGAGTGGTTTGAATCGAACCAGAGTGGTTTGAATCGAACCAGAGTGGTTTGAATCGAACCAGAGCGGTTTGAAACGAACCATAGTAGCTTTAAAGGTACGCTGGAGCAGAGGTTAGCTTATCCGCCTATTTCGCTGAACGCCTGGGTTCGAATCCTAGCGGGTACATTAGTTATGTGTTTTCAATTCTAACCAGAGAACCGGTCTGTTGCTACTGAAACTCGGTCTTTCGTCTGGGTTCGTATCCTGGCGAAAACATCAAACAATTTTTCAACGGTGGTTATCTACTCCTTTCTCTTCCAAGTAGCCGATTGGTAGTATGCTCGGAATACCAGGTGTCTTGTGTTCGATTCTCACCAGACACCCGAATAAACTTGAATCGGACGACCATAAGAGAATTTGAGTTCATACTAATACCTACAACCTTTGGTCTTTCATTGGGTCTTGGAACTTCGTAGAGAAAGCTGCTTCACACTGATGTTTAAGTCACCCCGATTTGGACCCAGGCTGCCGCTTTTAGTTTTATCCCTACTGGGAATAGAATAGCACCACAGTTTTTTGAACAGAACAAAAACGATTTGAACCGTAACAGAGTGATTGGAGTCCAACCAAAGCGGGTGGAATCGAAGTAGAGTGGTTTAAACGAACTGAAGTGGTTTGAATCGAACCAGAGTGGTTTGAATCGAACCAGAGTGGTTTGAATCGAACCAGAGTGGTTTGAATCGAACCAGAGTGGTTTGAATCGAACCAGAGTGGTTTCAAACGAACCATAGTAGCTTGAAAGTCACGGTGGCGCAGAGGTTAGCTTGTCCGCTTTTGACGCTGAATGCCTGGGTTCGAATACTGGCGTGAACTTCAGTTATGTGTGTTAAATTTTTACCAGTAGCAACAGGCCGGTGCTACTGAGACTCGGTCTGTCGCCTGGGTTCGAATCCTGGCGAAAACACCAGAATAATATTTCAAAGGTGGTTTTCCTCTAGGTCTCCAACGTAGCCAAGTTGATAACTTGCTCGGAATACCAGCGAGGAGATCTTATGTTCGATTCTCACCAGACACCCGCTACAGTGGGACGAGTATCACAATGCACTCAAAGAGTTTTAGTTTGCCTGTTTAGAAAAAAGACTGCCACTCTTACCTAACCTAAACATCCCCTCCCAATGCTGGCATAAGTTATAGTACCCAACAATGTCTTACAAATGCAAATTTTCCCCTAAAAATTCCATTGAGGAACAGAAGCAAACTTTCATATCTAGTGCTGTCCGATTCAAATTTAAACCCCATGATAAAATACCTCTTTTTTGTAGCTGAATGTCGGCTCTCAATGCGACATCTCTTTGCAGAGAAGATTTTCCATGGCATAGTACCTCACAAATGTCGCCAGCATTAGTAGGGTATAACCATCGCTGAAAACTTTTTTCTGATGCTCTCCAGAATTCGAACCTAGGCGTTAAGGTCATAGTCATATATGTTTACCTTTGCTCTACCGTGGCCTAACAATGTCTTACAATTCAGATTAAACTTGAGTCGGGCAGCTCTCCTCTATATCTGAGAAGTTTTCCCTGTTCCTTAATGGAATTTTCGCGAATTAGAGTTCATTCCAACCTTTATGGCTTTGATGGCATTCAAAACTTATACCAGGACTCTAAGACGACTATTTCGAGGGGTTACAAAAGGAAATTAGTTTTCTTGTCATTCTATGATAGAGGATATCCAGTAAAAAATTTTATTTTTATTCAATAAAATTTATACCCATTTTATTTTGGGTCGATTCAAAGTTTAAATTAATCAGCAGATGTTTGAATCGAACTAAAGTGGTTTGTTTCCAACCACAAAGGTTTAAAGCGAACCGAAAGGTTTGAATCGGTTGAAACCAAATCAAAACAGTTTAGTTTGAGTCAAACCATTTTAGTTTGTATCACACCATTTTAGTTTGAATCAAACCATTTTAGTTTGAATCAAACCATTAAAGTCTGAAGCAAACCATTTTAATTTGAATCAAACCAAACTTAAACAAGGACACTAAGACCACTATTTCGAGGGGTTACAAAAGGAAATTGATTTCCTTGTCATTATATTATAGGGGATATCCAGTAAAAAAATAAATTTTTATTTATTACAAATTATACCCAATTTTATGGGTCGATTCAAGTTTGAACTGATCAACAGATGTTCGAAACGAACTAAAGTGGTTTGTATCCAACCAAAAGTTGAACCCAAATCAAAACAGTTTAGTTTGAATCAAACCATTTTAGTTTGTATCAAACCATTTTAGTTTGAATCAAACCATTTTAGTTTGAATCAAACCATTTTAGTCTGAATCAAACCAAAGAGGGTTGATTCGAATCAAAATTGCTTATGTGGTAACAATTTTAGTTATTTTCCATCATTGAAGTCCATTCACAGACACTTAAATTTTGTCTGCGTAAATGTTCGCCAGGAAAATTAGTTGTTAAAACACCAAAATTTGGCTACCACAATAAACATATCGTACTTGCATGATGGTTGGCTCCATCAGCTAGCTCCCTGCAAATATAATCAGTATATGGTTCATGGCGAAATAACTCCATGGTGTGTCGTTGCGTTTCATTTGAAAATTGTGCTCAAGAGTTTTCAATTGCTCCACATACATACAGGGTGGCTGATGAAAGCCGCTACCAAAAAAAAATGTAATAACTTTTTTTCTATTTAATAATAATAATTTAATAATTAATTTAATTAATTAATTAATTAATTTAATTAATAATAATTTAATAATTAATTTAATAATTTAATTTAACATGAATAAAAGAAAAATGTATTCCATACACCGAAAAAAAAATGTAGCAATATTCATCATTGTAGCAATATTCATCAGCCACCCTGTATGCCTCAATGGTGGTATGAGTATGTACCATGCATAGAGTGCAGCGCACACAGTTGTTGCTCGTATTCTTCTTGTCTAACTGAAGTGTTAAAAATGTCATTTATTGTTTCCCGTTATGGTCTGGTTTATGAGACGATATCCATTCACACACACACACACACGCACGCAGTCTATCGGTACTACGCCTTTGCAAATGTGAATGAGCAACGGAAGAGCATGATGAAGATGAAGATAATGGGAGTAGGAGCATCAGTATGCCAATGCATTGAACAAATGCAGGGGCACCATGCTCCAACATCAATGTGGCCTTAGCCACATTGAAATTGTGGATTCGCATTAGTTTGTGGCCCCTTACTTGTCTGAAATGGTACATGGGGCACGAAGCTCCATTTTTCTTCTTTTCTTATAAGCACAAACAAACTCTCCTTGTTTTGCCACCTAAACGGGTAGCGACACCATTGTGGCTTTGTCACCTTCATCGTTATGATGCTGAAAGTGTCTGCCTGCATCTGGAGTGCTTGACTCTATGCCTGGGATGGTCCGACAGTCTGTCTGTCTGTCTCTCTGTCTGTCTCTCTGTCTGTCGTCGTTCGCTTGCTCTAAATAAGGAATATAAACAATGCCAAATATTCAGTTTTTGTTGTTTTTTTTTTTTATTTTTTTGGCATATAATTTATATGTTTGTTTATATTGTAGTTGTTGCTCTTAGCCAACCAGAAAAAAAAGTGGAAAAAATCTTTTTAGTGCTTTGGTTTCGTTTTGTATGGTCTCACTCTCCTCAATGGCAATAATTTGTTTTTGGGGTTATATATTATTGTCGCACTGTCTACCCGGCTACCGTTTTGAGCAGCACGAAAAGTGTGTCTGTGATACAATTGCTGCAGGACAAAGAAATTGTTTATTTGTCCTATGTTTGTGTGTTTGTCAGTCCGTCCGTCCGTCCGTCTGTCCCTTGGCTACATGTGAGCATGCATATTTTATTTTTTGGGGGGGTTTTATTTAAGCTGAAAGCATACAAATTTGTCGCAAAATTTATATGTCCCGAATAATTGTCACAAGGGCCTAAAAGAATGTTGTGTAGTTATTTTTATATTATTTTTGTGGATGGTTTAAGACTGAGAATTTAGTAGAGCATAATAAAGGCGGTAAGTTTCTAGGCAAAGTTTAAGGATATTCCATTTGAAAGGCTATTATAGTTTTCGACGCTCTGAAATAGGGAGACTTTTGGTTAGCGTCAAAACAAATTTGTTTGCTACAAACCGTTTTGTATTAAACCAAACTGGTCTGTGTTAAATCAAAGTATTTTATTATAAGAAAAACCCTATCATACATCATACATGTTAGGGGCGAACATCCATCGAACGAGTATAGTTCCAACCGAGTATAGTTCCAACCGAACGAGTATAGTTCCGAACGAGTATAGTTCCAACCGAGTATAGTTCCAACCGAGTATAGTTTCAACCGAATGAGTATAGTTCCGAACGAGTATAGTTCCGAACGAGTACAGTTCCGAACGAGTATAGTTCCGAACGAGTATAGTTCCGAACGAGTATAGTTCCGAACGAGTATAGTTCCAACCGAGTATAGTTCCAACCGAGTATAGTTCCAACCGAGTATAGTTCCAACCGAACGAGTATAGTTCCAACCGAGTATAGTTCCAACCGAGTATAGTTCCAACCTAGTATAGTTCCAACCGAACGAGTATAGTTCCGAACGAGTGTAGTTCCGAACGAGTATAGTTCCGATCGAGTATAGTTCCGAACGAGTATAGTTCCGAACGAGTATAGTTCCAACCGAACGAGTTTAGTTCCGAACGAATATAGTTCCGAACGAGTATAGTTCCGAACGAGTATAGTTCCGAACGAGTATAGTTCCGAACGAGTATAGCTCCGAACGAGTATAGTTCCGAACGAGTATAGTTCCGAACGAGTATAGTTCCGAACGAGTATAGTTCCGAACGAGTATAGTTCCGATCGAGTATAGTTCCGAACGAGTATAGTTCCGAACGAGTATAGTTACGAACGAGTATAGTTCCGAACGAGTATAGTTCCGAAAGAGTATAGTTCCGAACAAGTATAGTTCCGAACGAATATAGTTCCGAACGAGTATAGTTCCGAACGAGTATAGTTCCGAACGAGTATAGTTCCGAACGAGTATAGTTCCAACCGAGTATAGTTCCAACCGTATAGTTCCAAGCAAACTTTTATGGTTTGAATCAAATTTGTATGGGTTGAATCAAATTTGTATAGATTGAATCAAACTTGTAAGATTGGAATCAAATTTGCATGGTTTGAATCAAACTTGGTCTAAACCTAAATTAGTATGATTAAAATAAGACCACATTGTTTTGAATACATCTCATTTGGTTTTTGAATCACGTCTGCTTGGTTTGAATCAAACATGCTTAATGTCAAATCTGCTAGGTTTGAATCGAACATGCTTTATGTTAATCAAACATATTTGGTTTGAAGCAAACGTGTTTGGTTAAAATCAAACTTGCATGGTTTTATTCAAACTTAAATAAATCTTGTTGGGCTTGAAAATAAAATGAGGTTTGAATTATACGATCCGGTTGTTGTTGTTGTAGCAGTGTGTTGTACACTAAGGCGGCAGCCCTAGCCGTTGGACCTCATCAGTTCTATTCGGTTCGTACAACCTGCTGCCATGGGATTGATTTCAAAAAATTAAAATAAGAAGCTTATGAGATATACTATCGGCACCTCCGTAATGTAAACAAATGACAACAGTTTTGAGATTAAGCGAAGAATAATACTGGCAAATAGATGCTACTTTGGACTAAGTAAGCAGTTTAGAAACAAGGTCACCTCTCGACAGACGAAGATTACACTACACAAGACACTGATACTACCCGTGTTGTTGTATGGTTCTAAGGCAGATGAGGCAGTGCTTGGAGTATTTGAGAGAAAGATTCTTCGTAAAGTATTGGGTTGCCCAAACAGTAATTGCGGATTTTTCATATAGTCGGCGTTGACAAATTTTTTCACAGCTTGTGACTCTGTAATTGCATTCTTTCTTCTGTCAGTTATCAGTTTAAAAAAAGTGTATTTGATTAAAGTTCATTCTAAGTTTTATTAAAAATGCATTTACTTTCTTTTAAAAAATCCGCAATTACTTTCTGGGCAACCCAATATATGGACCAGTTTCCGTTAATGGAGAATATAGGCGACGTATGAACCACGAGCTGTATGACGGCGATAGCATAGTTATACGCATCAAAATACAACGGCTGCGTTGTCATGTTGTGCATGGAAGAAGAAACTCCAGCACAGAAGTCTTTTGAAGGCAATCACGGTGGTACACGCAAACCGGGAAGACCAAAAGCCCGATGGAAAGATCAAGTGGTGGGAGACACCTCGAAACTTGGTGTCAGAGATTTTAGAATGAGCGCAGAGGATTGAGGCACTTGGAACGCTATTCTACTTTCGGCTAGTGGAACAAAAGTTCTGTCATAGCCAATTAAAGTAAATAAGTAAGTCACAAGTAAAAGCTTGCTTAGTTCGGGCGGACCGAATCTTATATTCCTTTAACCACACATTCGTCGACTTCTTTTCCCGGTATCTCCTTTTAGGGCAACCAAAGGATAAAAGAAAAGAATTGCTATGATATTGGAGTTTTATCAACTTATGGTCCGATTCGGACCATAATTGAACTGAATATTTGAGGCCATAATGGAAGTCATTATGGAAAATTTCAGCCACTTCGAATATGAATTGCACCCTTTAGAGGCTCAAGAAGTAAAATAGGGACATCGGTTTATATAAGAGCTGTATTAGGCCATAAACCGATTCAGACCATATTCCACAAGTATGTCGAAGGTGATGAGAAAAGCTGTTTTAAAAAATGTCAGCAAAATCGGATAAAAATAATGCCCTCTAGAGGCTCAAGAAGTCAAGATCCCAGATCGGTTTATATGGCAGCTATATCAGGTTATGGACCGATTTGAAACATACTTAGCACAGTTGTTGGAAGTCACAACAAAACACGTCATGCAAAATTTCAGCCAAATCGTGTAAGAATTGCGCCCTCTAGTGGCTCGAGAAGTCAAGATTCACGATCGGTTTATATGACAGCTATATGACGTTATGAACCGATTTGAACCATACTTGGCACAGATGTTGAAAGTCATAGCGAAACACGTCGTGCCGAATTTCAGCCAAATCGGATAGAAATTGCGCCCTCTAGTGGCTCAAGAAGTTAAAATTCACGATCGGTTTATATGACAGCTATATGACGTTATGACCCGATTTGAACCATACTTGGCACAGATGTTGAAAGTCATAGCGAAACACGTCGTGCTGAATTTAAGCCAAATCGGATAGGAATTGCGCCCTCTAGCGGCTCAAGAAGTCAAGATTCAAAATCGGTTTATGTGACAGCTATATGACGTTATGAACCGATTTGAACCATACTTGGCACATATGTTGAAAGTCATAGCGAAACACGTCGTGCAAAATTTCAGCAAAATCGGATAACAATAACGCCCTCTAGAGGACCAAGAAGTCATGATTCAAGATCGGTTTATATGACAGCTATATGAGGTTATGAACCGATTTGAACCATACTTGGCACAGATGTTGAAAGTCATAGCGAAACACGTCATGCTGAATTTAAGCCAAATCGGATAGAAATTGCGCCCTCTAGTGGCTCAAGAAGTCAAAATTCACGATCGGTTTATATGACAGCTATATGACGTTATGATCCGATTTGAACCATACTTGGCACAGATGTTGAAAGTCACAACGATAAACGTCGTGCAAAATTTCAGCCAAATCGTATAAGAACTGCGCCCTCTAGTGGCTCAAGAAGTCAAAATTCAAGATCGGTTTATATGACAGCTATTTGAGGTTATGAACCGATTTGATTCATGCTAAGCACAGATGTTGAAAGTCATAGCGAAAAACGTCTTGCAAAATTTCAGCTAAATCGTATAAGAATTGCGCCCTCTAGTGGCTCAAGAAGTCAATACTCAAAATCGGCTTATATTACAGCTATATGAGGTTATATACCGATTTGAATCATGCAAAGCATGGGTGTTGAAAGTCATAGCGAAACACGTCATGCCGAATTTCAGCCAAATCGGATGAGATTTGCACCCTCTAGTGGCTCAAGAAGTCAATACCCCAGATCGGTTTATATGACAGCTACATCAGGTTATGGACCGATTTAAACCTGACTTTGCACAGTTGTGAGAAATCATAACGAAAAATATCGAAGAGCCTAACATAACTCACTGTCCCAAATTTCGGCGAAATCGGACAATAAATGCGCCTTTTATGGGCCCAAGACCTTAAATCGAGAGATCGGTCTATATGGCAGCTATATTTAAATCTGTACCGATCTGAGCCAAATTGAAGAGTAAAGTCGAAGGTTCAAACACAACTCATTGTCTCAAATTTCAGCGACATTGGACAATAAATACACCTTTTATGGGCCCAAGACCCTAAATCGAAGGATCGGTTTATATGGAGGCGATATGAAGATATAGTCCGATATAGCCCATCTTCGGACTTAACCTGCCTATGGACAAAAAGAGAATCTGTGCAAAGTTTCACCACAATATCTCTATTTTTACAGACTGTAGTGTGATTTCAACAGACTGACGGACGGACATGGCTAGATCGTCTTAGATCTTTACGACGTTCAAGAATATATATTCTTTATAGGGTCGAAAGTGGACATTTCGATGTATTGCAAACGGAATGACAAAATGAATAGACCCCCATCTTTCGGTGGTGGGTATACAATTTTTAGAACTTGACAATTTTCAGCTGACAAATTTGAGGATAATTTGTTTCTTAAATCTTTAAAAATTGAGCAGAGACTTACATCCTCTTCGAAGGATCTTAACATATGTTTGTTTTATTTGTTTTAGAAAAGCCCCCGACAGACTTTTATATTCTTATGTTTAAGGTTGACTACCCCACATTGTTAGATTTTTTTTTTGCTATTCCTAATACCCATCAGCCTCTTTTTGACAGGACACAATCAATTGAATTTTATTTAATTTGTTTCTGCTGAGGTTTCAATTTTTCACGCAATATACATGATTCACCACACAACAACTCCCTTTTGAAATGTGGTCTATACCCACCCAATTCTCCGACCACTTCTTGTGTCTACCGTAAAAAGTTGTTTTCCTATTTTGGAAAAAATGTCCCAAGGATAAAAAATAAGAAAACATTTTTATCAAAAGCAAATCAATAGTTATAAATTTTAATTAAATGCAAATTCATTGGCATGATTTAAGAGGCCAAGAGAAGGAAACACAGACACATGGACAGGCCATAGATGGGAAGGACAGGACATTGGTCAAGCAGTAATAAGACAGCTTACTTCCAATACAACTAAAATCCTCCCTCTAGCTCTTTGTCTCAAAACAAAAACAAAAATATTTATGCAACCAAGAGCTTAGGGCCAAAATATATCCTTGAGATGGCACAAAGTGAGGCAACAATTTATCAACTGACAAATACAAATAATAATGAAAATATTAAATATATTCAGAAGTAGACTACATTGGAAAAAATTATGGAATAAATAAAACAAAATAAAATGAAACAAAATCATCAGACCAAAATTTTGACTTCTACAGCCTTTAAAGGCCATATCGAATCGGCTATACCTAAATCTGAACCAATTTTTATAAAATTTCGCACACATATGAAGACGTCAAATGAAGCACCTCATGCCAAATTTTGTAAAGATCGGACCAAAATGGTGGCTTCTACAGCCTTTAAAGACCATATCGGATGAAAGATATATATGGGAGCTTTATGTAAATCTGAACCGATTTTTATGAAATTTTGCACACATATGAGAACGTTGAATAAAACACTCCATGCCAAATTTTTTAAAGATCGGACAAAAATTGTGGCTGCTTTAGCCATTGAATTCCATATCGGATGAAAGATATATATGGGAGCCTTATGTAAATCTGAACCGATTTTTATGAAATTTTGCACATATATAAGGAAGTTGAATAAAACACTTCATGCCAAAATTTGTAAAGATTGGATCAAAATTGTGGCTGCTATATCCATAAAATTCCATATCAGATGAATGTTATATATGGGAGCTATATCTAAATTTGGACCGATTTTGGCGAAATTTTGCACACGTATGAGGACGCTGAATACAACACCCCGTGCCATTTCTTGTAAAAATCGGATCAAAATTGTGGCTGCTTTAGCCATTAAATTCCATATCGGATGAAAAATATATATGGGAGCCTTATGTAAATCTGAACCGATTTTTATGAAATTTTGCACATATATAAGGAAGTTGAATAAAACACTTCATGCCAAAATTTGTAAAGATTGGATCAAAATTGTGGCTGCTATATCCATAAAATTCCATATCAGATGAATGTTATATATGGGAGCTATATCTAAATTTGGACCGATTTTGGCGAAATTTTGCACACGTATGAGGACGCTGAATACAACACCCCGTGCCATTTCTTGTAAAAATCGGATCAAAATTGTGGCTGCTTTAGCCATAAAATTCCATATCGGATGAAAGATATATATGGGAGCTATATCTAAATCTGAACGGATTTTTATGAAATTTTGCACACATATGAGGACGTTGAATAAAACACTCCATGTCAAATTTTGTACAGATCGAACCAAAATTGTGGCTCCTACAGCCTGAAAAATCCATATCGGATGAAAGATATATATGGGAGCTATATCTAAATTTGGACCGATTTTGGCGAAATTTTGCACACATATGAGGACGTTAAATAAAACACCCCATGCCATATTTTATAAAGATCGGAACAAAATAGAGGCTCCTACAGCCTTAAAAAGCCATATCGGATGAAAGATATATAAGGGAGCTATATCTAAATTTGGACCGATTTTGGCGAAATTTTGCACACAAATGAAGACGTCAAATGGAGCACCTCATATCAAATTTTGTAAAGATCGGATCAATATAGAGGCCCCTACAGCCTTAAAATGCCATATCGGATGAAAGATATATAAGGGAGCTATATCTAAATTTGGACTGATTTTGGCGAAATTTTGCACACAAATGAAGACGTCAAATGGAGCACCTCATACCAAATTTTGTAAAGATCGGATCAATATAGAGGCTCCTACAGCCTTAAAATGCCATATCGGATGAAAGATATATATGGGAGCTATATCTAAATCTGAACCGATCTTTATGAAATTTCGAACACATATGAGGACGTTGAAAAAAAATCCCCCGTGCCTTATTTTGTAAAGATCGGATCAAAATAGAGGCTCCTATAGCCTTAAAAAGCCATATCGGATGAAAGTTATATATGGGAGCTATATCTTAATTTGGACCGATTTTGGCGAAATTTTGCACACATATGAGGACGTTCAATAAAACACCCCATGCCAAATTTTGTAAAGATCGGACCAAAATAGAGGCTCCTACAGCCTGAAAAATCCATATCGGATGAAAGATATATATGGGAGCTATATCTAAATCTGAACCGATTTTTATAAAATTTCGCACACATATGAGGACGTTCAATAAAACACCCCATGCCAAATTTTGTAAAGATCGGACCTAATTTGTGGTTTCTACAGCCTTAAAAGTCCATATCGGACGAAAGATATATATGGGAGCTATATCTAAATCTGAACCGATTTCGTTCAAAATAAATAGCGTTCGCCCTTGGACCAAAAAAGAGACTTGTGAAAAATTTCATGACAATCGGACAATAAATGCGACCTGTAACTTGATCACAAGAATACATGGACAGATAGACGGACATAGCTAAATCCGGAAGTGATACTAAGTCGATCGGTATACTTATCAATGGGTCTAGCTCTTCTCCTTCTAAGCGTTGCAAACAAATTCACAAAGTTATAATACCCTGTACCGCAGTGGTGGTATAGGGTAGGAAACCTGGGAACCCACCACCACTGCGCTACGGTGGCCTCCTAGGCAGGCTGTGAAAATGGTGGCCAGATAGGATGCCAGATAGTCTGCCTCTTTCTGTAGTAACGCCGTATATTTTCCATCTGGTCCGCCTGACTTAAATGGTTGGAAGCTCCTCCAGGTTTTCTTTAACTACATTTATTTTACATTTACTTTACTTTACATTTATTAAACATTTTTTTTTTTGAGTGTACAAAGCCCATAAAGAAAATTTGCCAAATCTCACATTTTCACTTTCCCAATTGTTTGCTTCCTTAGGCAGTCTGCTGCTTATGGATGGAGGAAGATAACGGGGAAGTGAAAATGCGAGATGGATTTGATTTGGAGACTCATTTATTATGTATACAGTAAATCAATGAATTGAAGGCCTTCGTAAGATTTCGAGAAGAGTCTCAATATTTTGGTCAAACGATGTTTAAACAATTTTGTAAATTATGATTTTGAAATTTCGTAAAGGCCAGACTGGACATAATGAAACCAAGCTGACGCATGTTACCATGTCCTTAAGGACATGTATATACTCCATCGCTCGCTGTATCTGTGTGGGCAAGTCTTTGCTTGCGCCCCCCTTCCAACCACATTCAGTTCCGGGTGTATGCCACTAAACCAATCTATCGATAATAAATAAATCAAAAATCTATCAGATTTTTCGTTAAAGATGGATTTTGGCTGCAACTGGACAGAGGGGTGTTGACTACTGGTCTGTACCAAAAACACACTACACCACTGCTGCTATTGAAAGGCCGGTGATGGCAATGTGGTGGTGCTACCTCTCTGTACATATGCCTGGTATGAGGGTAACTGCCAACTTAAGATAAATTAAGGACATCCGTAATAAATGCGGCATGTGTGTACGTGGCAGTGCGTGTGGTTATCTCTCCTGCCTTACCTCTTCGACTTTTGTGCCTCCTGAGCATCTTTAATTCAGCATGTTGTACAAATGAGAAAGTGCGTATGTATTAATGAATTTATGTTTGGCTGTGTGTTTATGTGGATGTGGGTGTGGGTTTTGTGGTCTATTCTCTTGTATATGAGTTTTCATATATTGTACTCATATGTGGTCCTTTCAGCATGTATGTAGGTGTGTGTGTGTGTGTTTGTCTGTGCTATATTTGATAATTTCCTTTCGAAATCTTGTGGTCATATTGAATTTCTGCGTTAAACCAATTTGTGTTCGACATGTCTGTATGTGTGGGGGTGGATTAAATTTTCAAACAACTGTACAACCTTAGTTTAGGAGAAATCAAATCAAATTTTCAGCATTGAATGTGTAAGGGTGATAATCGACGATGTGTGTAATTTGACCGAGGGGGCTGTCATCAAATGGATGGGGATCTGGGTAAGTTTTGAAGGAACAGCAGCAGGATTTTTTTTCTTTTGAGAGCAGAAAAACTGCATTGTTATACGTTGAAGATTTGAAACAATGAGTGACCCCATTGTAGCTGTTTTTATACTATCCACCATAGGATGGGGGTATACTAATTTCGTCATTCTGTTTGTTACTCCTCAATATATTCGTCTAAGACCCCATAAAGTATATATTCTTGATCGCCATGACATTTCAAGTAGATCTAGCCATGTCCGTCAGTCTGTCCATTCGTCCCTCCATCTGTCCCTCCTTCCGTCAGTTTGTCCGTCCGTCTGTCCGTCCGTCCGTCTGTCCGTCCTTCTGTCCGTCCTTCTGTCCGTCCGTCTGTCTGTCTGTCGAAAGCATGCTAACTTTCGAAGGAATAAAGCTAGCCGCTTGAAATTTTGCACAAATAATTTTTATTAGTATAGGTCGGTTGGGATTGTAAATGGGCCATATTGGTCCATGTTTTGATATAGCTGCCATATAAACCGATCTTGGGTCATGACTTCTTGAGCCCCTAGAGGGCGCAATTCTTATCCGATTGGAAAGAAATTTTGCACAACGTGTTTTGTTATGATATCCAACAACTGTGCCAAGTATGGTTCAAATCGGTTCATAACCTGATATAGCTGCCATATAAACCGATCTTGGGTCTTGACTTCTTGAGCCTCTAGAGGGCGCAAGTCTTATTCGATTGGAAAGGATTTTTGCACGACGTGTTTTGTTATGATATTCAACAACTGTATCAAGTATGGTTCAAATCGGTTCATAACCTGATATAGCTGCCATATAAACCGATCTTGGATCTTGATTTCTTGGGCCGCAAGAGGTCGTAATTATTATCCCATGTTGCTGACATTTTGTACAACGACTTCTCCCATGACCTTCAGTATACGTGTCAAATATGGTCTAAATCGGTCTTCAGCCTGATACAGCTCTTATTCGATTTCGCTGAAATTTTACACATAGACTTCTACTGTGGTCTCCAACACTCAATGCAATTAGCATAGCAATTCCTTTCTTTAACCTTTGTTTGTCTAAAAAGAGATACCGGGAAAAAACTCGACAAATGCGATCAATGATGGAGGGTATATAAGATTCAGCCTGGCCGAACATAGCACGCGTTTACTTGCTAATATTATCCACAACTGAAGGAAATTTTCTTAAATGTTTCTCTCTTTTCATTTCACTCAATGTTTTTATTTAAAAATTTTTGTTCAAGTGCTTTCAACTTTTCAAGTGATTTTCAAACTGTTTGGCATTTTTATTATTTTTAATTTTTACAATGTTTTTCCACTCTTTGCCGGCCTTTTCATTGTTGATTTCTTACACTCTGTACATATATGGCTCAAGGATATTAATTAAAATTGCAAATTATCGCATTTTAAAATTCCACAAAGCCATTCAAACTTTTCGAGTGCTTCTCAAAATTTTTGAGTTCAATTTATTACCCCCCTCCCAATTTCAATACTACAGCTTTGTTTCACTCGTCTTTAACCAGTGTTCCACATTCTTCTTTATATTATTCACATATCATATGCTACTTTTACATATCGGTACATATCACACAGATGGTTGTCCAAATATATACTCCACTACAACCATTAAAAATTCAATTCAAAAATTATCCTTTTTTTGTGAAGCAATACAACGAACAATCGACAGTTTCCCTTTTATTCACACACACATCTGAAGGAAATAGTCTTCAATGTTTTAATCTTTTCATATCACTCAAAGTTTTTAATTAAAAATATTTATACAAGTGCTTTCCAAACTTTTCAAGTGATTTTCAAACTGTTTGGCATTATTATTATTTTTGATTTTTGCGATGTTTTGACACTCTTTGCCCGCCTTTTCATTGTTGATTTCTTACACTCTGTGCATATTTGGCTCAAGGTTATTAATTAGAATTGCAAATTATCACATTTTAAAATTCCACAAAGCAATTCAAACTTTTCGAGTGCTACTCAAAATTTTTGGGTTCAATATATTATCCCCCCCCCCCATTTCAATAGTACAGCTTTGTTTTACTCTTCTTTAACCATTTTTCCATGTTTTCCTTTATAATATTCACATATCATATGCTCCTTTTACATGTCGGTACATATCACACAGATGGTTGTCCGAATATATACTCCACTACAACCATTAAAAATTCAATTCGAAAATTATCCTTTTTTTGTGAAGCAATACAACGAACAATCGTCAATTTCCCTTTCATACATACATACATACACACATACATTGATATAAATATAGCACCATATAGAGTGCTCACTCCTTCCAATTGCATGAATGACTTTTCTATACACATTCGTTATGAATCGAAGTTTGTTCGTTTTCGTTCCAATAGATGAATGTTCAATGACTATTTGTAATGTCATGGGTGGTTGGAAATATCTTTGCCATGCATAAATACCAAAAAAAAAAGTCAGCCAAAACCAATGTTAGGGATATTCAATCAAACACACACACACATATATAGAGTAGCATACAACAAAATATAGGATTCTGCTTATAGTATGAGTATATGAATGCTCCTGTTTCCTAAGTACACAGCTGTATACAGTTGTTGTGGAAAAGGACACTCATCTGTGTAGTGGACAGATAGGACAGTTGATATGAACAGTGTTGCCACGAGAAAAAATGTTTCACAAAAAATAAGAAAGAACTTAGTTAAGGGGGGCGGACCTTCCCCTTTACTTGAAAAGTACTACCCATAAAATAAATGTGTACCCATCGGGACAGTATGGGATTCAAATGAAAGGTATTCAAGAGTAGAGTACGAATTTCATAATAAAAGTTGGGTCCAAGTGCCTGGGGGCCGCCCCAGCCCCAAAACCCCTTAATATAGGTTTATTTGGCGATCATGTCAATATGGGACTAAAATGAATAGTATTCGGGAAGGGGGGCCCTCCACAGTTACCCCAAAAACACCTTCCAAACTCAAAAGTGGACCGATAAGGACAATAGGGGTATCAAATGAAAAGTATGCAGGAGTAGATAACGAATCTGGTATACAAATTCATGTTGAAGTATAGGGTGTCACCCCACCCCCACAAAAACGTCCAAAATGGGCATATTAACCAATCACGGATATATGGGACTCGGTTTTATTGTTCCGCATAAACTGAAAAAAGGCAGAACCGATTTTCTCGAAATGTTCGCATATTGTCTAGGTTGGTCTGGAAGGAAACATAGGCTATAAAATTTTTCGATATCAAAAGGGGACGAACCCTCCCCCTTCCGCCAAAAACACAACCCAAAATCAAAAGTGAACCGATCGGGACAATATAGGAATCAAATGAAAGGTATTTGAGAGTAGAATACGAATATGGTATTAAAATTTGAGTCTAAGTACCCATCGGGCTCCCCAACCCAATAATTTTTCCAAACGGACATATTGGACGTTCATTTCAATATGGGGCTTAAATGAAATGTATTTGGGAGTAGATTTTTAATCTGGCACCCAAATTAAGATCGAAGTAATGGCAAAAACGCCATTAGAACCAGTATGATTATATGATACTTGGCTGATCCGATTTTCTTAAAATTTTCATAGATTGTGTACATTTGTCTGGAAGGAAACGTAGGCTATATAATTTTTAGATATAGGGTAGAGGCGGACCCTCCCCCTTACCCCAATAACGCCACCCATATCCGAAAATTTTCCGAAGTGCACAATAAGCGGGAAGAACCCCAGGGTGATGATTGGTGGGTTAAGGGGGTGGTGTGGACTCCCAGTGTGAACTTCCAAAAGTGGGTATGAATTTCGTGCTCTACTCCCAAATACCTTTCATTTGAGCACCATATTGCCATGATCGGTAAGGGTCCGATTAAAGGATGTTTTTGGCGGTGAGGTCGTTCCGAAGACACTTAGCACTGAAAAATTTATAAGCATTGTGCTCTGCTTTCAAATACCACCTATTTAAACACCATATAGTCATTGGTTTGAGAAGAGTTTATAGGATGAGGCTTCCCCCCAATCACTTGGCCCCAATATTAGTCAACAAATTAGTTTTCTAATCTCAAATACCTTTATTTGAGCCACATATTGCCATGGCCGCTAAATTTGTGCTCTTTGGGGGGTGTTTTGGGGAAGGGGCGCTGCCCCATATACATGGTCCCACATTTGGATATCACATGCGTATTCTACTCCCTAATGCCTTTATTTAAGCCCCATATTTCGATGGTCAGAAATAAATTGCAGGGTGTTTCGTGGAAGGGGTAGACCCCCATCAAATTGGTCCCGAAAGTGGGTATCAATTTCGTGCTCTACTCCCCAAAACCATTCATTTGACATGGCTGGTAAATATCTACAACTTAAGGGGTTTTGGTGAGTTGAGTTGTCCCCCAAACACTTAGCCTTGAAAATATATCGTCATGGTGCTTTACTCTGATATATTATTTATTTGAACTCCATATTGGCTTGGGTCTCAAAATTGGTTGTCAAATTTGTTTTCTAATCTCAAATACCTTTCATTTAAACCCCTTATTGCAAAAGTCAGCAAATATGCCCGGTTTGGAGAATGGGTAACTATCAACATCGTGCTCCACTATCTTTGAGCTTTAAATTGTCATGGTGAGGAAATACGTCCTATTTGGTTGTTTTTATGGGGGTGGGATATCCGCTCGACAGTTGGTCCCGAATGTTGATATCCGATTCATATTGCACTCCCAAACACCTTTCATTTGAGCCCCCATATGTTCGGTTTGGTATGTTTTGAGGGATGGGGCGGTCACTGAGTGACTTGACCC